>NC_090266.1:658319329-658634329 GCF_040414725.1 Anabrus simplex | reverse complement strand
ACTGGTAAGGAGGATTAGAGATTTGGATAGGCAGAAATTATTGGCCGAAAGTAGAATAAGAAGTTCCCTTAGTGTTGTTTATAAAGTTGAGGAAGTAACGGGGATAAATATTAGATACGCTGATAGGTTGAGAAGGAGAGGGTTGGTATGGTGGTTGTTGGGATACATAAAAATAGGAGGTGGCTGAAAGGTAGAGATAAGGCAGTATGTATACTTTGTGGGGGGGGGGGGAGAACGATGATTTTCACTTATTAGGTAAGTGTGAAGAAATATGTAAGATTAGAAACAGTTTACTGAGTGCCAAACCTCGGAAAATTTTAGGTAAAGGGGATGAGCGGGGTGGATTATTAAGGAACGGGAAAACGGAGAACTGAAAAGGTGTTTATGTGCGGTAAACAATTCTTGTGTGAGAAAAATGGAGGAGGAAGGGGCATAGGACGATAAGTCAGGATGTGAGGGAGAAGTGGTTAAGAGTATGAGGATATTTAGTCGATGGAGTTTGTTGGAAAATGTAGAAGCTAGTGAAGTGTGGGTGATATGGATATAGTGAAGTAGTTTGAATTCGAGCCTGGAGGCTAAGTAAGACCAAGTGATAACAAAGGCCGTTGGGGTGGCGAGGTAGTTGAGTAAATGTTATGGTAATTTGGAAATGTAGATGCCTTACCGATTGCGATATTGAGGATTTTATGCAATTGTTGTCATTTGGTTTACTTGAATCCAAAGGAATTAGGTCACGGAATAAAGAATGCGGAGTAAGCAGTAGTGAGTACAAGGGCGTGCGCCGAAACTGTTGTAAAGTACAGTCAGCGGTTCTTGCAGCGTAATCTGTTGTGACAGTCATGTGGTGTGTACAAAGTCAGACGGGGGATAGATTAGTACTTTCTATACTTGTTGAAGATTATTATTATTATGATTATTATTATTATTATTATTATTATTATTATTATTATTATTATTATTATTATTATTATTATTATTATTGCTACCGGTACTTGGTTGTATACATTAGGGCATGTGCTTTTTTCTCACTATTCACGCATAGTAGGAGCTGGTAAGGAATGACGGGCAAGGGAGTGCAGGACATACCCGTAAGAAGGCGGGTGGGACGGGCCCACTCCAAATAGGTAAAAGAAGAGAGAAATGTGAGAGGCGGGATATGGGAGGAGAGCGGCTCCAGTATCACGTGGCTGGCCGCTATGGAATGGTGAGAGAAACGCATTGTCATCTGGTAGGATTGTTGGGGTCTTCCTTAGGGCCCCACGGATAGGGCCGGTCGTGTCATCATCGGGAGGGCGGCCTTCTCACCAGGAGTGATGACACGACCGGACAGTAGCAGTAGTCACCAATATTATTTCTTGCTTTATTTTATTATCCTTTATTGTGCATTTTATTTTGTTTTTTTAATATTAAGTGGAGACGATGGGAGTGGCATGACTGAGGATGACTGCCGTGGTGATTCTACCTTGGGGTGTCACGTTTCCGGAGTATCCAATGGACCTCATGGCATGCCCAGGGAATCTGGTATTTCTTTTCTTTTGATGTGAGTTGTCCATGTGAACATGTATTGGTGCAAATTCGCCTGTTATGTTCAATATCTATCTATCTATCTATCTATCTATCTATCTATCTATCTATCTATCTATCTATCTATCTATCTATCTATCTATCTATCTATCTATCTTTTAATGGACAGTGATAGGAAAAGTATGAAACGTACTGTTGAGTAGTTAACTGATTTACATGGTAACTGAACACAGCATCGGCGCATTCACTACTCCTCATAGTCGAAGTGGCTGGGTCGTCGTTTAATTCAAAGGAAAACCTATCACACATGATACACTCTGAACCAGGTGCTGACTATAGATCGATGTTCAAATCTCCACCAAGTACGACAGGTAATACATGGTAATCATTCTCACGAAGCTTGCGTTCTTATAGGAATGCATAGACGATGCTGCTGGCCTAGTATATGTAGATGACGAACCTGCTAATTCCAGAAGGACCTCCAGCCCAAAAACATATCAATGTTAACTGTGTAAGGGACTACAGTCTTTTCTTACACGTCATGCCGTATCTGTCACACTGTTTTCCCCATAACCAGCATATGCACTGAAAAGACTGGTTGATGAATACTCTTGTTCCTGCACACTTTGTGGTGAAAATCGGGTAAATACATGTTGCAAGTCGTATGATGCCTGCATATTCCTGTGAGATCTTCGCTCATAATGGTCATTATTTCCTCATACCCTTGTGTAGATTGAAGAAGTTCCAATTCCTCTGCTGATAAACTTAACCATAAAAGGTCCTTGATTTGATCCTGTATTGACTTGTCAAAATCTATCAAAAACTACACTGAAGAAAATGGAAATTGCAACACCCAGAAGGAGTGGTGCTACATTGCTGCAATTTAACATGCAGGACGAGCGTTCGGTTGTACTTCGATGATTACACATTCAGGCCCTCTGACAGCAAGTTTGGACAACAATCAACACAGGATGTGCCCACCACGAGCTGCAATACATTGATGAATTCGTCGAGGCATGGAGTCAATAAGGCCCTGGATCGCTTCCTGAGGAATTGTGGCCAATGCTTGCTACACTGCACGGGTCAGTTGTTCCAGAGTTGTGGGTGGCTGAGGACGGTTGGCCAGTTGTCGACCCATCATGTCCCACACATGCTCAATAAGACTGAGGTCCGGGGATCTGGCGGGCCATTCTAAGGTTGTGATGTCGTGGAGAGGTTCTCTGGAGATGCGTGCAGTTTGAACCCGGGCAATGTCCTGCTGAAATATCCCATTAGCAACGATCGCCATCATAGGGACAACCTCTGGATTGAGTACCCTATCAACGTACTGTCGAGCAGTCATAGTGCCCTCAACAAGCACTAATTGTTATTTCACATTAAAGCCAATAGCTCCCCAGACCATAATGATTGGTGTTGGCCCTGTGTGCCTCTCGACAATAAGATCTGGGCGGCCCCTCTAGCCGGTACGTCGGCGCACACGATTCCGGCGATCACTGCGGGCAAGACAGAAGCGTGATTCATCACTAAAGACGACCCTATGCCATTCGTCGACGCACGTCGATATTTCTCGACACCAGGCCAGCCTTACACGTCGCTGTCGTCGCTGTTGTGGGGTCAATGGAACACTTTCTGCAGGGACACGGGCTCGTAAGCGAGCTGCACGCAGGCCATTGTTGTGTAACGTGGGGTGCCACAGCTGCTCGAATTTGCGCTGCTGTTGCATGGGGTTCCATCCGGGCCATCCGAATGATGCGGCGATCCTCTCTCACAGTTGTCTGTCGCGCTGGGCCTGTGCCAGGTCTACGAGTGTGGGTACCTTCATTTGACCACTGCTGCCATACACGTTGTACCGTAGATGCCTGTCGGTTAACACGTGCAGCGACAGTCCTTAGCGATAATCCAGCCTCACACAGCCCAATTATCCGAGCCCTCTCAAACGGCGACAATTGTTGATAGCGTGCTCTTCTCCGTCGTCGAGGCATGTTTGACGGGGAACACTTCACTGCACAGACTGCAAGTCAATTACGCTACACCAGAGTTCGTATACTGGAGTTTATTCCTCCGCGACCAATCACGTGGGGAGACCTGTAGCAACAATCCAATGAGTCTGAAACTTTGATCGTTTACATACCTACATATCTTGAAAATCAACACAAACGACGAATGCCTTCATGGTGTTGCAATTTCCATTTTCATAAGTGTATTTAAAATAGTTTATGTTGGGTCCACCCTGTCAATGTTCTTGAAACATGTATGAATGAATAAATCATTTTTCAATTAAGTGTATTGACAAGGTGGACCCAAAACAAACTACCGTATTTAAAATTGTTTTTAATAGGGAGCTCTCTCTCGTTAAGGCCTGAAATTTTATAACCAAAGAACTCTTTTCAAGTATGTTTCTAGCTTTGCAAAATGTCTGCATTTCAAATGGGACCATATGTTCTCTAGCCCACGAGATCGTTAGAGCAATTAGGTGAAAAATGCCCATTGCTGTTTCCAGTGAGGAAGCTCTCAACGTGCCTTATGTCACGCATTGCTCTTATGGCTGCATTTACTCTCTGTTGGACACTGGTTGTGAAGACTGTCCCTGGTGTCAGTAACATGAACCCCTAGGTACCTGAAGTCTACCTTTACAGCGAATAACTCCACATTTACCACCCTCTTCTAAAAGTCACCATCACTGTCGCAGCCTTATTCAGATGCAATTAGTTTCTTTCTGCCAATTCAGTCACTCTGTTGAAGGCTTGCTGGAGATCATCTTGGCTGCTTGAGGCAAACGGCTTGTCATCTGCATGCTTGTACAACAGTACATTTTTTGGTATTGTTTTGACATCTACTGCAGCCACAGGCAATATAATTGGGCTCAGTGGGTCACCTTGAAGGACTCCTATCGTCTGTTGTATGGTGTTGGATCTTGTGACGTCGCAGTTCGACACATAGTTCCTGCTGTGTATGTTCCTTTTAGGCTGGCTGAGCAGTTCTCTTTTCCTATCAGATTTTCCAGCTTACCAACTAGAATTTCTCTGTTAATAATGTTGAAATCCTTTGTATAATCTAGGAAGATTGTGTGTAATTTCCTACCTGGCGATGGCTGAGTGTCTTCTGTATCTGACTGTAGACACTGAATGGCTTGTGTTGTGGATCTGCCCCGTCAGAACCCGAGTTGTTCTTCCAGAATATGGTCTTCAGTTACTTCTGTCAGTCTGAGATACGAGTTTGGTAAGAACTTTGAACAACGTACATTCCAGAACTCCCCTGTGAGAGTTGGGGTCCATGGTTTCCCCTTTCCAGAGCATTTTCACCATTGACCTCCAGGTTTTAGATAGAGTCCCTTGATGCAAACATTAATTGAGATTTATTATGCCGGAGTTCAGCTTGGGGGTGGCTGCCTCTAGCTGTTCATTGTATACTTGATGGGGACCACTAGCCTTGCTGTTCTCTGTTTATTGCCATTTTCACTTCCTTCTCCAGGAACAGCTCTGGAGGCCCTATAATGTCAGGGATTACATTGGGTCATGTGGCTGGGTGAATTTCTCTTGCCTGAAACCCTAAATTTGGGAACCTGTGCTGTATGGGGTTCATTGCCTTGTACAGATACATTTCTGCCTCTTCTATTAACTTCTTATCCCCATCTTTTAAAGATTTCTTTGCTTCTTTTGTGGTGTCCCTGTATCGTCTTCTCTTGCTTTTATAGTTCAGTAAGTTGGACTCAGAGTAATTTTGTTAGTGCTATTTTTTGAGCCAAATCTAAATCCGAAGTTTTGTTTTTTGAGTTGATGACACCTTCTTTATGATCAGTTCTAGTTTCGCTTTTACTCCATCAATGTTTCCTGTTGTTAACTCGTTGAAGGATGTGGTGTCCATTTCTCTTCTTAGAGCTGGATTCCTCCTCTGCGAACCATGTGACCTTGCCGCGGTAAGGGGGCTTGTGTGTCCCAATGATGCAGATAGCCGAGCCGTAGGTGCAACCATATCGGATGGGTATCTGTTGAGAGACCAGACTAACGAATGGTTCATCGAAAGGGGGGTAGCAACCTTTCGATAGTTGCAAGGGCGGCAGTCTAGATGATTGAGTGATAGGGCCTTGTAATAATACTCAACATGGATAATCTGTGTTGATAATGCTACACGGCTGAAAGCAACGGGAAACTACAGCCGTAACTAACTCCCGAGGACATGCAGCTCTCTCTGTATGAATGATGTACTGATGATGGCTTCCTCCCGGGTAAAATATTCCGGAGGTAAACTAGTTCCCGATTCGGATCTCCGGGTGGGGACTACACGAGAGTGGGCAATCATCAGGAAGATGGATAATGACATTCTGCGAGTCGGAGCGTGGAATGTTAGGAGTTTGAATCGTTGTGGTAGGTTAGAGAATCTGAAAAGGGATATGGATAGGCTAAAGTTAGATGTAGTTGGTATAAGCGAAGTACGTTGGCAGGAAGAACAAGATTTTTGGTCAAGCGATTACCGAATTATCAACACAAAATCAAACAGGGGAAATGCAGGAGTTGGTTTAATAATGAATAAGAAAATAGGGCAGTGGGTAAGCTACTACGACCAGCATAGTGAAAGAATTATTGTCGTCAAGATAGACACCAAACCAATGCCCACCACAATAGTGCAGGTCTATATGCGTACTAGTTCAGCGGATGATGAAGAAATCGAAAGAATATATAAGGAGATAGAAGATTTAATACAATATGTAAAAGGTGACGAGAATCTAATTGTGATGGGAGACTGGAATGCAGTGGTAGGCCAAGGAAGAGAAGGTAGTACATTAGGAGAATTTTGATTGGGACAAAGGAACGAAAGAGGAAGTCGGCTGGTTGAATTCTGCACTGATCATAATTTAGTCCTTGCCAATACTCGGTTCAAACACCACAAACGACGGCTGTATACATGGACGAGACCTGGAGACACTGGAAGGTATCAAATAGACTTCATTATGATTAGGCAGAGATTCAGAAACCAGGTGTTGAATTGCAAAACTTTCCCAGGAGCAGACGTGGACTCTGACCACAACTTGTTGGTCATGAAATGCCATCTGAAGTTGAAGAAATTGAAAAAAGGAAAGAATGCAAAAAGATGGAATCTAGACAAGTTGAAAGAAAAGAGTGTGAGGGATTGTTTCAAGGAACATGTTGCAAAAGGACTAAACGAAAAGGCTGAAGGAAACACTATAGAGGAAGAGTGGAGAGTCATGAAAAATGAAGTCAGTAGGGCTGTTAAGAGATGTTAGGAAGGAAGAAAAGATCAACTAAGTATCAGTGGATAACTCAGGAGATGCTAGACCTGATTGATGAACGACGAAAATACAAGAATGCTAGAAATGAAGAGGGCAGAAAAGAATACAGGCGATTAAAGAATCAAGAGGATAGAAAGTGCAAGGTAGCTAAGGAAGAATGGCTGAAGGAGAAGTGCAAGGATGTCGAAGGCTGTATGGTCCTGGGAAAGGTAGATGCTGCATACAGGAAAATCAAGGAAACCTTTAGAGAAAGGAAATCTAGGTGTATGAATATTAAGAGCTCAGGTGGAAAGCCACTTCTAGGGAAAGAAGACAAAGCAGAAAGATGGCAGGAGCCTATCCAACAGTTGTATCAAGGTAAAGATATAGATAATTTTGTTGTGGAACATGAAGAGGCTGTTGATGCTGATGAAATGGGAGACCCAATTTTGAGGTCAGAGTTTGACAGAGCTGTGAGTGACCTCAATAGGAACAAGGCAACTGGAATTGATGACATTCCCTCTGAATTACTGACTGCCTTAGGAGAAACCAGCATGGCAAAGTTATTTCATTTAGTGTGCAAGATGTATGAGACAGGAGAAGTCCCATCTGATTTTCGGCAGAATGTTGTTATACCTATTCCCAAGAAAGCCGGTGCTGACAGGTGTGAAAACTACCGCACCATTACTTTAGTATCTCATGCCTGCAAAAGTTTAACACGTATTATTTACAGAAGAATGGAAAAACAAGTTGAAGCTGAGTTGGGAGAAGATCAATTTGGCTTCAGAAGTAATGTAGGAACACGTGAAGCAATCCTAACTTTACGTCTGATCTTAGAGGATCGAATCAAGAAGGACAAGCCCACGTACATGGCATTCGTAGATCTAGAAAAGGCATTCGATAATGTTGACTGGACCAAGCTATTTATGATTCTGAAGATGATAGGGATCAGACACCGAGAACGAAGAATTATCTACAATCTGTATAAAAATCAGTCTGCAGTTATAAGAATCGAGGGCTTTGAAAAAGAAGCAGCAATCCAGAAAGGAGTGAGGCAAGGCTGCAGTTTGTCTCCTCTCCTTTTCAATGTTTACATAGAACAGGCAGTAAAGGAAGTCAAAGAGAAATTTGGAAAGGGAATCACAGTCCAAGGAGAGGAAATCAAAACCTTGAGATTTGCCGATTATATTGTTATTTTACCTGAAACTGCAGAAGATCTCCGGAAGTTGCTGAATGGTATGGATGAAGTCTTGGGTAAGGAATACAAGATGAAAATAAATAAGTCCAAAACAAACGTAATGGAGTGCAGTCGAACGAAGGCAGGTGATGTAGGAAATATTAGATTAGGAAATGAAGTCTTAAAGGAAGTAGATGAATATTGTTACTTGGGTATTAAAGTAACTAACGATGGCAGAAGTAAGGAGGACATAAAATGCAGACTAGCACAAGCAAGGAAGAGCTTTCTTAAGAAAAGAAATTTGCTTACTTCAAACATTTATATCGGAATTAGAAAGATGTTTTTGAAGACTTTCGTGTGGAGCGTGGCATTGTATGGAAGTGAAACATGGACGATAACTAGCTCAGAAAGAAAGATAATAGAAGCTTTTGAAATGTGGTGTTACAGAAGAATGCTGAAGGTGAGACGGATAGATGGAATCACGAATGAAGAGATACTGAATCGAATTGGTGAGAGGAGATCGATTTAGCTAAATATGACGAGAAGAGATAGAATGATAGGACACATCTTAAGACACCCAGGAATTGTTAAGTTGGTTTTTGAAGGAAGTGTAGGTGGTGAGAACGGTAGGGGTAGACCAAGGTATGAATATGACAGGCAGATTCGAGCAGATGAAGGATGCAATAGTTACGTAGAAATGAAAAGTTTAGCACAGTATAGGGTGGCATGGAGAGCTGCATCAAACCAGTCTATGGACTGATGACTCAAACAACAACAACAACAGAGCTGGATTAATTTTCCTAGATATTTTCTGAAATATGTTGTCTTTTCCAGTTCAAACAACGGCACGTATTTCAGTACTGCTTCTTCTATTATATTCTGTCTTGTGGCTTTGATGCCTTGTCTGTTTGTGAATAAATCACGTATGGCACTCGCTCCATTGTGGCAGCTGAATGTCATCTGTTCCATGCTATTCACGACGGTTAACCCTTCCTCTTCCAGACATTTGAAGACTGCAGTACATTTGTAATGTGGTCTATCGATGGGCAGTTCATATGCCCTGCTAATATCAATGTGTCACTTAGCATTGTCTTGTCCAAAGATATAGTTATTTCCTCTATTACATCTCGGACTTTAAGGTCTGGTTGAAAATACACACATGACGGCATAATTTTGCCCTTACCAATAGTCTTGTCGGTAATATACATGATTTGAAAGGTGCTAGGTTAGGTTTTAAAATACATATGATACCCCCTTTAGGTCTTCCTCTAGGCCCTTGCTGTGCTAAAACATTTATTGTGTAGGCTTTACTTTCTTCCCACTCTGAGGTTAATATAATCATTATCACTATGCGTTATCGTTCGATAAATCTATCTGGAAGCACTTTTGCAACAATAGCTAATCCTTCCACATTCCACAGTAAAGCTCCCCCCTCACTTCTATCTTCGACTTGATGGTGCTGACTGGCTTCACTTGAGCTCTGCCGCTCTGTATAGTTGTGTCTGCCTCGGTGCACGAAAAGGCCTTAATACAACTCTTATTGGCCAGAGGTCCGCCCTTTCTATCTGGTCTAGGTATTGATAAGGGACTCCGAACTTAAAAGATTTGTTGGAGCCTAGGCTTCTCAGGCCACATTTTCTTCCATGTTCTTCTTTGTTAATTCTTGTCTGTTGTTATTAGCAACCCACATACATCAATGCAGTCCTTTCCCCAGGTTGTAACATCAAGTGTGTTGAGTCGCATGTTCCTACTTTCTTCCGTTTCGTCGTTTATTTCTTCATTTAATTGAAGCAAAGCTATTCACCTCTACTTCTCTTCCTATCCTCCGCCTTGTGGCCTTCCTTAGTTGCAGGGTCCAACGGTTCTCTCTTGGGCTCTTTTCCATTCTTCTCTGTGCTTTCTCGGGTTAGTTTATTGACCTCTACTGATTGTGTGGTGTTGTTTCGTACAGATTTTTTAAAATTTACTCAAGAAAGGGCACCTGAGCCAAGTCTTTTAACGGTGCAATACAAGGATTAAATATTGGCTGAGTTTAAAAAATATTTACAATACAATACTACCTTATTTCTAAATACGTTACAGACTTAGAGAATAGGAAACCCTTACAAATATATGAGGCGGTCCGTTCCAAAACTCGTCTTATCCATCATAAGTGATTTTTCAGGAAAAGCGAAAAACCTGTAATTTTTGTAATATAAGTCTCACTTGTTTAAATGTATTACGACGTGTTCAAGTCCAATGTCATAGGGTCGTCTTACTGAAGAATTATAAATATAATTAGTAGAACGTCAATAAATTACATTTGTATTTTGGATAAGACGAGTTTTGGAGCACCCAAAAAAATTCAAAATATATTACCTCACACAACTTATTTTTAAATACGAAAAATGAAAGGATTGAGAATATAATGTTGTAATATAACTCACCACTACACTCATGTACCTTTTTGCTATCAGTATAATGATATTCACAAATAAATTAAACACAGCAGTGTGATTTATCATATTTACATCCTATCCATAGTATTTGGAGAGAATTCTTCCTTTATAGGCTACATTGCACCCGCTATAGAAGTAACTTGAACAATAAAACATCACTTTGTTGTTAATCAAACTGTCAAATCTGTTCCCTCCTCTTGAGGTCCATCATAAAGAACTTCTGTTTCTACAACAAGATTGTTTTCGTCTACAGAAATTGAGGTGAACAGATTCTTACAAAAAGAAAGCAACACATTCCTATCCCAATCCATTCTAAAATGCTTTTCAAGCAAACGTTTTACGTCCTTTACTTTGGTGGGATTCAAGTTTACTCCTGGCAATAATTCAGGTGGCATTAGCGTATCTCGTCAGGCGTTTTCCCTTTTTCATTACCGATTTTCCTAAACCGATGTCTGGGTTGTAAGGAGGTTCTCCTCTAAGGGTGGCATTTCCCAGCGAGTCTTTGCTAATAACAAATCGTTTCACTGAAGAAAATTCACAGTGCCAAGATGCAGGCATTTTCATCATATTTTCAGAAACCATTTTCCAATTGTTCACCGAGGAGTCTCTGCCAAACTTGAAGACTTCAGCATGTTTGCTAAAGATGTCTTCATATTCTGCCGGATTACAGATTATAGAGCATTTCCATATCTCTCTCTCTCGACTTGAGTAAATACCCTGTCAGAGGGCAGAAATGAGTGGCCTGTCATAGGAAAGACCAATTCAACACTTTCTATATTAGGCGGAGCTGTGTGTGTCAAGAAATATGAGCACATTGCAATCATTGTAGATTTGCGGTTCTCGCACGAATTCGTATAGTAGTGAAGTTTGTCAAATCAGTTTGTGATAATCGATGGTAAACTGCAGATGTCGTTTCATTAGACCCCTTGTTGAATTCATGCTCCATCCATGTGTATGTAAAAACATTCTCCTTTGTCAATTTGGCATGTGATGTACCCCTCACAATGGTAAAATTATAGGTGTACAATTGGCGACTGTAATAGGAAATCTGATCTGGAACTTTTGGATTCACAAGATTATTTTGGCAGTCAAATGAAAATATTGCTATGCTATCCCTTTATTCTTGGAGCATTCTGAAAAAAGCTGCAGCCCTTAGTTAGAAGTTCCAAGATTAAATCATTCTTCAGTGCTACGTTCGAACTTTCAAGTTTAATTTTCTCCTTGAACTCTATGCACTTTGAGCAAGCGTCAGTAACTGGTGTTCCGAATCCTATGTTGTAGCAACGCGTAAAAATTTCACGAAAGAACCACCGCTTCACCCTGAGTTCTTCAGGCGATTTGTTGTTATACATTTTGTAAAGCCTAGCGATGCTTAAATTTCCAGGTAGATACTGTCTGACCGGTGACTTTCCGCGGTAATAGTGACTTTCACAAGACTGCAAACTTTCAATGAAACGTTTCACGGAGTGCTTCTTTTCAGTGTACTCTGGTTTGATCCTAGCTCCTCCCCACTTTTCTGTTGGAAGTTTCCCTGTCGTGAAGGGATTTCTGGCAATCCTCTGAACCCGATCTTTCCTGACATACAATACATTCAAGAATGTCTTTTGGCAGACCTGAATGTGAAACTGTTCTGTATTAGCAAGTATTATATACCTTCCACAACAAGAGCAATATTTTCGATCATCTTAATACACTCTATTCACAGCATAAAACTGCATGAAAGACTAACACAGTTCAAGAACAAGTCAAAGAGGGGAAAGACTGGCATAAAACGCGGGTAAATTGTAGCGTGAGTCACGTGCTGAAATTATCCATTCCTATTGGTTGATTGTATATGGCGAGTTTTGGAACGACAAGCGCCGTGGATAAGGCGAGTTATGGAACAATAGCCTAAGTTTGGTGACAGATTTCTATGGGAAAAGGCGCGTTTTGGTGCATAATTTTGTGTTAGGACTATCACAAACATCACCAAGAAGGCAATGCTACCTCTAACTCATTTTTTTTTAAATGGATAAGACGAGTTTTGGAACGGACCGCCTCATATAAGACCACTGTACATTACTTGGTTTGTAGGATTTACTGCTCATTTTCTTTTGTTCATTGATTATTCATTTTTTGTTTAAATTTTGAAATTGCTATTGCCTGTTGTATATGTTTAGGGAGAGCATTGTACACCTTCACTGAGTACTGCCACAAGGCATTACAGCCATACTTATTCGTTTTAAAAATTCTGTATGGTTCTCTCTGCCCCTCGAGTGTTATTTGAGTGTATGTCAGAATTTATGATACAGATAGTGTTTGTATGCTCAATTGTATATAACCTCATAGATGAATCTTTGTCACGTAACATGTGGAGTGGTAGAATTCTGCATTTTATATACAATCCGTAGGTGTTAAGGGGGGTAATTTATAAAGTATTTTTAGTAGTTTTGCAAAATGGCAACTTTCTCAAAGAGTTCCTTATTGCAACATCCTCAAACATGAATCATGTAGGTGAGGAGACTTTCAATGAGAGCATGATAAATTGATTTTAAAAACTTATGGTTGAATTTATATCGTAGACTGTGAAGCATTCCAATTGCTGGACCTTTTTGCATATGGTTTTGACGTTCTCATTCCAGTCAAGCATTTCATCTATTTTTAAACCTGGAAATTTAGTAAATTGTACTCCTGGTAAAGGATGATCGAAAAATGTTAATGTATGATAAAGAAGAGTTGCATATGAGGGCTTATGAAAAATTATGTAGCTGGTCTTGCTAAGATTGATGGACAGTCTATTGTGAAAGCCAGGTTTGTAATAAGCTAATGTCATACTGTATTTTTACCTCAAGATCTTTAGCAGAAGTACCAACATAAAAAATATGTGTATCAGCTGCCTAGAGCTGCATTCTCATATTCTTTTCCCTCGCAGGCTGTGTTATCTGTTGCTAAAATGTGCATTTGATTATAAATGTCCCTGTCGTCCCCCACACTAGTAGCAGAGTCCATCAACCTCTCCACACATTAAAAAACAATAGCATTAAGAAAACTGTCCACCAGTTACTTCAATATTGTCCCCCTATTTACCGGCAGCCAGTGCACGAGAGATCCCAAAGCGGACCGTTTATTCACAGGCTGACCTTCTATTAGAGGCATTTAAAAGGGGTAGGATTGGCGACCATACACAAGAACAAATTCAAACACAATCTTTGACATTTATTCCATAAGCGCTCATAAGAAAATGAATCACAAAATATTATTGCTGCTTTTCAAAATCAACATTTTCACTGTGATGAGGATGAACCTTTACCTGACTTACTCTGGTATTTACAATCTAATTGAAATATAACCTTCTCCTACTTCTTCTGTTCCAAAATAAAATCAGAATTCCTATCACGCACGTGGTGTATAACTTATTTACACTTTACACTTCCATTAAGAATTATTTACATTATCTCGAGTTTAGGTTATACTAGCTTCTTCAATTTATGAGAATGTTTAATACAGTCGAGTGTAATAATTGAATTATCTTCAACAATGGAGTTATTAACTTGTCTAATTAATGCAAATTGCGTCGTCTCATGGCGTTAAGATCAATGTTGAGTCTTAAAACAATACCCCTGTTTGACTAGCATTGAATACCTTCATTCAAATTTTATTTCTATTGTCACATGATCGTGTTATATAATTAATTAACATGAAATAATTCACTCAAATTTTAACACCTATATTCATCGAATTAGACAATTCTAATCTAAATATACAAGCATATCAGCTTTTCACTCATCGACTCACTGAACTATAGAATTGTCGAATTATTAACTCCTTGAATCATTTATTTATTTAATCATTAATTATTTAGTCATTGCTTATTTGATTATTACTTATTTAGTCATTGCTTACTTGAGCACTGCCTTTGTCTTCAAACTAGATGATCTTATTAATCTTAATTCAACCCATAAAATCATAAATCTTATCGTTAAATTAACGTGATTTCAATAAACACACCAATAAACACTTCCACAGAAAAATGGACCGACAAAAGACAACGCTTGAAATAATCTGGATCATCGTGATGAACACATGACCAGATTAAAGCACAGTGTTCACAATTTATATCAGAAAAATATCACTAACTACAACATTCACACAAATAATTCACACAATGGGTACAAAAATTTTTATCTACATTATTCACAGCCGAATCCTGGGCATATACTTATTATTTCATGATTTTTATTCATGATCAAAGTCAGTTGAATCAAATAGATGAACTTAGGTTCGTTAGCATGCCCTAAATTAACATGTGGTACGTGATCGAATAAGAGTTATCACTTTCACAGAATGTATTATTTGCGTACAACGACGATCTATTAGAATTAAAGGTTACCATGCGAAAATCTGACAGAAAACAATAATCACTACCATCAGGTGGGTTATCATCTCAAATCGCTAACACGTGGTCGGTAAGCATAAATCAATTTATTATTATCCTTACACATCAGAAATGTGACTGGAACGTGCTCCAAAATTACAAAAAAGACGCTGTGTTCCCAAGACACAAGCTTCAAAACCACTATAATTTTATCCCACAGGATCACCAATATTCAAGGCAAATTCATAACGCAGAGCACTCTGAATATCATTTCCAAGAATAATCAATTATTATTTATTGTTTACGACCATTAATTTAATGTTTAACCTGATCTCGTAACTTGAGTTCATTATTATTAATGATTATTAAGTCTATCAACAATCTTGAAATTAATCTGGAAAACCAGATGACACAATCCTAACTAACTGTCGGACGATGCATAGAGTAAAACTTAATTCAATTCTAATAAAATGGAACCACATCCAATTCCATCTCACAGTATCTCAAAGAATCACAATTGTAAGTTAAATCCAATATTAATCAAGAGGTCAATTATTTTTAAGTATGACTTTAAATATAGGCATAAGATTGAAAAATCATTCAGAAGATGAACTACTGTACATCAAACTACACTAATAGAGTTCAAAATTTCATTCACACTTGTAACAAGTCTACCTGTCCCTACTAGGATTGGAAGTGTGAAATATGACTAAATATTGTAAATTTAATAGAACTACTGGCTAAAGAAGATAGATCATCTAGTTTCTACACAGATGAACGGATAGATTTCAAAAAATGGTACTTAAAAATTTAGGATGGGGTTCGATTCCTGGCCGGCGTCTTCAATATTCCAGCGCGTCCATCACGTTCACCCTCTCGATGCTAGAATCGCCTTACATGCTTAACAATTCATGATGGCAGGGAAGCTGAAGTCCCACGACGAAGATGATGCTTCTCTTGACATTGTAGAGTGCATCTTGAAGTTGGCGACGATATCCGGTGGATTGTAGCCTTCTTCACGTGCAAGGTTGAAATTAGCTGTAATTGACACAATAAATGTTAGAGGGTGCAAGAACCAGGCGAAACTACCGAACCGCTGAATATCACACTTAACTTAAATTCGATGCTTGTAGATCTATCCACACGGCAATATTAATAACCAAAATAGCAGAGCGAGCTGATGTCCTTAAAATTAGGGTAGAATGAGCGTCGCAGAATAAGACGTAGTCCAAGCAGAAAATCAGATAGCAGAAAGAATGATTTAATGAGAACTTAATGTTCTATAGCCTCCGGCTCGGAGGTGTATCTTTTATTGTAGCAGGTTATTGGTTCGCCAGGATCCCACGGAACTGTTATGCATTTTCGGAAGCCACTTTGTAGACTTGATTGTGCATATTTTTCATCAATCTCTTCCTTTAAAAAGTGAGAAATCCTTTTTCTTGAGGACAGGATTGTCAGTGTTTTTACTCTCCGCTCATGAACCGTTGCCTTTCAATGCATTTTTAACGACATACATACTGAGACATCCATTAGTAGAAGCGCTATAACTGTTATACCGTGTTCATCACAAATTCTGCTAGTATGTAGATTGAAATGGGATGAGTGTCCATCAATAAAAAGAAAAACAAGGAGTTGAATTTTCTCCTCAATGAGCCATGGATAGGAAACAGCTATAAATTCGTAAAACATGCACACGTCATCCATCCGGTCTCTGATTTCCAATTCCCCAATCCTTGGGAATGCTGTTGGCTAAGTCCAGAGGAATTCTTTCATACTTAAAGACCACAGGGAGTGGGGCAATTTGACCATCGGCATTGCCTGTAAAAAGGATAGTTAGGCACTCTTTTTCATCTGAATTTACTTGCTGGTAAACACTATTGTCTTCCTTTTGAGCAAGTACTTTGCTTCCTTTTGGGTTGAGAAAAAATGCTGACTCATCAGCACTGAAAACTCTAGTAGGGTACTCGGAAAACAGAGAACAAATCTGTGTCCTTCAAGTAGATTTCTACTTCCCGGTACCAGTTTTGTACATCTTCTTCTCTCACAGCCCTGGTCGAGGTTAAATTCTGGGCAACACGAATAGAGATGTTGAGATTTCTTCTCAAACAACCATTGAACCATGTTCGAACAGGCCATTCATTTAAAAGTTTGTTCTCCCTTTTCTTTAATTAGCTGAACACTATTCAATACATCGTCTTTTGAAACATGAAATCCAGATTTTGCCACAGATATAATCCAATCAAAGATAGTTTTCTCTTCTTCAGAGTTTAGAGTAGAACAAGATCATTTTCTTTGGGCGATTGGAGACTTTCTCTTTGCTTTGTATATCAGTGTAATGTAATTCGAGGAACACCATTTTGTCTCGCTGCATTAGCGATAGAAACACGTTTCAAGCCTTGAATTTCATTGAGCATAATTCCAGATTTTGTTCGGTTTAGGCTTAGGTTACATTATTTTTCTCTAAAAAGAAAATAATATCCCGCATTACCTCACAAGTGAGATGCACAATATATAATATACATAGATCATATTGATATTCACTGAAACGGAGTCTATTGAAATATTTCTTCATTATAATTCAGTAATATACATGCTAGTGCATCAGAAATAGACACTCCTGTCAATTACTATTCTCTGTAGTCAGAATACAATAAAACCAGAGACATTCTTCTTTAAATATACTGTGATCATTTGTAGCAAAAGAAATAAGTGACATAAAACAATAAATATACCCAGTATATATAACTAGTTTATCATTGAAATAAGGTTTATAGTAATAGACATTTGAACTATTCCTGCACAAGGTTTTCTCAAAACTTAACATTTTTTAAAAGAACACAAGGAAAAATCTCCACTGTTTCCCGACTAAGAAATGACTGGAATTTGTTTCTAAACTATAAGAAACTATAAGAATTTACAGACTAAATGAAAATTAGCCTTAAATTCTTAAGAAATTCACTTAAATACACACAAATGACATGCTCGTTTCACAGACATCAGCATGCGCCTGCTTGCTTGGCTTAAGTTCATACTTTGGTTCCTACTTCGCTTGAAAACCTTATTTTTCATATTTTAGTGTGAAAGTGTCAATTACTAATGCAGTGTCTATTACCAGTGAAATGAAATGTCGTATGGCTTTTAGTGCCGGGATATCCCAGGACGGGTTCAGTTCGCCAGGTGCAGGTCTTTCAGTGTGATGCCCGTAGGCGACCTGCGCGTCGTGATGAGGATGAAATGATGATGAAGACAACACATACACCCAGCCCCCGTGCCATTGGAATTAACCAATTAAGGTTAAAATCCTCGACCCGGCCGGGAATCGAACCCGGGACCCTCTGAACCGAAGGCCAGTACGCTGACCGTTCAGCCAACGAGTCGGACTCTATCAGCCAACGAGTTGAACTCTATTACCAGTATGATTACTTTATTCCTTTGTCAAATTATAGTAAAGTACAACAACGTCGTCACTTGGTTATTCCTTTCCATTGCTTAGAGAAATAGGACATATATCCAAAAATGGCTTTCACGGCCGCAGATCTTACAATCACAGGAATAGAACCAGCTTTTGGGTGGTTAGGCCGTGTGCATTTTGCAGAGTTTCGCCCAGACGTGCCATTTGGGCTCATCAGCTGGATTGGCACGCCCCTCCAGGACTCTGCTTAGCAGTGGCAGACCAAGCGCATGGTCCCGCCGTGTTAGCAAATAGGGATTGCTAACCTGCTAAAGGAGAAGTGAATTCTCCGTTATGAAAAATATATTCAATTTGTGCTATGCCCTCAATTGATTGCATGTGCCACAACTTTCTTTTGTTTTGATATTGTAGCACAGGATACAGATTCAAGTGATTCATGTCAGCAGAATAGTGCTGTGGGTTTGGTACTTGCCTCCTGTGCTGAAGACCGTGGGATCAAATCTTTTTACATTTCATTACAATTGAATTTGCCTGAATGAGAGACTCTGGCTCAGTGACGACAGCTACAAAAAATTACCTTTCCATTTCCCTACTATGCCCCCTCTGTGATACTTATGCTATCTATGACTGCTGATGATAAAGCTGTTGGGTATTCAACCAGCTTTGAGCTGAAGACAACAGATGAAATGTCTGTATCAAGATTTATTGGCTTGTTAAAAGAGCCCTTTTAAGTGCAAAACTTAAGCCCTTCACCACTAAGAAATTTGTATCGATGCAAGACTCCATTAAGGTAATTTAGAAATCCATGTATTTATAGACTGTAGGCCTACTTGTGATTTCTATACTACAGTAATTACAGGAAAACCTGCATATTCTGGACTCCTACATACTGTAAAACAGGGCGAGTTGTCCGTGTAGTTAGGGACGTGCAGCTGTGAGCTTGCATCCGGGAGATTGTGGGTTCGAACCCCACTGTCGGCAGCCCTGAAGATGGTTTTCTGTGTTTTCCCTAAAAAAATTAAAAAACCACACCATACTGTACACTGTAAAACTGCCTAACACGGAAGCAAACAATTTTTGGGTACATTTAAAAAAATTTAATTACAGGTTCCTTTACATCGCATCGACGCAGATAGGTCTTATGGCGACGATGGGATGAGAAAGCTAGGAATGGAAAAGAAGCAGCCGTGGCCTTAATTAAGGTACAGACCCAGCATTTGCCTGGTGTGAAATGGGAAACTGCGGAAAATCATCTTTAGGGCTGCCGACAGTGGGGTTCAAACCCACTACCTCCTGAATACTGGATACTGGCCACATTTAAGCAACAGCTATCGGACTCCTTTTTGGGGGGGACCACTTGCATAAATAATATGATGAAAATAAGACAATATAAGCTAACTGCTACAACACACTATCGAATGATTTTCCATTTTCTAATGATGACAGCAAAAGTGTACTCTGACTTCTAGGAACCATTAATCCCGTCCTCAATGACTGCCTTCTTCAAAGACGCCTGGAATATTCCATAATATTCTTGCAAGAGGATGAGTTTGTTGAGGTTCATGGAAATCTGGTAGCAGAAAGTGAGAAAAGATTATTATACAACTACCACCATTCTTATTGTACACTGTCAAAGGCTGCAGCTAAATATTTTGGTTCCATATCGTTCTCTTGTCTGCATTCTATCCACACATGCTTACATGGTAAACTGCTGCTCTCCATCTGTTTCCAATATATAAACACAAGAACCTTGTTTATCCAGATTAAGTGGGACTGGAACTGATCCAGATTATCGAAAATCCGGATAATCCATAAAAACTTAAAAATAAATACAGTACATGTTATATAATATATTAACATAAGTTGTACAGTAATACCTCTTTTTCAACTGTACAAAAATATAAGGACACTTTTCTTACATTTACGACTCTGTTTTATGCACTATAAAAACTGAAACTCAACTCAAGAGCTTAGGAAAAGTATCCTTCCGCACGTGAGCACGTCCCCTGTTCCCCCTTCCCGTTTCCGTTCACCATCTCTGCCACAACCAGCTTATTATTAACGCCGAGCGTCTATCTTACAAGTACTTCATTCTGAAATAGTGAAGCATCAAACGAAATCCCATTCTTTCACATAGCTGTACTTTGATTACGTACCATAACTATTTATTACTTTATTGACCATGTAAAACCTGAAGATTACTGACGAATACCGAGGCAAGAGAAGCAAGGTTTATTTTTATTTCATAATGCAATTTTTATGAGGCATAAGGCCAGTCTCCACTGATTAACATTTAACACCAACATGTTAAATTTAACATGTTGCAATTGACATGTATATTGTGATTGTGTCTTCCAATTGACTTTGCATGTTAACTCAGAATGTTGAGGTTAACACTTTTAACATGTTGGCGTGTTTTCCGCTCCAAGTGGAAAACATGTCAAGTCAATTCGTTGTTCGTGAGATGTTGGCACAGCTTCGGCAAGTTCCTTTCCGTTTCCATGTCAACAGATAGCCAAACGATGCAAACGACGTGCTTTTCGTGAAGTAGGATTATAGTTACAACACTCCGCAACACTCATTCTCTTTGTTATAAGCTACAAATACAGTACTGGTACCGATACGCGCACGTGTGTCGTTCTCTCTGCACTATAATAAAATTTATAGTCAGAAATGGAGTGGAGCAAGATTACTTTGGACTCAATGATATAATAGAAAGGCCTTGTTTGTGGGATGTTTCATCAAAGTAATGTAGGGATAAAGCGAAGAAAGCCGACATTTTCCAGGAACTCTAAATTATCTATAATTGTTCCCGCTAGTCCATTGTAGAAAAAACCTAGCGTCCCTAGACTCCCAGTACAGTCGAGTATTGCAAAAAAGTTTATACTTCAAAGTGGTTTGCTTTTGAAGCAATGGGCAGGATGAGGGAAGGAAATGTGTCTAATAGAACTGCATTTCTAAATCATAACAAGAAGTAACTATGGCAATAAGAAAGGCCAAATCCTTTTCATGTGTGTCCATTGTCCTTGTTTGAAAACACCAGACACCGCCTAAATGTATTACCGTGTAGTGAACAATTGTGTAGTGAAGTAAACAACACACTGAATCTGCTTTAACTACACTTTTATTTTACACCACAATTATCGCTACACAAATGTACAAAAACAGCTCACTCCATCTTTACCTTTTTCTGCCGGTTTTTTCTCGGCAAAGAAGTTATCTACGGTTTTTAGCTCACTCAAAGTCCACCAGGGCTCCCCCTCCAGTAACCATGTTATGATACAAAGACAATATAAACATAAACAAAATATACCATAATCACAAGAACATTAAATATATACATCATCTAAATAGCGAGTGGGAAACCTGACAGTCCTTCCACTACGCGAATTTTTTACCACTTTCTCCTTGCTGGGTTTGTCCGGGGAATCCGCGGTTGATCCATCAGGGGGGCAGAGTCCTTGCAAGACACCTGGTCGTTCTTCATGACGAGCTGTAGAAGTTTCATCATCTGCTGCTATGAAGTAGGCTGGTTTCAGGCGATCAATGGAGACATTCACAGATTTATTTTTTATGGTATTCGTGAAATATTTATCAGTTTTGGCAGTTACCTAGAAAGGACCTTCATATAGGGGTTGCAAAGGTTTTTTCACTCTATCGATTCTCAGAAATACATGAGTACATTTACTCAAGTCTTTATGGATGAACACAGTTCGGGAAGTTTTGTGCTTAACTTCCACAGGCCTGAGTTGCTGCATGTGCTGCTGAAGTTTGGAGACAAAAGTTTCTGGTTCGGTATGAGATGGAGGATTATCAAAGAATTCACCTGGAAGCCTAATATGCGTGCCATACACCATTTGTGCAACTGAACTGTTCGAGTCCTCCCGGAGTGATGCGCGTAGACCTAGCAACACAGTCGGAAGGGTGTCTGTCCACTTTATAGAGTTGTGGGCTTTGATAGCAGTTTTTATTGTTCGATGCAGACGTTCAACTTTACCACTGCTCTGCGGATGATAGGGTGTCGTACGTTTAAGCTTCACACCACACAATTCGGAAAGATTCCTAAAGAGCTGACTTTCGAATTTCGGCCTTGGTCAGTAACTAGATTTGCTGGGATTCCAAACCGCGTCACCCAATAATCATAAAATGATTTTGCTGCCGTCTCTACTGTTATATTTTGCAATGGTATTGCTTTCATCCAGTTGGTGAAGCGATCTATACATGTGAGACAGTAGAAATAGCCATCAGAAGGTGAAAGGGGGCCAACAATGTCTATATGAACAGTGCTGAACCTCTCATCAGGTTCTTGAAAATGGCTGACTGGCGATTTGGTATGTCTTGTTATTTTGCTTTTTTGACATCCCATGCAAGCTTGCGTCCATTTTCTGACGTCATTTTTGATACCAGGCCAGATAAACTTAGAAGTCATCAGCCTAACAGTAGTCTTTTCCCTAGATGCGCCATGTTGTGGATCTGAAGAAAGAATTGTTTGCGAAATTCTTTTGGAATGTATGGCCTTATGTTGTTTGTGGAGGTATCACACCACAGTAACTTTCCAGAAGGCAGTGGGTAGCTGTTGAACACGAGTGACTGACTTTCCTCTTGAAGTTATTTAAGTTCACTCTCTTGACGTTGGCTTTCAGCGACTGTGTCGTAATCGATGACAATCATAGATTCAATCCGTGACAGGTTATCCGCAACGATATTGTCATAGCCACTAATGTGTTGGATGTTTGTTGTAAACTGGGTGATATACTGAAGATGTCGCAACTGCCGTGGAGATGCCTTCTCATTTTTCTGATTAAATGCAAAAGTGAGTGGTTTGTGGTCCGTATATATTATGCAGGCTCTTCCTTCGAGAAAATGTTTGAACTGCTTGACAGAGAGGTAGATTCCTAACAGTTCACGGTCATAGGTGCTATACGCTCTCTGTGTATCGCTTAACAACTTCGAAAAGAATCCAATAGGTTTCCATCCTTTTTCTTCATACTGTTGCAGGACACTTCCTACTGCAAAGTCACTTGCATCTACTGCTAGGGCCAGCTGGTACGTTGGGTCTGGAAATGTAAGCAGTGCTGCATTTGCCAAGTCCTGCTTACATTTTTCAAATTTTGTGATAACTTCTGGTGTCCAGTTAATTTGTCGCTTATCTTTCTTTTTAGCACCTTTGAGATAAGCATGCAAAAGAGACTGCGTTTCTGCTGCATCCTTGAGGTAACGTCTGTAGAAATTAACGGTACCTAAGAATACACGAAGGTCATGAACTGTCTGCGGTAGTTTGTAGTCAACAATCGCTTTCACTTTATCTGGTAAGGGTCTGGAGCCTTCCGTGGTGATTAAGTGTCTCAAGAATTCCACTTGCTCTACACCAAGTACAGACTTTGAGACATTGATTCGGAGGCCAAATTCATGTAGCTTCTCAAACACAATCTTAAGATGCTCACGATGTTCCTCTACTGATTCTGAAGCAATTAGGCAGTCATTAAGATATGGAAAAATAAAGTCTAGGCCTCTAAATACCTCATTAATGAAACGTTGGAAGGTGCTTGGTGCATTACGGAGTCCAAGCGGCATTACATTAAATTCATATAACCCAAACAGAGTGATAATAGCGGTTATAGGTTTGCCTTCCTCTGCTACAGGGATTTGGAAATATACCTTGAAGGGGCCGAGCTTGGTAAATATTTTCTTACCCTCAAAATATGTTGAAAATCTTCAATCCGAGGAATCGGATATCGGTCTGGGATAGTTTGTGCGTTCAGTCGTCTGTAATCACCGCATGGTCGAAAAGTTCCATTATTTTTGAGGACCAGTTGGAGAGGACTAGCCCATTGCGACTTTGATGGTCGAATAATTCCACTGTTTTGCATTAACTGGAATTCCTGTTTAGCAATGTATAGCTTCCGAGGATCCAGCTGTCTGGGCTGGCAATAAACTGGCTGGCCTTCAGTTGGGATGAAGTGTTGAATGTCGCGTTTGATTTGAGCAGGTAGTAAATTATGTTTCGTTAAATCTGGGTAACCGGATAAGAGATCGGCAAACTTTTGTGCATTTGACATTGTGCTAACAATATTATCAGCTATGATGGCTGTTACTTCACCCATGACAGAGAGTTTAGTCTCGCCATCAATTAACTGCTTTTTATTTAGGAAACATTCACGCCTGCTAAGGACTGCATTTTCCTTAAAAGCTGACTAGGTTTCAGATCGCCCAATTCTAGGCCTGTAACCAACCGTTTTATTTGTTTATCTTCGCTTTCCTTGAAGATATTTAGAAGGCGTTCTTTAGCCGCGGAATGTTTATTCAGTTCCGAACTTTTAATAATGTCCCAAATGTTTTCGAGGCATTTAGGTTCGAGCTGAGGCACGAGGTAGTTAAATTTCGTGTCCTCTTGGGTAATTCTTGAAATAGAAAACTGAGCTTCCACTTGAAAGAACCATATTTCAGGTTTTTCTATCCAGAAAGGAGGGATCTTGATGCTTACCTTGTTAGCTTCACCCACCATGTGTCCTGAATGAGATTCGTTTGCCGTTGGCGTACCCGCTGTGTTGTTTTCATCAATTGTTCTTCACGCTTACACTACACTTATGCACTTCGCGATGCTTAATGCGCACTTCCGTCATTGAATCACGTCGGGGTCACCAATTATGTAGTGAAGTACACAACACACTGAATCTGCTTTAACTACACTTTTATTTTACACCAGAATTATCGCTACACAAATGTACAAATAACAGCTCACTCCATCTTTACTTTTTTCTGCCGCTTTTCTCTGGGCAAAGAAGCGTTATCTACGGTTTTTAGTTCACTCAAAGTCCACTAGGGGCGGCCTACAACCGCAAATTGATATGATGAACTACCTATATATAAACAAAGTCAAGTTTAACATGGTTATTAAGTGTGGTCACAATGTTAAATGAAACTATTCAACATTGAACATGTTGATGGTTAACATTTAACATGTTGTTGTTAAATGTTAATCAGTGGAGACAGGCCTATATGGGGACTTACAACATAAGTATACGATTCCGCTCTCGTGCAACGACTGTCTGTGTCAGTTTCTCACAGTTCAAAAAGCTGAAAAAAACACACCTGTGAGTGGGATTGCAAAATACAATGTTTCCAGGAATGTTGTAAACATTGTAGTTTCGTCGTTCAGAAGGTAAAAACGAACTCATGATTCCCTCATGACAACACTTCTGCAGGTAGAGGGCAGTTACGAATATAAAGCAAAGTACAAATTATTATTATTATTATTATTATTATTGAATACGCTAAGGATCCTATTCTCATACCGTGTTAGGGCCCTTCCTGTTTTATTTACGGCCAGTGCTGAGCTGACACATAGACCTTTCGCTGGAGACTTGGATTTTCCGTGGAGTTTAAATTCCACGCGAGCGGCGTAAACACTGTACACAACGCCGTCAGCTGCGCGGTGTTTTTCACCACGTCTTCCACAGTCCACAGCGGATTCTCATCTCGTAGGCTACTGTAAACGTTTAAAACAATTCGGTTTAGATTTCCTACTTAATTTTTCTTCACTTTTGGTAGCTTTAATGTATTTCACAGGGGACTCAAGCGTCACAGCATCACACACGTCTTGCTCACAGCTGGCAGCCATTATGAATACTGGACGTGCTGTTGCAGCCAGTATTGCCAAGTTTTCTTGGATCCATCTTCAACGTCGCACATATTATGCGAACTTATCAGCAATGAAATGAACTCGAACAAAGCTTACTAAGCACACAGTGCAATAAGATATCAATATCATATTAAATAATTATTATTTTGCTACATGCACCACTGAGAACAATAACTATTCATAGCCATCTACGTATGAAATATAAGAGTTGGTAACGAACCCGAATAACATACAACCTGCGATATATTTTCCATATTTATACAGGGAAAAAATTTGTAATTCGTCAAGTCACTTCACTGGAATATCTAACCAAACTAAAGGAAGCTCCTGACTTCAGGAACAAGTAACAAACCTATGGAAGTATTTGGCGCTGCGGAAGCCTTTTCACCGACCAGAAGTCTGACTAAAATCAAAGGGACCGCTAAGTTCTTGAATTGACTCTCAGTATAAAATAATGTGCGAGCCTTTTCTGGTTTACATGTGTATAGTGTTCGCGCACAGCACGATCACGAAGACGTTTTACTAACAACAGTTCTGCCGGTGTGGTTTCAGTCTCGGATTCTAAATAGGCCATCAGTTTGTCCAGCTGCATTGTTGCATCTCCATGAGTCATTGTTTCTTCTGATGGAGCGCCGGTCTCATTTTCGAATTCACCATCACCCTCGTCATTACTTGCCGAGAAACAAGAGGCAATTTATTCATCTGTCATTATACCGTAGCCTGAATTACAGTCATTTTTCAACCAGTCATTTACGTCGTTCACATCTACGTCCGAGCATCCGGGAATGCGTGCAAATGTGTCAAGGAACTAAGAAGAGTTCACAGTTTCTCATTCTCAATTCCATACGAATGCCGGGATGGTACCTTTGATAGACCGCGACCGACTTACTTCCAATTCCTTTCCTTAAATATCCTTGGCGGAAAAGACATTCAAGAAGAGTCGAACCCGTAAAAGAAATACTGTACAAGTAAAAATAAATTTTTATTATTTTCGATCCAGATAAACCGGAGATCCGGATTAATGAGGGCAGGATAAACGAGGTTCTTGTGTACATACATACATACATACATACATACATACATACATATTTTGCTTCTGTTAGCTTCCTTACCTGAGCATAAATATGCACCCGTGCACAGATTACAGTAAAACCTGTCTAAACTAGTATGACTGTTCCAATGCTTATTTTCTGTTCATGGAGTTTTCCATTTTACAAAGGGTTGTGTTTTCAGTACTATATTACTGTTAAAAACCCCAAAAAGATACTTTAGTTTTATTCTCATCAACTTATCTGGTTGCAGTCTCTCCTAGTTTCTCTATTCCCATATGTCTTTCAAAGTGTAATGTTACAAGTTCTTCCTGGCGTAATGCTGTATGACCTCCTTCAAGTCCTCGAGCTCTTCAGTCAGTATAATTTTCTTCTCCAGTGTAAGCTTCTTACGTTTAGCACACATTTTTAATGTATTGCAAAAATAATGAAAATTACTTAAGAAAACACAATGGTTCACAGTTTTATTCCACTCGTACATAACTCCCCCACAATACACATTGCTAGAGGGAAGGAAGAATTAACGGTACACTATTTACAACCCAGTAGAGTTTGGAACCTCTTGTAATCTTCTGTAGCACAAAAGAGAAAGTAGGAGACTATCTTTACACCAGTCTGTTTTTAGACCAACATTACTTTACAGGAGTGAAAACTGGGTGGACTCGGGATTCTTATTCATTACTTAGAAGTAACAGACACAAAAGTAGCAAGAATGATCGCTGGTACAAAAAGGTGGGAACAATGGCAGGATGGTACTCAGAATTGGGATATAAAGGCTATGTTAGGGATTAACTTATTGATGAAGCTGTACGTATAAACTGACTTCAGTGTTGGGGTCATGTGAGACGAATGGAGGAGGATAGGTTACCAACGAGAATAAAGGACTTTGTAATGGAGGATAAAAGAAGTGTAGGGAGACCAAGACGATGATGGGTAGACTCGGTTTCTGATGATTTAAAGATAAGAGGTATAGTTACAAATAGATGATTTAGGCAGCGTTTTGTAAATTCAGAGGTTTGCAGACGGAACGCTGAAAGGCATAACAGTCTATAATGAAGATGTATTTATGTAACTATTGTTACGCGCCAGCCCCATGGTAGCCCTTTTTGGTACTTCCAGGAAGGGGCTGGTGATTCAGATGACCTGAGATCTCCCAGCCGGCTTGTGGGGTGGGGCCGGCCTTTCCGTGTATTGTTCTCATCGGCCGGCTTACCTGTGAGCTTTTTGGAGACTCAACGGGAATGTTCCGCCTCTAGTGACATCGCAAATTTTCTGGCTCAAATGACCCAAGTTATAGAAAGAGAGGCTAGCCGCGGACAGTCGATCAGTGTTGGACTCTGAGTGACAGTTGGGCTCTGAGGTAGAGTCAGTGTGTTGGGGTTCAGTGGCTGGGCTGAGGGCGACAGAGGTGTTGGCTATCGCTAGTGTCCCACCAAGGTCTGAACAAGGAGCTGTTGTTGTCGTGTCGGAGAGCCCAGAGAGTAAGTGGAGACGACAGAACGAAAGACTGTACTGTGTGTTCATGTATTTCTGTAGACTGAGGATCGCCGTGAGCCAGCGAGGAAACCCGCTATCGTGAGTGCGAGGATAAATGGACCTGTGTTAATGCTTGCTGTTGAATACCGTTGAGTTGTTTAGTTATTCACTGCATGTGACTCTCTGCATTATTGTACTGTCTGTGGAATCGAACCAACGAATAGTCATCGTGTGTTGTGTAGCCAGTGGCACTGTGTTCAAATCCAATGGTCTACGCACAGAGGCTGTAGGAAGTGACTGGACTTGGGAAAGTGAAAGTAAAGGTTATAGCCATCCCCAGGTAATTCCAACCGGCCGGGACTTCCTGGTGTGTATACAGAAGAGAGATTTGTAAATAGACAGTAATTAGTAAGTGTGATCATTCACAGCTGGTTAGAACTGTGTGTGTTTATATATGTATGTGTGCATTTATTAGGTCATACTGAAATAAATTAAGTCGTCATTAGACCTATCTATGTCGGTGCGACGCAGAGCCACTAGCAAAGAAAAAAAGAAATTAAGAATAGGGAAACAGATGGAGTTTTATTCGGAACAGTTTTAAAAAATTTAATTTCATGTGGCTATTTCTAGCCGAGTACAGCCCTTGTAAGGCAGACCCTGCAATGAGGGTGGGCGGCATCTGCCACGTCTAGGTAACTGCGTGTTATTGTGGTGGAGGATAGTGTTGTGTGTGAGTTGCAGGGATGTTGGGGACAGCACAAACACCCAGCCCCCGGGCCAATTGGAATTAACCAATGAAGGTTAAAATCCCCGACCCGGCCGGGAATTGAACCCCGGACCCTCTGAACTGAAGGCCAGTACGCTGACCATTCAGCCAACGAGTCGGACATTTGTAAAAATGTGTGTGTGTGTGTGTGTGTGCGCGTGTGTGTATATATATATATATATATATATTGAACTTGTCCGCTAGTGTCAGAAATTACTATAGCTCCATTTCAAAAATCTAAGAATTTAATTGGGTATAAAAATCTTAGGTGAATAACCCTATATATAATTGTATATTCAGCAAAAATTTTACACTTGTAAACTGCATTCACAGGTAAATTATGCAGTAATATCTGTTTCATATGCAGGTAACTGCATAAAGACATTGGAAGGAATACATATCTGATTTTCTGAGAATGAGACCATGTATGTCCTATAGCAGAGCCATCAGATTTGTGAATAGTGTGACTGTACAATGTAGTTGGGCACTGGCCTCTCCTGCACGCGTTATTGGGATCAGAGCAGCCAATTAGCATTTTTAGAGCACTTAAATGCAAATCTGTGTTGGCTGATTTACTGGCATTCATTTTCAGGGCAAATTTCCAGAATGCCATCTCTTAAAAGCCCAGATAGCAGTTGAATTACGAATTATATTATAGTGAATTTTAAGAAAACAATATTTTTTTCAAAATTCCTCATTTTTAGGGAAAGAAGAATTGTTCAGTGCCCAAGCTAATATCCAATCCCAGATTCAATCTACACATCTTGCAGGACCTCATCTTCCCAAACGATTTACTGTATTTTTATTTGCTATACAGCAAAAGACCGTGTTGGATATGAATTAAAGTGCAACTCAATTCAGGCTCTAAGAGGATAAAAAATTATGGTTCCATTTAGGCGTACAGTACTAGGACTTGTTCTTAGATGTAGGAAAATTGGATATCTAAACAAAAGTGTGGTATTCTAAGAAAATGCTATTTAGATCAACAATCCTCAGTCTGGTTTAATGCAGCTCTCTATGTCTCTGCCCTGCACCAACCACCTCTCTGTAAGCAACTACTTTATACTACATATATTCCTTGATCACTGTCACCCGTGCACTTTCTTCAAACAGTCACTGTTTTTACAAACTGCTGCTGTCTGATGCGAAAAGGTTGAAAAATTAAAAGGATGATTTCATTACTCACCAAACTTCCTTTTACACTTAAGAAATTACTTGGACCTTTCATTTGGATAATGTATGATAGTTAAAAAAAAGAGAGAGAGAAACCTACAAGTGAATCAATTATACATTAAGACAGAGGAGGTTACATGTGTTTTGATGATCAAGTAATCATTTTCAGACTCATGAGTCTCTGTGCTCTTATAATATTTCCTTCTCTAACTGGTGTCATTATTATGTTATTTGCTTTGTCTTCACTACTCTTTTATGCCTTTTGTGTTAATTTGTTGTCAGTTACTTGGAAAATGGTTTTTCATTGTTGTTTATTCCTACCTAAGAAGTGTTTTTACTATTGCTTAATTTGATAACTTGCTCAAAATTTAGAACTTGGTCACAGGGTGATCAAAAGAAAATTCCAATTAACTAAGAACCAATCAGAATATGGTAAAAGTGTTTACAAGATTACTGCTCAACCAAATTATAAATATTGTGGACCAGAAGCAGAGAAGTAAGCAAGCTAGGTTTCATAAGAAGAGATCCTGCATCAATCAAATCAGTATGCTGAGAATAATAGTGGAGCAGTGCACGGAGTAGTATGCAACACTGTGGGTGGCGTGCACCATCTTGGAGTAAATTACTACGGAAGTAGTGTTTAGGCCTACTAAAGAAGTCCCTACTACAGAAGTAAATTGCTACGGGAGTTATTTACTCCGGAAGTAACGTCGGAGAGTTGAAGTACAATTTACTCTTTTAGTTACTACTGTAGAAATAGCGTTCGTTACTCGCGGAGTAGTGTTGTGTTCGTGTATCTTCTTTAAAGAAATCTAAATAGATAAGGTTATATGCGATAGGAAACGGGGAAAAAACGTAAGCAAAAAAGATAAATGCTTGTTAATAGAGATAATGACGATCTATGCAAATGATATAGGGTGTAAGAAACACACCAAAGATGCTGGATAAGAAAAGAAATTCATGGGAAGTCGTGACAGAAGAATTCAATGCTTCGAGTGACGGAAAACGCAGTGAAGAGCAGGTTAGGATTCTGCAGAAGGACTTAAAAGCGAAGGCGGAAGCAAAGCAGAAAGTCATGAACACAGGGAAAAATTAAAACTGATGGTGGTTTCTTCATACAGATCGCCTACATCCACAGCGAAATTTTCCCATTTTCACACCAGGCAAATGCTGGGTCTGTAGGCCCTACCTTAAGGCCACGGCCGCTTCCCAATCCCTAGACCTTTCCTGCCCTATCGTTGCCATAAGACATATCTGTGCCGGTGCGACGTTAAGCAAATTGGAAAAAAGAAAGAAAAAAAAACCTCTTCGATTTCTGAAAAGTTCACCGTTGTCACTGAGAGGGCAAAAAATGGGAATATGCGCGCAGTTACAGTCAATTGCTCCCACGATGTGTGGAAACCTGCCAACGTGAAGAATATCCTTTTATTTTCCGATCAATCATCATCATTTGCAGGCGTACCTCCCTCTTTTAGCCTCAACAAATACAGTAGAGACTGTATTTGGCCTCAACTAGTGCTTTAACCACGCGATGAAAGATACGGCCAGCAGTTGAGCGGTAAACATTAATTAGATCACCGGCAACTGTACTGAAATGTTCCAGTACGAAACACTTGTAGGGCACACAGCAACTGTAATTTGAGAGATACAACAAAATTAAGACAGGAATTCAACTGTAAGCGATCTCCAAGTAGATTTAGAAGGAAAGTAAAGGATTCCTTCCTAAGACCAAATACGTTCCTGACACTCGCCGTGTGCACATTACACGGCTCTCGCCTTTCACGCACTGTAGGCCTACGCACTATTACATTTCCCATCGTTTTCTGCGTCGAGATCGTCAATATAATCTAAGCAATCCATAAACACGTTTGAAACTTTTTCCTCTCATATACGGCACGATATTATCATTAGTCAACAAGTCTAAACTTAGCTTACTCCGTGCACGATGTGAGAGTAAATTCTAACCTATATTGGTACGTTATTTACATCTTTAGTAATATACACTGACTGACAGAGCAAATGCAACACCAAGAAGGAGTGGTCAGAACTTTATGCCAATTGCAGGGTAGACTGACGTCACTGAGGTATGCTCATGATGTGAAATGCGCCGCTGTGCTGCGCACGTAGCGAACGATAAATGGGACACGGCGCTGGCGAATGGCCCACTTCGTACCGTGATTTCTCAGCCGACAGTCATTGTAGAACGTGTTGTCGTGTGCCACAGGACACGTGTATAGCTAACAATGCCAGGCCGCCGTCAACGGAGGCATTTCCAGCAGACAGACGACTTTACGAGGGGTATGGTGATCGGGCTGAGAAGGGCAGGTTGGTCGCTTCGTCAAATCGCAGCCGATACCCATAGGGATGTGTCCACGGTGCAGCGCCTGTGGCGAAGATGGTTGGCGCAGGGACATGTGGCACGTGCGAGGGGTCCAGGCGCAGCCCGAGTGACGTCAGCACGCGAGGATCGGCGCATCCGCCGCCAAGCGGTGGCAGCCCCGCACGCCACGTCAACCGCCATTCTTCAGCATGTGCAAGACACCCTGGCTGTTCCAATATCGACCAGAACAATTTCCCGTCGATTGGTTGAAGGAGGCCTGCACTCCCGGCGTCCGCTCAGCACAGCATAGACGTGCACGCCTGGCATGGTGCCGGGCTAGAGCGACTTGGATGAGGGAATGGCGGAACGTCGTGTTCTCCGATGAGTCACGCTTCTGTTCTGTCAGTAATAGTCACCTCAGACGAGTGTGGCGTCGGCGTGGAGAAAGGTCAAATCCGGCAGTAACTGTGGAGCGCCCTACCGCTAGACAACGCGGCATCATGGTTTGGGGCGCTATTGCGTATGATTCCACGTCACATCTAGTGCGTATTCAAGGCACGTTAAATGCCCACCGCTACGTGCAGCATGTGCTGCGGCCGGTGGCACTCCCGTACCTTCAGGGGCTGCCCAATGCTCTGTTTCAGCAGGATAATGCCCGCCCACACACTGCTCGCATCTCCCAACAGGCTCCACGAGGTGTACAGATGCTTCCGTGGCCAGCGTACTCTCCGGATCTCTCACCAATCGAACACGTGTGGGATCTCATTGGACGCCGTTTGCAAACTCTGCCCCAGCCTCGTACGGACGACCAACTGTGGCAAATGGTTGACAGAGAATGGAGAACCATCCCTTAGGACACCATCCGCACTCTTATTGACTCTGTACCTCGACGTGTTTCTGCGTGCATCGCCGCTCGCGGTGGTCCTACATCCTACTGAGTCGATGTCGTGCGCATTGTGTAACCTGCATATCGGTTTGAAATAAGCATCAATTATTCGTCCGTGCCGTCTGTTTTTTTCCCCAACTTTCATCCCTTTCGAACCACTCCTTCTTGGTGTTGCATTTGCTCTGTCAGTCAGTGTACTACAAGATGGTGCTCTTCAACATTTTACTCTTGTAGTCTGAAAGGACTAAAATACTTCGGAAGTAATTTACTCTCGCATGGAAGTCGCCGAATGCTGACTTCAAGAGTATTTTACTACGGAAATAGAACTTACTCTTGGTTGGTGCACGCCACCCTGTATCTTATTTTTGTGGACTCCAAGGCCTTCAGCTCCTTCAAAAGGGAGTTCATGTGCAAGGTCCTAGCCGTGTATGGAAAACCTGAGGTGATTATCAAACTCATCAAGAGTTTCTACAAAACCTGCAGGTGTAAGATGTGAAATAGGGATGTATCCTGTCACCCAGCATCTTCCTCATCACTATGGACTTGGATCATGACAAAAGTGACATTCAAAGCTAAAACTGGGCTACGATGGAAGCAATGACAACATCTGCATAATCTTTACAGATTTGGATAAGAAGCTGAATGGTATTCAAGAACAGGTACTGTAGCTAGAGCAGGAATGAAGATCAACTGCAAAATGACAAAGGGAATGTGAGTGAATAGCATGATCAACCCAGACCTCCGGTTCCAAATTGATAGGGAGGGGATGTTGAAACTGTGGTAGAGTTCCAGTACCTTGGCAGCATCATGGCAGATGACTAATGCCAGAACAGATGTTAAGAGCCACATCAAGAAAAATTCTGCATTCGTCTAGCTGTATTCGGTATGGAAAACCTGAGATATCTCAACCAGGACTAAGCTTTGAATCTTTTATAGTAATGTAAAAGCAGTTCTCTTGTACAGATGCGAAACCTGGGAAGTTACGAAACAGATGACCAAGAACCTCCAAGTCTTCATCAACAACTGGCTTAGGCATATCCTGCAGATCCATTGGCCAGAGACCATCTCCAATGAAGAACTTTTGACGAGGACTGTCAGAACTTCCTGGGTATGGAGGAGAGGATGAATTGCATTCAAGAACAGGTAGCTACAGTAGGAATGAAGTTTAATAAATCTACAGATAAAGCGCAGAAAGTGGGGCTAGACAGGGCAGTGTGTGAGGAAGGAAGCACTCAGATGAAACCTTCAGGGCGATGAAGGGAGAAACCAAGGAAGATCTGGTGAAGAAGCGTCGTTGAAAAGATAAGGGAGGCTGGAAAATCCTGGGCAGCCAGGAGAGGAACTCTGTTACACCCCTCTGCACTGAAAGGGAAATAGGACATAAGTGAAAGTAAGTCAAATTATGTAGTCTCCTCTCTTTATTGGCATAAACTCCAAATTTTGAATGCACACCATCAATGCTGTTACTTTTAATTATGGGGTCCTCTCTAATGAAATATTCTAGAAGCTCTCTTCTGTCTTTCAATACCAGAAACAAGCTGACTTAGAACAAGCACATTTTCCCCCTACAATTGTGAACGCAGAATTTGAGAGACCAAGATCTCTCACAAAGTCATTTAGTTCTACCTGATTAAACAACTCCGATTTTCTTTCTCCTTAGTCTAATTTGCAATATTATCTTTCTTACTACTGGCATTGCAGTCTAATCAATTTGATGAAGGCATGGAATAGATTTGATGTACGAATGTTGAGACCATGTGGTACTGGTTGTAGGGTAGATTCATCACTTGGGTAAAGAATTTCATTTACATTTTTCCAGCGATATCTACACACTTTTACCATACAAATGTGTTAGTAAATTACATGGTTCTTCTCTCCTCTCCACACCAAAGCATAATGACTTCTGTTTCCTGCAATTCCATTTTATCAAAGCTGCAACACACGTATAGCAAATAGCGTAATGGACCTATGATTAAACATGAGTTCTTATGCCACTGCAAGTGTGACACATTTTCTTTACAAATACAGTTACAATTCCCCTGTGATCTTTTAAGAATAACTGAACTGCAAATAAAACAATACATTCAAATTACCTGCACGTATTACAGACACATTCACCATTATTACATTACTATGTTCACCAAAGAAATGTAGACAAATAGCCTTTAATACACTGTCCATTTTCCAATGTAGAAAACTATTGGGCCTCTTGACTGTATTACTTAGCTGTCAATTAATTAGGGTTGTGCAGTGCAAGTAAAAATAGGTAAACTGAAATACTGTTAAACTATACATTATGGAAAGGAAATGAGTTTCTATTTGGAATAGTTATGACAAAATGCATATTTAAAAATATTAAAAGTGTCATTTTCACAGCCTTATATTTTATTAGAAAGCATTAATATAGAAACATCCATTTTCCATAAATGAAGAGGAAATGCCTGTACAAATTGAGAATAGACAAGCCTGTACTCAGAGTTCACATCATATTTACAGCAACAAAGTTTACATTCACAGTCAAACAATTTGACAACATTTTAACATACTGAATTTTAAAGCTGGTACAAAAAGAGAAAAAGGCAGTCTTCTTCCACTTCATCTAGTAGTTCATCTCACTTCATCCCAATACCTGAAAAGAAAGGAAATATTTACCATAAAACCAATCAATTTTTTAGGGTTAAAACATTAGAAATATAAAAATGTTATTAATCAAGGAACAGGCTGTACTGTTGGTGAGATCTTGTGTTTACAGTTCGCTATGTCTTCTGGTATGGGCTAGATTTGTTACTTTCAGTGACCTGTCTCAGTCTCGTCCTGTGCTTAGACAATATGAAAGTGATAATGGTTATGACGTCCCTTATCCAGCCAGTCCGTTATGAATAATGTGAAAATTCTGCTCATAGTGTCAGATGGTGAGCGCATTTCATTGGGCTTGGTAGTCTGATATGTAATAGCAACGTCTGTCTACATGTGGAAAGCAATGAAAAATCACCCCACTCCTCTTTTCCCTAGTATGCCTCTTCAGTGAGGCCTAGCCCATGTACAACAGCTAACTGCAGAACTGTTGAGGATCAAACAAGCCCTTTGACTAAATACTCTATATAATCTGGGAACCATCAAAGGTATATGTACTCTGAAAATGTAATTATGCATTACAATACAGTAATATAAAGGGTAAAGATTAGGAATGCTGAAGAGGAATGAAAGTATTTTGGGTGTATCTGTCCCAGAAAGAGTACTGTGCTTGAAAATCAAAAGAATAAGATAGAAAGAAATATCAAAGTGGAATGATGGGGTGAAAGAAAAAACACAGGAAAAGAACTGAAGAGGGAATAGAAAACAATAAATACGTAAGAGAGTGGTTACAGATGAAACCTTGCGATGATCTTAAGAGTGGGAAGAAACTACATAGTCACAAAAAAAAAAGAAGAGTGAAAATGTCAATACCAGTGGCACTAAAAACCAGTTGCAAGGGGTATTTTCATGATTCACTGAATGCAAGGACAAAATACAATGACTGGAAAAAGTCTAAACAGCTGCTGCTACAGGAGATGAGGAAGTGACACTTAAAAATGAAATTGGTAAGGAGAAATGGTAAAAGACAGCTGGATCTTAGGGATTACAGCAAACATTTAATCTGATAAAAAATGAGAAAGGTCTTAAAGAGATTTGTTTGAGAGAATTAACAATACCTACTTTAAAGAAAGGAGTTGGGAAGGTAATAAATAGAGGAATTATAATTCATGCTGCTAAAATCATGGGATGAATGCGAGGAAAAGGAAACATAACCCAAGTAGTACAGTTTGGTTTCAGAAGTGGAAGACCAACAGTGGGCCCCATTTTCTAATACGAGGTCTAGTTGTTTAACCCAACAGTGTGGAGTGAAATTTATTCATTCTGGATAAATATTTCAGGTTCCCTATGTGAATCAACATCTATATCATCCGATGACCAGGCAGGCATCAATTTTTGAAAATGAGACAAAGTCTCATAGTCAACTGGCACTGCCAGTGGATCCAAGTAGCCTAAGCAGTGGCCTCAACGGTATGCACAAGTCATGCGTCTTGGTAAGTGTGCTATTTACCAACTGATGAGCCCAATTTAGCACACTGGGGTGAAACGATGGCAACCAGGAATGATGATTGATTGATGATTGTTATTTAAAGGGGCCTAACATCTAGGTCATCGGCCCCTAATGGTATGAAATGAGACGAAATGAAATGACAAATTAAAAAACCCAAAATCCTCCACTGACCACAATTCAAAACGTGAGGATGAAGAATGAATGGATGGATACGAATTTAAAACGATCAGTGAAACCGACCCACAGGGCCTCACATGCACAGAAGCTGGCGTAAAACAGTAGTATTACTGACCAAGGGACTGCTTCTATAGCACGATACTGAATTGATGACGCTTGTAGTCGAAAGGAGTCCAAAATCCAAGTCATCGGCCCCTCATAATGGTACTGATCGCTAGAGAAGTAGAACCATGGTATTTGTCATGTTGCAGTACTAATCAAGGGTAGCACAAACTCGCGGTATTCCACACATTATGGTACTACTGACAGCTAATGAAATTCCCACATGTATTACAGACCTGCTGTGTTTCGCACATTGCAGTGCCATCGACAGGCAACACAAACCTATGGTGTTCATCACGTAAGTGTACTAACCACAGGGACTCGTACTATCCCGTGGTGTTCCTCATATAGTAGGTACTAATCATAGGCAAGCCAGAACCATGGGTTCCGTCATCCCATTGTGTCGCTCATATAGTGCTACTAATCACAGGTACTGTAAAAGCCGTCGCACTCTCGTTTGCTACTAATCACAAATCTATTTGGTACCTAACATAGTGGTACTATGCACAAGTAAAAGCAACCCATGGTGTTCCCCGCGTGGTGGTACTAATCACAAGGAGTTTCATGGTTTTAATATAATCATCCCTTGGTCGCCCCTTTTTGATGCCTCTTATGACAGGCAGGGGATACCGTGGGTGTATTCTTCTTCTGCATCCCCCACCCGCAGGGGGTTGTGTGTTTAGTCCGCGAGAGGTACTTTATTTCCCTCAAGTCCGCCGGCAAGCCGGTTAGGACCCCCATATCCTCCACCCGGGACGCACCATGTGGGAGTATCACCTCTCCCCCATGCTACACCAGTGTAGTAGGTTCATGGCAATCAGGAATGAGTTAGCTGGAAAATTTATAATGTCCAATAATGGACTAACTATATTGGTATTATAAATTTAGCCATTTGGGACAAATATTTCAGGTTCCCTATGGGAATCAACATCTATATCATCTGATGGACAGGCAGGCATCAATTTTTGAAAATGAGACAAAGACTCATAGTGCATTGGCACTGCCAGTGGCTCCAAGTAGCCTAAGCAGTGGCCTCCACGGCATGCACAAGCCATGCGTCTTGGTAGGTGTGCTATTTACCAACTGATGAGCCCAATTTAGCACACTAGGGCAAACCGCTGGCAGCCAGGAATGAGTTAGCTGGAAAATTTACAATGTCCAATAATGGACCACCTATATTGGTATTATAAGTACTACGGTGTTGATCTAACAGCTCAAAGTTCCAGAGCTAAAATGACCAGGCTGCAGACAGCCGCGAATACTCCGGTGTCATTATTCCGTTTAAATGTGCACACTGCCCATTCCAATCACTGCCTGAGTGTAGGGATCGAATAGCTGGAATACTATGATGATCCAGTGTGTTACGTACCAGTAGTATCAGAAAATTTATGAACCACAGGAATGGCATGCTAAAGAAAAGAGAGATCTAACTGACCAGCTACTTCCTGCCAATATTCAGGCAGGCTGTTATACTCGATACGGAGCAGTAATCCCATCTATCGGAGATAAATGGCAGCAGAATACACAAAGCACGTCACAACAATGGCCAATGTAATGCTATTGTTGATAATCAATTTTATGAGCTTTCTATATTGGAGGCCTTCACATTTAGTTTTTTTCCAACTCTGTGATATTAGAGCATCTAATGTGAAGTGAGTCGTCCTTTCTTTCATGACTTCCTCTTGTGTTATTATTCAAGCGATCCTTCCTTCATAACTTTTTCCTCATTCTTATAACCATTTTCACATTTTCACAATTTAATAACCATAACCACCAATATTATTATAGGTGGTACGGTAAGACCGAATAAGACATACATAATCGGAAACTATATAACTCTATAACTTTTGTTATGTAGTACTTTTCGATCTGACCAATAATATAGGTAATTAAAAATTAAATTTTTGGCACCTTCCCTTAAACTACCATTTTAAACAGGGTGAATAAAATTATTTATAGCGTAGACTGTAATTCCTTATTCCCCATCTTTACATAAAATTCTGTTCACCCATTTTATTGTACCTCGGCGCTGATATGGACTTAGGAAAAAAAAAAAAAAAAAAAAAAAATCCAAATTCACGAATATTTCTGTTATCATAGCCAGTACGGTAAAAGTGTATAAGGCATAAATGATAGGAAATTTAATAATATATAACTTTTAGTTATGTAGCATTTATCGACAGGGCCAATAATAACAAATATTAGAGAATTAAATTTTAGGCCTTCCCCTAAACTACCATTTCATTCAGCGTGAATAAAATTATTCATGGCCTAGATTATAGCGACTTATTCCCCAACGTTATATACTGATTTTCATTAAATTCTCTTCAGCCGTTTTCTCGTGATGATCATACATACATACATACATACATACATACATAGACAGACAGACAGACAGAAATTACGGAAAATTAAAACATACATTTCGCCTTGTTACTGTGGCTACGACCGGTATGGAAATATCATTCTCTTTAAATTCTGAGCAATGTACAGACAAAACTCTTATTTTATTTTTACTGAGATAAATTAAAATTAGTCAGAATTGTCTCCAAAAGTCTCCTAAAATCTCTAGAAAAGTCACTAGCCATTACCATTGAAATTCTGTCACTAGACTCCATATCTAGCAGCTAGTCTCTAGAATCGACTAGACTTATGTGAACGAACACGAACATAGCACGCGAGAACGACAGATTGACAATCAATATACGTGTCGCGATATACAGGTTTCAATAAACATCGCACATTCGCGCACATTTCTGCCATTAATAAACGTCAATATTTCGTTTGAAAGCGGCCAATGAGCGAAGGACTTCTGGCCACTGGCGTAAAAAAGCTGAAATGGCGGGATTTGAAAACAAATGTTGAAGTTCACCAAAAAATAAGCTAAAATTGGGAGAAATAATAGAATAATCGGGAGGCGGGAAGAAGTGTCGAAAATTGGGAGTCTCCCACCTAATTCGGGAAAGTTGGCAGGTATGAATATGGTATCATAAAACAGTTTGGTGCACATACACTGACTGAGCAAATGTCATGGGATAGCGGAGCGCTGATGCGCAGGTGTGTTGTCTGCGCACCACACGCCCCCTGTGCCAGCGGCAGTTGTATAGGAGACCTTGTGAGCAGTGGGTGTGCATGTGACAGGTGTAACGTGGAACGGCGTCGTGAGCTGACACCGTTCGAACGGGGTATGGTGGTCGGTGTCCGACAGATGAGAAGTGAGATTGCGGAAGTGGTGCGGGAATTCGGCTTCACACGATCAACCGTGTCCAGGGTGTATCGTGAATGGTTGAATGCGGGTGTCACCGTCCACAACAGACGAACGACCGGCTGTTTAGCCACTCTCGATGACCGTGACCAGCGACATCTGAGACGGATTGTGAATAGTGACAGATGGGCAAGCGTGCAACAAATCACGGCTCAATTCAACACAGGCCGTGCTAGACACGTCTCCCAGTGGACAATCCGTAGGAACATGGGTTCTATGGGGTATGGGAGCCGGCGCCGCATACGGGTGCCACTGTTAACCCAGCGTCATTGGGCACGACGACGCGCATTTGTCGCCAGTCCCCAGGGATGGACACTGGAACAATGGCGTAACGTGATATGGTCGGACAAATCACGATTTCAACTGCACCATGCCGATGGGAGGCACTGTGTATGGCGCAGACCACATGAAGCGATGGATCCCGCCAGACTCGAAGGTGTGGTCTAGGGCGCTGGTGTGTCTGTTACGGTCTGGGGTGCATTTTCCTGGTATGGAATGGGACCCCTAGTTCTTCTGGAAGAAACTTTGAATGGTACGTGGTATGTTGAGCTGCTCGGAGACCATCTCCACCCATTTTTGGCCTTCCAGCGCCCAGACGGTTCTGCGGTGTTTCAAGATGATAACGCACCACCACATCACTCCCACGTCGCCAGGAACATGCAGCGGAGGTCCAACGACTGCCATGGCCACCCAGAAGCCCCGATATGAACCCTATCGAGCATATCTCGGATGTCCTGGAATGCAGGCTCTGTGCCATGGATCCTGCACCCACGAACAGACCAGCATTGGCAGCCGGTCTGCAAACGATTTGGTGTCAGCTGCGTCCAGAGGACTACCAGGGACTTGTCGACTCACTTCCATGGCGTCTCACTGCAGATCGCAGGGCCAGAGGCGGCCCCACATGCTATTAGGTGACTATCCCATGACATTTGCTAAGTGAGTGTATATGCTAGCCTTCAAAGGTCCAGTGAAAGCTCCTCCCGCATCCAGTGAAGGCTAGATTTTTAAATGCTCCCACTCAGAAGGCTTAATTCCTGGACTGTACTTCCAGTGTTCAAACGGAGCATTGTTAACATTAATAATACGATTGGTATAATGACCCACAAACTACTACCATGGTTTTCGAAGATGCCAAGGTGCTGGAATCTGGGCTGGGATTGAACCTGCCAACTTGAGCTCAGGAGGCCAGCACCCTTCCACCTGAGCTACTCAGCCTGGCAGCATTGTTCACTGTTACCTTCCAAAAGTTGTACTGGTGTGGTATGATAAGTTAGTTTGCTGAAAAACAGCTTGGTCTGTGCTTTGGAAGTAACACTATACATCTGTGTTAGTAACCACACTGCTCTCTGCAAATAGTCAAATAGAGAATTTATGTGAACAGCATGTTTGTTCAAAAAAGAACTGCCCAGCTGGAGTCTGGTCATTCGTGGTTGAAAAGGATTGTGTGCGTATATGTGTGTGCGCATTTATTGGTTCATTTTGAAATAAATTAGAGTGTTAAAACGAACAGTGTTTTATTTGTAACAATATGTAGGCCTATGTTAATTTTTAGTTGCCAATATTTCTTTTCATCTTCCTCATGTACTTCTGTTGTACATCACTAAGGTCTAGTAATGGAGGAGACATTCAAAAGAGACTCGGGGGACATAGGCACACACTTTGGCCATACCCAAGATCAGCGACCCGCCACCTCCAGACGAAAATCCCAGGTCTACGTTGGGGATGGGCCAAGAAGCTGAAGAGATGGGAACTCCACTTCCCCCATCCTGAAACTGACGCTAGCGTCATGGACGAAGGATAGCGTCGCGACATAGCAGCACTCCTCCGCTCCTGCCTTACAGAGCATTATTGCCACCAAATGCTAATGAAGCCTGATCAGGGAAAGATAATGCGAACCTCGTCCTGGAATGTACCGTCTAACCAGTTTCTATAGTCCGGGAGATACACGATGTTCGCCGATTGGCAATTTATCCATCGTGCTCGCCTAGGAGTGCTGCCACTCAACAGATGCTGGAGATATGACAGGGCGAACAATGACTGCCGTTGCCACAAGTGTGGCGATCTGGAAGAGACAATGGCTCATGTACCAAACCACTGCCGTCCTCATATGGGAACGATAGCGAGATGACAAAACGTGAACCTCGACAGATTGGTCAAAGCTGTACCTGCCAGGTCGGGGATATGTCATAAGAATCAACAGGTACCCTATGACGAGTTGACTGAGTCAGGTATCAACATCGCTCAGGATATCAGAGCACTAAGGCCCGACCTAGTTGTAATCAACAAGGACAAGAAGACCATCATAATAGTAGACTACACAATACCGTTCAGCGATGGATATGAATCACTTAAGAAGGCTCGTGAGCAGAAGAAAACCAAGTATGAACCAACTGCAAGGATTCTGCACGACGCCGGCTACAGTGACTTTGGACGCCTTCATTGTGGGCTCGCTCGGCACCTGGGACAGTGCTAACAACAGAACACTACAGAGCATGGGCATCATGAAGACCTACTCCAAGATGATGTCCAATCTGTGCATCTCGGACACGATACGTTGGTCGAGAGACATTTACGTAGAGCATGTGATGGGACACCGCCAGTACACATAGGCGACAGCGATGTAGTGTAGCGCCTTGATAGTGCGAGTGTTGTGAGTTAGGGCAGTGAAATGAAAGTGAGAGCGCCAATGCGCAACCGAATGATAGGCTGTGTACCAGTGAATGATTGAAAATAATGTTTAATTGCGTATTATTATTATTTCATATATGAGTATTATGTGAGTGAATGACAACAGAGTGATAGTATGAGAGAGTGAGTGTGTGTGATCCAGTGACTTGAGGGAGAGAGAGTGTGTGTGAGTATGAATGCTAGTGGCCATAGCACAACTTTCTATTATGAATTAAAGTTTGCTACTGTGATATATATAATTTGTAATTATATTATTTTATCGTGTATTATATGTTAGCATGAGTGAGTCAATATTAGGTAATACCAGGGTTGTGTCAACTAGGGTTTAGATCAGTTCAGGCCGACTGCCCAGTGCTCTGCAAAGGTCCAACCAATAAATTCTGTTAAGTTTAACCAGTGGGCGGGATACCTCCAGCCAACCTCATTCCCACTTACGCCTGTAAGGGGGTCATGGGGAGTAATGGGCGGGAGAACGTTGGACCATTCCAGATGCCTTCCTTTCTAACAAAACAAGATCAAATAGGTAAGACAAGACACTGATACTACTTAAGTCTGACTGGGCATGTAAATGACTAGGAATGTATAGAACGTGTGCTTAGTTCAGGGCCGAGTCCAACTATTCACTTACCCTCATAATACTGTGTATTATTTTACTCTACTATCAGCAAGAGCCACACAAACATTCAACTAGTCAACATATACACTGTGGACTCACCAGCTAAAAACTACTTATTAATGTGAAAAAAAAAACCCCACTCAATTATTTTCAGCATTTATCTGTTGTTGTTTGAGTCATCAGTCCACAGACTGGTTTGATGCAGCCCTCCATGCCACCCTATCCTGTGCTAAACTTTTCATTTCTACGTAACTATTGCATCCTACACCTGCTCTAATCTGCTTGTCATATTCATACCTTGGTCTACCCCTACCGTTCTCACCACCTACACTTCCTTCAAAAACCAACTGAACAAGTCCTGGGTGTCTTAAGATGTGTCCTATCATTCTATCTCTTCTTCTCGTCAAATTTAGATAAATCGATCTCCTCTCACCAATTCGATGCAGTATCTCTTCATTCGTGATTCCATCTATCCATCTCACCTTCAGCATTCTTCTGTAACACCACATTTCAAAAGCTTCTATTCTCTTTTTTTCTGAGCTAGTTATCGTCCATGTTTCACTTCCATACAATGCCACGCTCCACACGAAAGTCTTCAAAAACATCTTTCTAATTCCGATATCAATGTTTGAAGTGAGCAAATTTCTTTTCTTAAGAAAGCTCTCCCTTGCTTGTGCTAGTCTGCATTTTGTGTCATCCTTACTTCTGCCATCGTTAGTTATTTTACTACCCAAGTAACAATATTCATCTACTTCCTTTAAGACTTCATTTCCTAATCTAATATTTCCTACATCACCTGCCTTCGTTCGACTGCACTCCATTACTTTTGTTTTGGACTTATTTATTTTCATCTTGTACTCCTTACCCAAGACTTCATCCATACCATTCAGCAACTTCTCGAAATCTTCTGCAGTGTCAGATAAAATAACAATATCATCGGCAAATCTCAAGGTTTTGATTTCCTCTCCTTGGACTGTGATTCCCTTTCCAAATTTCTCTTTGATATCCTTTACTGCTTGTTCTATGTAAACATTGAAAAGGAGAGGGGACAAACTGCAGCCTTGCCTCACTCCTTTCCGGATTGCTGCTTCTTTTTCAAAGCCCTCGATTCTTATCACTGCAGACTGATTTTTATACAGAATGTAGATAATTCTTTGTTCTCGGTATCTGATCCCTATCATCTTCAGAATCATAAATAGCTTGGTCCAATCAACATTATCGAATGCCTTTTCTAGATCTACGAATGCCATGTACGTGGGCTTGTCCTCCTTGATTCGACCCTCTAAGATCAGACGTAAAGTGAGGAATGCTTCACGTGTTCCTACATTTCTTCTGAAGCCAAATTGATCTTCTCCCAACTCAGCTTCAACTTGTTTCTCCATTCTTCTGTAAATAATACGTGTTAAAATTTTGCAGGTATGAGATACTAAACTAATGGTGCAGTAGTTTTCACACTTGTCAGTACCGGCTTTCTTGGGAATAGGTATAACAACATTTTGCCGAAAATCAGATGGGACTTCTCCTGTCTCATACATCTTGCACACTAAATGAAATAACTTTGCCATGCTGGTTTCTCCTAAGGCAGTCAGTAATTCAGAGGGAATGTCATCAATTCCAGGTGCCTTGTTCCTATTTAGGTCGCTCACAGCTCTGTGAAACTCTGACCTCAAAATTGGGTCTCCCATTTCATCAGCATCAACAGCCTCTTCTCGTTCTAGAACCAAATTATCTACATCTTCACTTGATACAACTGTTGGATATGTTCCTGCCATCTTTCTGCTTTGTCTTCTTTCCCTAGAAGTGGCTTTCCATCTGATCAAAATAGGCAAATTTAGGCAAAACGAGAATGTGTTCTATTGACTGCAAATGACCTAAAACGTATAAATATTTAGAATCGTACAGCTTAGACCGAAAGAAGAAAAATGCAAATAGGCAAAATCCTCGGCGTACACATCACCACAGAATCCAGCTTGTTACGGGACAGATTTTCCCACTATTGCATAGCAACAGCTTCAGTCAGTTGCTGACTGTTAGGCGGAGGATTTGGATGGTGAGGAATTGCTCTCTTCAGTTCACGCCATGCATGGTCGACACAGTTCATATCTGCAGAACATGCTGGTCACACTGTTCGCTATATGCCATACGTCTCAAAGAACCAATAGAGCACTCTGGCTCGATGGGCATGAGAATTATCCACTAGTGTAAAGCCCTTGCCCACAGTTGGCAGCAAATCCTGTAACTACAGGTTCGAGGATGCTGTCTCTGTATACCAGACCAGTCATGTTACCTCCCTGGATACACATTAAGAGGCGCATGTCAACCAAACAAGATTCCACCCTGAGATATGGTAGAATCCCCCTTGCTGCTGATGGTGCTCTAGGATGAAGGGCCCATTCCATCTCTCATCGGATCATCTCCAGACTCCAATCCTCCCATTATATGGATGCAAGTTTATGGGGAAGTGCTCAGAAAAGAACATATGCTTCCACAGTTCCTCACGCCATGGGCTATAAGTTGTTGCCCACCTCACAGGAGCAGCTCTATGGTATGGTTTAAGAGGAGCTTTTGGCACAGCACTGACCTCCATGATATCAGTCTTCCATTATGCAGTAAATATCACACTGCCTGATCTGACACGTTTGCTCCGGTGCCCCTCCGAAAGTCCTGGCAGAAAAAGGTGGCACTAGCAGTGAGCCTACAACATGCTGGAAGCAACAAATACCAATCTTCCCTGTGAGCTGTTTTCTATGGGTATCCTGTCCACTGTTGACCAACAACGGTTTAGCTCTCCCTGAACTTTCTTCAAACACTGGAGAAATCACTCCAACAAGAGTGGCAAGATCCACTTGTCTCCATCCTTCTTGCAGCAATTCAACCTGGCAATTTCGATCCTGGTTCAGTCTGATGGCATTTGAAGATGCTCAAATACGTCAGCCTCATGGCAGTAGATTTAATGGCATGTAAAAGAACTCTTGCGGAACGAAAGTCACAATTCAAATGTAGTCAGTAGCAGAAAGGATACTCTTGGCATGTTTTCTTCAGTCCTAATGTGCATCTATACACCACTGACCTTTCAAGTGGCGATATTAACCCTCTGTCGGTCATAATATATAATGTTTCACGACAGTATGTAAAAAACTCGACTAACAAGTTAAAAAATTCCACCTTTCCACCACTTTAATAATCTTCGATGACTCTTACATTAAAAGAACATTAATCTATTTAAAAACGGTACAAGTTTTGTTTTCTTTTGAAAACATCTTCAGCCGTGTTCAAAGTTCAAGACCTTATTCCCACTTTAACAAATCCTCATCTTTTTAAAATTTGCTTTACATTGCACCGACACAAATAGGTCTTATGGAGCCACTCAACAGTCTCTTCCGATGCTTCGATAAGAGCATTTAATTTTCCTTCGTCGGCAGCCCTGAAGATGGTTTTCCGTGGCTTCCCATTTTTACACCAGGCAAATGCTGGGGCTGTACCTTAATTAAAGCCATGGCCGCTTCCTTTCCACTCCTAGGCCTTTCTTATCCAATCGTCGCCATAAATGTGTCGGTGCGACATAAAAAGTAGATAATAATAAATTATCATTTTCCTTCACGTTTCTTCAACCTGACTCCTCTTATTTCATTTGCTGTGCCAGTATCTATTTTCTCTGTCCAAAAATATCAAGACCGGGCAAGTTGGCAGTGCGGTTAGGAGCGCGCAGCCGTGAACTCGCATCCGGGAGATAGTGGGTTCGAACCCCACTGTCGGCAGCCCTGAAGATGGTTTTCCGTGGTTTCCACCAGGCAAATGCTGGGGCTGTACCTTAATTAAGACCAAGGCCACTTCCTTCCCATTCCTAGGCCTTTCCTGTCCCATCATCGCCATAAGACCTATCTGTGTTGGTGCGACGTAAAGCAATTAGCAAAAAAAATATATCAAGAAAAGCTAACACAGTACTTACCATATTATTTTTTTAGCAACTGCACATTTAATATAGTTTGTTTCTCTCCTTCTTTGGTTTTAGCCACTGACATCCTCTACCAATATTTCACTTTGGCTAAGAAATGGTCTATATCCCTATTTACTCCACAATAAATTCTTACATCCATGACATCTGACCCATGCCTCTTATCTATAGGGAGCGTGCACGGTCGCTCTCAGCGCCTCTCGCGGAAGAAATCGGTAACATTTCGGTGATCTTGTCTTGAGCGGTCAGTCCAGGCTGTGTAACTGTGGGTGTGAAATTGTGGTAGCAGTAGTGTATCAAAATGCCTAAATCAATTAGAAACTGTTGTGCAGTGAACTGCCACAACACACAAAGAAACACGCGTGGAAAAGGAATTACATTTCACACACATCTCTTGGTCGTCAACAGGAATCGGGCAGATGCAGAAAGTGGATTTCGGCTTTGGGAAGGATAAAGTAAGTACAGTAGGCTACTTTATTTCATTTGTGAAGTACATCACACATTTCATATCACACATTTCAAACATACCAGGTACACCAAGTCAAGAACCCGTTCATTTAGGTACACTTTGAAATAGTACATTTCATTTCAATTATGCATTGCAGCAGGTACGTATGTTTACATTCATGTCCTTCCATGTGCACGTGTCTTGACTACGCTGAATAATAATAATAATAATAATAATAATAATAATAATAATAATAATAATAATAATAATAATAAAGGTTTTTCAGCATTTCAGTGCAGATGGAACTCCATGGGAACCCAACAAATGCTCCGTCATTTGCAGTGAACATTTTGTTGGAGGAAAGCCAAGTAATATTGAAAATCATCCATCATATATACCATCTGTGTTTCATGAGAGCTAGCCCCAGGGATTCTGAACTTTGGAGCGTGGGTTGGCGACCACGGGATCCTCAGCTGAGTCCTGGCATTGCTTCCACTTACTTGTGCCAGGCTCCTCACTTTCATCTATCCTATCCGACCTCCCTTGGTCAACTCTTGTTCTTTTCCGACCCCGACGCTATTAGGTTTGCGAGGGCTAGGGAGTCTTTCATTTTCACGCCCCCTTGTCTTTCTTTGGCCAATATCTTCATTTTTCGAAGTGTCAGATCCCTTCCATTTTTCCTTCTGATTAGTGTTATGTAGAGTATGGTTGCCTCATTGTACTTCCTCTTAAAACAATAATCACCACCACCACCACCATCATCATGAGAGCTATAAGAAGAAACAAAAAAAATGTGATGTATCCCGGTTTTAAGAGCAAGTAAACAAATGAAATGCTCAAATATACATACGTCTTCCAATCAGGTGAAAAATGAGTGTGTGAAAAACTACATAAGTCGGTGCGAGCAGCATTTGAGATTGAAGCAACAACTTTCGAATTCAGTGTGTGAAAAACTACATAAGTCGGTGCGAGCAGCATTTGAGATTGAAGCAACAACTTTCGAATTCAGTTGTGTTTTTAGTGGGAATTCAAGTATTTCGGAAAAGGTAGATAAAAGTTGTGATCCCAACACCCCCTGGACATAATGCAGAGGATTTCACGGATACCAGAGCATAAAAAGTGAGGCACAGTTTAAGGATTTAACAATTGTTTCATTTAAAACATTCAATTTTTTACTTTTTCCTTTGTTTCTAAAGTCTATAAATATAAGTAATAACGATGTTTGTTTACTCTTGTTAATGAAAATGAAATTGGACCTTTGCTTTCTTGGCAGTCATATTTGGTGTACATCGGACTACTGCTGCGCGAATATTTTCTTACTGCTCTCGGAGCAGTCAAGAAACGCGCTTCTAATTTTGTTTTCTGGCTTAGCAAACTATCCGTGCAAAATACTTCGCCTCGCGCTTTTAAAACATATTATCCTGACGCATGAGTTATAACAGATTGCACAGAAATGAAATCAGAAATGCCAGCAAGAATAGATGAGAGATGTTACATGTATTCTTCATACAAGTCATGTTATTCATTTAACTTTTTATTAGCTGTGGCCACAAACGGAACTAATGTTTTTGTTTCCCCTTGTTATGGTAGAAGAACTAGTGATACTTTTATTGTTAACAATTCAGGCTTCCAAAATCTTTTGAGTGAAGGGGACGTTATATTAGCCGACAAGGGATTCCCAGGTTTTAAAACACAATCACCTCATTCTTTACTTGTTATGCCGCCTTTTCTTCACAATGGGAGATTTACAGAAGATGAAGTGTTACAAACTCAGAGTGTAGCAAGTGTCCGAATTCATATTGTAAGATGCATGCAGAGGGTGAACATTTTCAAAATCTTGAAAAATATTCCATACATCGGCGACATTGTTTACGTAGCGTGTGTACTAGCAAATTTCTTGCCACCAGTAATAAAGAACGTAGAACTGTAACCCCTGCACATAATCCACTCGTATAAATCTATCTTATCAGAACTTCGCTTAGCAACATGATGTGTTATCTACTTATTCCAACTGAATTCCTGTTTATTTGCTTACCGGATGCTGCCTGTCAGTAGCTTGTCAAAAGCACAGTCAATTTCACTCGCGAAATTTGAGTTTTCACAGATTCATAGATATGAGGTAGTTACAATATTGTTATTAATTTCGCCCTGTGACAACAATATCAGGTTTGAATGTATTTTATATCTACAGCATTACAACTTCCATAGCATTACTTCATATTTATCTTGGCAACAAGATCCAACGATATTTTTTGCTGTAACTATGAACCCCAAGTCTTCCAGCGGAACGCACTCTCACCGTATTAATTCTCGGAACTCCGCCAGAGCGCTCTGTTACTAGTACCGTGCACGCTCCCTATAGCTACAGTCATTACGAGTTTTCAACAGGAGTACCAAGTCTCTTCATGTTCTTTCTTATGTGGCATGTGAATGTTGCTAATGGTCATTTTCCTGGGAGCTGCAAAATTCACAAATCTGGTACCACTGTTGTTGCTTTCATTGTACACACTATGAGGACTGATAGTTGGTTTAAATGCCTCCTCCCTTCCAATTTTGTTTCCTCTAATAGTATTTTAATATCAGTATGCCCCAAAACATACATTCTTGGCAGGTCTTTATAACATACATTATATTCTGATTTTTTTTTTTTTTTTTGGAGCATGATCACAGATTTTGGTGACAATGAAGAACTTGACTGCAATTCTCAGACTGTAGAGACTGGCACTGACAGTATCAAAACCTATCACTACATAGCTTATACTTTTATAAACTACCAATTCTGTGCAGAAGGTATTAGCATGTTGGTAAATTTACTGACATGTAAAAGAACTCACACTGGACTAAATTCCGGCACTTCGGTGTCTCCGAAAACCGGAAAAGTAGTGAGTGGAATGTAAAAACCAGTAATATTATTGAAAACAATATTAGGATTTCAGCGACACCTGTAAGTCCATAAATGTGTATCAAACCCCTTCATGAAAATTCATAGAGTGAAATTCTTGCTGCTGAAATTGGGAAAGGATAGCTGAAATGGGCAATTATAATAGTAACATATTTGAAAGGAAACGAGGGATAAATAATTTCGGGTTAAGTGGCTCAGCTTCATGTAATGGATACAGCAATATAATCATTAATAAATATACAAAAAGTAGGCCTACGTAAAAAGAAGAAAAGATTTTAACAGTAAAGTTGAAGTACGGGTCTTAACTTGAGAAAAGTAAGGAAGGATGAACTCACACTGGACTAAATTCCGGCACTTCGGTGTCTCCGAAAACCGGAAAAGTAGTGAGTGGAACGTAAAAACCAGTAATATTATTGAAAACAATATTAGGATTTCAGCGACACCTGTAAGTCCATAAATGTGTATCAAACCCCTTCATGAAAATTCATAGAGTGAAATTCTTGCTGCTGAAATTGGGAAAGGATAGCTGAAATGGGCAATTATAATAGCAACATATTTGAAAGGAAATGAGGGATAAATAATTTGGGGGTAAGTGGCTCAGCTTCATGTAATGGATACAGCAATATAATCATTAATAAATATACAAAAAGTAGGCCTAGGTAAAAAGAAGAAAAGATTTTAACAGTAAAGTTGAAGTACAGGTCTTAACTTGAGAAAAGTAAGGAAGGATGATATTAAATCTAATGCATAAAACTTCAAGAATCTGCACGCATGCACACACACAAATTACTAAAATAATGAAGAAGTTCAGATTACATATCACTGCAATAATGTTTAACGATGATCTCATTTTTATTACACAATGTAGTAGCTATCAGCATGTGTTTCTTCTAGGTAACAGCAACAAACTTGAAATAATATTTTAATCTTGTAGAAAATGTCAAAAGGAAATTAGGTTTGGAATAAGCAATCGCATGAAAATAAAGAAATAAATACTTAATAATGTTAGAAGGCAAAACGGTATGGAACTCCACAGCAACCGAGTTGTAAGCCCCAGTATTTCTGATTTTGATCGAGCTGTAGAGTACTAGAAGTTCAAAATACTCTGTTATGTCTTGTTCATGATAATAATACTAAAATAGTATAAATTTTCAGTTAATATTTACTTGTCTGATGTTTTTAATGTCCTGTATCAAGATGGCCGTGAGCAACGGACATGCATAGCTTTGTAGCTCAGCTGAAAAAGAAATCAAGTACATACTTGAAGTTCTAAACTGTGACAAAAGACCGGACAAGAAGTGGAAAGAAAATATTACTAACTCTGTGAGTATAGTTAAATCAGTATTAGCAAACTTTTATGAGGAATTGATCAAACTGGAGAATACCTTAACCTCTACACCAGATCAACACTAACAACAGATCAACGACACAAACAGCCGCTTTATTATGCCACAGTGTCTTGCACTCATATAAACAAACAAATCATTAATCAGACTAGAAATGTGGAATTCCTCTCTCCAAAGAACAAAGACATGGTAAAGAACTCCGAACAGACATTATGCCTATTGCAAGCTACAAGTAAATCCAGTTCTCTAAATGTAGGAGTAAATAAAGTAAAGAAAAAAAGAAATGGAGTGTTATTCGAATTAAGGAATCATGATGAATGCACAAACCTAGTCAGTCACAGTCAAGAAACTTCCCCAGACCTGACGGCTATAACACCAAAGCACAAAAATCCTACTCTCATCATTCATGATATTGAACAAGACTTTCTGGAGGAGGACCTTGTGGACGCCATTAAAAACCAGAACCCGTGCATAAAGCAGTGCATACTAGATCGCACTCAAGTCTTGGAGAAAAGATTTGTGAAGAACGCTCGGAGCGGTGCAACTCAGTATGCAGTGATAGAAGTCATGCCTAAGATCTACCATGCCGTGATTAAAGAAGAGAAGCTATATATTGGCTACCAAAGGTTAAATGTTAAAGACTACTTCCCTGTCATACTTTGTCACTCATGTTGCGGTTATGGCCATTTTGCAGCAGACTAAATCACAAAGATGCCCAATCTGTTCAGAGGAACATACCGTAGTTGTATGCCCCCGAACCAGAACTGAGTGTGCCAATTGCAAATCATATAACCAAAAAATGGGAAACAAGACATATTTTTCAAGCCACAGATACAAATCACACAGCAACACCTTCACAGTGTCCGGCCTATATTAGAATCTTAAACATAATTAGATCTAAGTTTAATTATGGCTAAAATAACGCTATATCAATATAACTTACACAGATCTCTTATTCCTATGCAAGAATTACTTATTGACACCAGAAATCTATCAGATACACAGCACATCAAACTTCTGTGCATTCAAGAACCATACACTCGAAATAATGCTGTTAAGGGACTAGGCACAAATTTAAACACTCATTCTGCTGATCCGTCAGAGCACAGAGAAAGAGCTGCAACAGCTACTAACTATTCCAATCTTTTGAAGTTGGTACAGTTCTGTTGCCATGACTGTGTTGTAGTGTGTGTGAGCTGGTGGAGTACAACCCTATATGTGAGTAATATATACCTCGATCCAGATTGTGACTTTGACAATGCTCTGTGTAAATTGGATCTCATCTGTAAGTCATTAAACGGAAATCAGTTACTGTTACTAGGGCATATAAATGCAAAACACCAAGCATCGAGGGGCCCCGATGAAAAGGGAAAGAAGTTAAACATATGTCAACCAAAAACACAACTGTACAAACTGAAAATCCAATAAGGCACTTAGCCAAGAGGTCACGGAACCACCCCCCCCCACCAGCTCCTTCACCGAAACAAACCACCAGTCCCCCTCCTCCAACTCCATCAATCCACCAAACCCGCCGAATCTCCTGGCCAGAGAGAAGGCATCACCTTCTAGTTGGCCTGCCCCTCCCCCGGGGGAATGAAAATCTACCCTAGTTCCTAAGAAGTTCTATGATTTTTGTTGTACACATCGTCTTCATATACTAAATGATGGCACTATGCCAACCTATCGCCGTGGTAACTCCGAGAGCTTTACTGATATCACAGTGCTAGGCTCTTTCCATTTGTTTCAGATTGGATTAACAAAAACCCAACGACTGATCATGGGCTAATTAAAACAGAAATTAGTGATACAAGATGTCCTCCTGTTATTCCTGCAAATGTTTATCATACGCGTACATACAAAACTCAAAATGTGAAGTGGCTCCATTTTGAATTATCTGCCAAACGAGTTCTCCATACTTCAATTGAGAAATTGGAGGCTATCTCAACGGCACAAGAGTTAAACAACTTTATGTAAGATGTCACACAACATATTGTAAATTTGTGCAACTCCCACCTTCCTATACAGTCAGACATCCCACCTTCCTATACAGTCAGACAATCACCCAAAGAACTACTGGTGGACACCTCAACTTACAGCACTCTGAAATTGCTTTTTAGCAGCTCAGAGAAGATGCAAAAGATGCACATGTGATACTCTCCAGCTTGCATATTGTACCAGGAAATGATTGTGGGGCCAGAGCATGGGAAGGATCTCAGGTAGTGTTCGGTTTCTTATTGGAGCAGGTACAGAGATGGATAGTATCGCAGGGCGAATAATAGATGGTAAATTTTTCATAGAATTTATTAAAGATATTCACAGAAAAATCACCCTGCAATTGGAATTTTAAACTCAGATTTCCAGCCAATATTTTCCAAAAAGTGCAAAATAAAAGATCAATGTTATTATCTTCTGAGACGTCTATTTGTTTAAGAACATCCAAAATAAATATCACTCTTTCACAGACCATATACACCCTACAGTTCATCTAATATGGATTCAAATACAAAAATATCACTTTGCACCTTGAATTTCATCAAGTCCATCACTTATGGTGCTGACCTACAGTCTTTCTAATATTTTGAACATAAAATGAACACACACTTTCATGGACAAGTTGATAGTTTAAATGACAATATTTGATCACTTGCTGTATGTTTCTACAATTCATTTAGGTTGAAAAATAAATTAAAGTAGTGCATTTGTAAACCTGAAGTTCATCTATGTGAAGTTAATTCAATTTATGAATGATTTTAAAAAGGAATTTACAGTTTAAAAGCAAAATATGAACCTTTCTTGAATGATTATAAATTACGAGCTGATATTCACACGAAGCACTTGTTGGAGCACTGTAATAAACTGAGTGCTTTGTCAAAAGTCAGTCAGTAGGATTACTCACTCAGAATATGAGATGATCACCTGGAATCTGCTTACAAGTGTTGATGTTGTGCTGTACTGCGGCTTGGTGCCAGGAACATTCCGCAGCGTGCAGCCAAGGCTCGAACTCAGCACCAGCGATGTGTTCAGTGAAGATACCACGTTAATCTCCCTCGTCGACGTCCCTCGACGGGTACCATAACTGAACAAACCATGTAAATCCCACGTTGGAAGCGACGTTCGATGCAGCATAATCTCACAGCACTTTGCCAAGATTTCTGTTGTTCTTTGAGGTAATGTCGGAACATGGAAAGTTCAATTGGCACTATAGAGCTCACTAATATTACTGACACAAGTTGTAATGCACAGTTCTATTCTCATATTAATTTTACGGAGTTGAATGTGTGACTTAGAATTCACACTCCATGCTACCGTATGATTTGTAAGTCAGGTTAATGGAGTAAGGACTTACAATCGTTTTCAGTACGGAAAACACAGTTTTTATATACACACAGTTAATGGAATTAAGATTTAACACTGTCACAGTTCATGCTTCTCAATAATTATGTCTGAGGTTCGACCGTCGAATAATAATCACAGTCCATAAGCACTTGAAAAATGTTATTAACAACAGTCTCTGAAATAATACTGTTCATAGATTAAGACGATTTTATGGTTGGATTTACAATACACGAGTCTGTACTACTTAATATTGTCATAAAAAGTTCTTAATGTTCACTGAGTTTCTCGTAGGAGCGATCATAAGATCGAGAAAATGCACATTAAAAAAATAGTCAATTCTAGCCCTGTTATTGGATGAATGTCTAGTGAAATAATGTCTCATACAGTTCACTATTGTATTATTGTAGGAGAAATATGTCTCAGAATGATGGAAATGGTCTCAAATTAGGATTTTAGTTCACCACACGCAATGACTTAGAATATTATCACAGTTCAAAATTACGTGAAAATGGTGAAGTTCACAATGTTGTATACTGATAAATGAAATACTTGACACTTCAATTCACAATTTCTATTACAGCTTCACTCAGTTAACACACTTCTGAGTACTATCTAACGACAATTTAGTCGGAGAAACTTTTAGAATATTTCCTTCGTCGCGGTGCGGCAGAAACTTTACTAGCGACGTCTTCGCACTGTTTTAAAGTGTTCGAGTGTGACCACTACTATGTCCTCACGGATCGCGATGAAGCATACTGTCCTTCATAAATGCAGAACACACACACTGGCTATAACCTTGGTCCACTGACCTATTTATACCGGTCTGCGAGCAGCGCTCGGAATCAGGTGATGAAGGGGCGATAATTCCTTCCAAACCTTAACTTATTATATTTTGGAAACCACTGGACGGATTGATCTCAAACTTGCAGTGTTTCACTTCCAAAATATTGGCTACAATTCAGCGTTGGTCTCACGTTAATTCGTCCAGGCGTTAAAAAGTTCATAAAATAATTTTCGAGAGAATTCTGTATCCCTCACGCAGTGCAGTGAGACGAGAACATTTTCTCACACAGCTGTTCATGCATCGGAACTTAACTGTACACTCATAAATAAAATTTATAACTCGTATGTGCCAGGGCCTATGCCTTCCTGGTACAATATGAAGCCTCGTATAAACGTATCAGAGAACTATATAAAAATACAATTTTGTACACTAAATTAAATAGCTGGAAACAGTTCTGCTTCTTGGAATCAACCAGAAATCCCGGGGGGAAAATTTATAAAGTATGCCGAAAACCAGATAACCTCAAGACTGCTCTGCATACTATTGACACTGGCACTGGATTCACAACAACACCATTAGAAACTGCAAATACTCTAGTAGAGATATTTTTTCCTAGAGATGAAGCTGATAATGAAAGGCAGACTGCCCTTTAAAAGGAAACCATGCTTGCACCAGAAACAGAAGATGAAAAGCCTTTTAACATGAAAGAAGTTAATCATGTGATCTCAAAGTTAGATGATATGAGAGCCCCAGGATTTGATGCCATATCTGCAGATATTGTGAAGCATATTCATAGTGCCTGTCCTGATTTGTTCTTGAAACTGTTCAATAAATGTTTAGAACTCTTGTGTTTTTCCAGACTGTTGGAAACAGGCCACGATAAAAGTGATCCCTATATACGAAAATAAAAATAAATATACAGCCAATTATTTACGCCCAATAAGCTTACTTCCTGTGTTAGGAAAAGTCTTAGAGAAACTTATAATTAATAGAGTGATGTTTAACTTTGCAATAAAGAACGGTTTACATGACAACCAATTTGGGTTTATGCCACCAAAATCTACAGAAGATGCAGTACATAAGGTGACACAAGGGATGAACTCTACCTACGATTGCAAAGAATATCAAAGAAGAATATCAACAGATATCTCCGGTGCATTCAACTTTGCATGGTGGCCTAAAGTGTTGCATTGGCTGAAAGTGAAGGGTTGTCCAAAAACATTTATAGGCTAATGCAAAATTACTTCACAAATAGAAAAGTGCACCTGATCATTTGTGGCACAACTGTGACAAGAAACGTAGATCAAGGATGCCCACAAGGCTCTGCTTGTTGCCCGGGTCTCTGGAACATACTCTATGATGACATTCAACAGAAGTTTCCCGATAATTGTACGTTCATTACTTATGCAGATGATGCATTACTACTAGTTAGGAGTAGAACAACAAATACATTAACAACTGCAGCAAATGAGGCACTCGATATACTTCTAAGGTGGGGACAGAACAACAAATTGAAATTCAACCCATCTAAGACTGTTGCTATGCTAGTCACCATAAAAGGAAATTTGAGACACTGGTGGTTATACTAGATGGCCAAAAATTAGATATTGTAGACAGCATGACATATCTAGGAATAATTTTAGACAGTAAAATTTTAATTAGATCACACTTTCAACATTTGGAAACCAAAGCAACAAAATTGCATAAGAGCCTGACAATGGTAGCACGAACCACCTGGGGACTAAGCTCAGAAATTTTGAAGATTATATATCGTGGAGCTGCTGAACTCTGTATTTTACCACCCATGTACCAGAGATCACAGTCATTCAATATACGCAGATGGTTATCGCATTTCCAGCAGCGAAACACTGGTGGGCTGCACCTTCATGCTATATGAGGGTGAAGACGAAGTTCGTTCTGAGAAAATAAAACTAAAGGAATACTGTTCTGTGTTTCAAGCCAAGCTGCTTGCAATACTGAAAGCAGTTGAGTGGTGCATAAACAAAAACACGTGTGCGATTATACTCAGTGACTCACAAGCGGTGCTGAGCTCCATAAAAACTAAATATAATTTACACAATTTGGCAATACATGTGAGAGAGAATATTTCAAAGTACAATAACCATGTATGTTTCGGTTGGGTGCGAGGCCATTCCGCCATAAAACGGAACGAAAGAGCTGACCAATTGGCCAAAGAAGCTTGTAATTCTAACTTGTCAGAGAGTTATATTAAATGCCCAATTACTTTTGTAAAAAGAACCGTGAAGGATGAAATGCTCTCTCGTTGGAATGAACTGTGGTTAGCAAGCAAAAATGGCTTAGTAACCAAAGACTTGTTTTTTCCGAATGTATATAGTAGGCTGGGATGTAAATATATAGCATGCAACTTTTACTTAACTCAAGTGCTTTCAGGTCATGGTAAATTCAATGCTTACTTCAAACAATTCAAAATTCCAACACAAAACAGCTCACAGTGCTTCTGCACTGAAGACATTCAAACTGTAGAACGCATTCTGTTCAACTGTCCTGCTTATGAGAGAGCATGTTTCGAACTTAAGATACATTTGTTAACTTGCAGTTAACTTGCAACTAAATTTCATATTTTATAAAAAAATGCTGCTCTTTTCAATTTTCAGAATTTATTGATTATGTATTTAAACACATATAATTTGATATTGTCTGCATATTAGCTGTTTAACATATGTATTGTATATATTATGATCTGGTATTTTAAATATTAGTACTCTAGTATTAAGGATTATACATATCATACTTTTATCCTTCCATTTCGGTTCACGTCTATTTTACTGTTTATGTATTGAATTTTATCAGAGAAACTGTATATTTTGTATAAACTACAACCCCAATGTACTCGTACTTTATGGTAAAATAGGGTTCACAGAACTTTGGAGATTAAATAATAATAATAATAATATTAATAATATAATAATAATGTTAGAAACTATGAGCGCATTATTCCATTGCTGCTGACAAAGCTCGGAGAATCTACAGACACATTTTCACTGTAACTAAAACTAGTAGCCGCCATTTCAGCGAGCTGTGACTTCACCACAATAAAAATGTACTATTTATGAGTAGGGCTCGGATGTTTAAGACCTAAAGATAGCCCAAATAAGCAAGCAAAAATGACCTCAAAAGTGATTAAATATGACCTCAATAGTGACAAAATATGACATAAAAATTACAAAATATGACCCAAAAATGATTTATATATGGCCATTTTAAAATAAGTTACGGTATAAATCGAAAGGGCAATTCCTTTGATACATATTTGTTAGCTAAATTCTTCATTCTTATTTTCATATTAATTTTCTGAATATACATGTTTAGCAGTTATTCACACTCTATTGTCCTCGATTCATTTATCAAACATTTCTGAATACATACCTATAAAGTACCAGTACTAAGTTCACTAAGATTATCAGATCACACAACATTTTAAAAGTCAAAAAATGTTTGCACCCTTCATTGGTGGTTTGAAATACGAGAAAACTAGAAATTATTCTATTTTTAAAAAATATTTTGGAATGTTTAAACCTGGATTACATTAATATTACTGAAATGTGTAAAGTTTAAATTGAGCACCACGAAATGAATTAAGTAAATGTCTTTCGATATATTATGGTAGGGTGGCAGGGCAAATAGTGCAAACTCACATAACTTTTTCATTCTTTTCTGCAGGTGGTATTGGAGTGTATGACAAGATTCATCTTCAAAGCATCAGGTGCGAAAGACCTGTGATTATCACTTATTCTTGTAAGAAGACATGCTCCTTTCTACGTCACAAGACGTTATTGATGCATATTTAAATATTAAATCACTGCTATCGAGTATGCATTCATCTTGAAATGTACGGGTATCTTCTCTAACGACATAATTTATCTTGCACATACAGCAAAAACTGTCATTTCGATTAAGCAAGTTTTGAAGTTTCCGTTTTACGCTGGCGCCAACTATTCCATAGGATCGTTATAGTGAAAGTTCAACAATTCTCACTATGTCAATAGTTGCATGAATTTCTAAGCTAGCAGCTTCTAAACGAGTAATTGCACTCGATATAATTACGAAGGTCGACTTAATATACGCCAGACTTTCTGACAAACTGTTGGAAAACAGTTCCTGCATAATCTTGATAGAAGTGGCAGAGTATTGCACTTGAATTAACTACAGATGTGATATGGAAGAGCAGTTTTGTGAATACTAGTTCTCATTCAAAAAGTTGACGATTTTGCACAGCTACAGCTGTCGTCAAACTGCCAAAATATGACGTTTCTACAAAAATAGCTCAAAATATGACCTTATTACTAAAAATAGCCAAAATATGCATTTATATGACAAATAAAAATCACTTAATTATGATGATAATCACTTCATTTGCAGCAAAATCCAATCAGGCAGGCAAGAAAATAGAGACAAAGAAAAATATGACTTTTCCTAAACATCCAAGCCCTATTTATGAGCATAAGTCAAAAGCCTTTCTTTCAAGGCACTGATAAAACAGCGGGGTTCCTACATAACCTGAGGCTGCATCATTCACTCTCAGCTGTGAAATGAGCGGGAAAGTACGTGCTTGCGAGCAGGAAGAGTGTGTGTTCGAGAGGTAGGGTTGCCAATTTTTTTGGTACAAGAAAGAAGGGGCATTTACCAAAAAACGCAGGATTTTTCACAAAAATAAGGGACAATTCATAAATACTTGAAAATCAAACGTTAGGTACCAATTTCAACTAGATTATAATTAGTTCCATAAACAGAATAAGATAATTTTTGAAATTCGTAAAAGAAACTAATTTACACCCTCTTAACAGTACACTACTGTACCGGGAAATGATTGTGGGGTTTGAGCATGGGAAGGATCTCAGGTAGTGTCCGGTGTTTTTTGGAGCAGGTACAGAGACGGATAGTATCGCAGGGCGAATAATAGATGATAATTCTTTTTTCTATAAAATTTATTAATAATAGCCACAGATATATCACCCTGCAATTGCAACTCAACTTGGTAGTTAATATTTGCCAAAATTAAGAAGAAAATATTTATGTTATGATTTTCTTGACGTCTGTTCGCTTGAGAATTTCAAAAATAATTATTGTTCTTCTATAGATCATGAATAGCCTACAGCCTTTCTAATTTTAAATGCAAACACACACAAACATTGCCTAGCACCTTAAACACACACTTGTCATGGAAAGTTTGATAAACTAAATATTTGAACTCTTGCAGTATGTCTTTCAGTTTGTTTAACCCGGGAGAGGGCGCGCCGCGGAGAAAACCTCCGCACTTTTCTTATTTTGTTTGTACGAGAATGTGACTTTGACCAAGTCGCATGTGCGCTTGTCTTATTGTTCTCGGGGATTTTGGAAACCAATTGTCAAGGTTAGTTTATTTCTATCTCTAACTCTGTTGCTGTGGCGATTGTTACTGTTAGGTATTGTCATCGTTGCGGAAGTATTCTCCGCGCGCGACTCTTGCTGACACGTACATTGTTGTGTTTCCGTCCGAGTGAGACTGATTCAGTGTATGGTTTGATTTACTCGTTGTGCTTTATCTTTCACTATCATGATGGATATCAACGAATGTTCCGGCCATACAAACCGTGAGCACTGAATGCATTTCTTCTTAGACTTGCGGTTCTTTTTGCGGTCGCAATGTACTTAGAAGAAGACTACTAAACCACGCGGTAAGTGAATCACCTTTTATTGATTTTATATTGAATTGCAATAGGCCTATATTATACTTTTATATACTGCATGATTTTCAGATTTACGGAATGCAGAGGAACTGGAATGAAGCTGTTTCAAAATACGAGGTTCCCAGAAAGGTAGAAAATGTTATTACAAGCAATAAATTTTGAAAATGACTGACAGAACTAAGATCGAAAAGTTGTCTGGTTTAAGAAACTGACTTGGTATATTCTAATAACGACCCAGTTTATGTAGTGCAGTCTATAGTGATAAAATATTAGATGTTTATAACAGCAAATATGATGAAATTTTCTTTGTCTAAATCATGCACAAACAATCAGCATACTGTACTTTAATGTATGCGCAGATGTAGCTAAATATTACACTATTGTACAAAAAGGTGTTATTTTACTTATAGCTGAATAAATAAGGCATAGCTCAAATGCAACTTTCTTTATTGCGAGCCTGTACCGATGCGGAGACAAGTTCCGCGCGCGCCCTTTCGTGTAATCAAACATCGCGCGGCCTCTCCCGGGTTAAATTGAAAGAATGAAATGAATAAAGCACTTCAACTATTTAATGATTTAGAAAGGAATTTATAGCAAAATATGAACTTTTTAACTGACAATGAAATTATGAATTAACATCCACACGCAGCACTTGTAAGAACACTGTACTGAACAAAGTGCTTAGTAAAAAGTCAGTCAGTTGTGATTACTCACTCAGATTGCGAGAAGATCTGCTTACACATGTTGGAGTTGTGCTGTACAGTGTCTGGAACATTCCGTGGATTGCGGACGAAGACTCGAACTCAGCACCAGCGATGTTCGGTGAAGATACCACGTTTATCTCCCTTGTCGACGTACCTCGATGGGTACCATAACTGAAGAAACCGTGTAAATCCCTCGTTGGAAGCGACGTTTAATGTAGCAGGATCTCGTAGCACTTTTGCCAGATTTCCGTTGTTCTTGGAAGTAATGTCGGAACACGGAAAGTTCAATTGGCACTATTGAATTCACAAATATTGTGGATATTAATATTATACACCGTCGTAATGCACAGTTCTATTTTTATATTGATTTAACGGCGTTGAATTGACATTCACAGTCCATGCTGTAGAAAACACAGTTTTTATATACACAGTTCATAAGCACTTGAAAACGTGATCTATCACAGTTTCTATCACAGTCTCTGAACAAATATTAGTAACAGATTAAGGCGGTTTTATGGTTATATTCACACCACACTAGGCCGTACTATTTAATATTATTGAAAAATGTCCTTAATGTTCACTGGATTTCTCACCGTTGTGATCAAAAGATCGAGAAAGTGCACAATGAAAATAGTTAATCTTTGCCCTGTTCTGGGACGAATATTGAGTAAATACAGTCTCACACAGTTCACTGTAAGGGAAATATGTCTTAGAAGGGGTTTTAAATTACGATTTCAGTTTACAATACAATACAATGGATTTATTTTGTCTGGCAAGATTAAGGCCATTAGGCCCTCTCTTCCATCTAACCAGAAAATACAGTATCTACATGTGCAAATTAAAATAAATAGACTTAGGCCTACAATTGAAGCATCTTGCAACTACTAAACAATGCAATATTATGATGAAAAGCAAGAAATTAAAAATAGGAAAAATAGGAAAATGATGATGATGATGATGATGATGATTTACACAATTATGACATGATTACCTAATTTCAATTAACCTTGATAATAACAGTGAGATTATATAAAGTCTATAGTTTGAGGAAGGCTAAATCTACAAAATTTCCATAACATACAAATAACAATATAGGACTTCATCTATTACTTACTAGGTACCGGTGACAAAGTTGCCTAAAACTAGCAGGTGAGGCTCCTCTAACAGAGACGGGTAGCGTATTCCACTGTCGTGCCGAAGAAATAACAAATGAGTTTGTGTATCGTATGGTGCGGTGAGGTGGAATAGATAAGAGTGTATCAGATTTTGACCGTGTTCCGAAACTGTGATTGGATGAGAGGTGGTGAAATTTACTGTACAAGTAGGGAGGAGAGCATGAGGAGAGTATTCGATGAAGAAGGCATAAAGCATGAAGATTACGGCGCTGTTTGAGTTTTAGCCAACCGAGTTCATCGTAGACAGGTGTAACATGGTCAAAGTAACGTAGGTCACATATGTAGTGAATACAAGCGTTTTGTGCACGTTGTAGTTTGTCATTAAGAGTAGCAGTCAGGTCATTGTACACGGTGTCACAGTAGTCGAAATGAGGTAATACAAGAGTGCAAATGAGGCGTTCTTTTAATACTCGAGAAAATATGCTGCAGAATCTTCTAAGTGAGTTAAGTGTCGCAAATACTTTCCTGGAGATACTGGTAACCTGCTGCTTCCAGGAAAGATGTTCGTCTATAATAACACCGAGATCTTTGACAGATTTACTGAAATCAATTGGTGAATTTTGTAGGTAGAGTTTTGGTAAAGTGAAATTGCTTATGGTTTTTGAACAAAGCCGAGGATGTGAAATTAATATAGCTTGAGATTTTACGTTAATTAATCTAAGTCCATGCATGTCAGTCCAGTTACAGATTTCTTGTAAGTCTCTATTGAAATTTTTAATTTTGTCGGTTAGTCTTTCCGGTTCACAGTGCAAATATAATTGTATATCGTCAGCGTACATGTGGTGTCTACAGCTGTTTAGCGACGACGTAATATCATTGATATAGACAAAAAATAGAAGCGGTCCCAGGACAGACCCCTGTGGAACACCAACTTCTATGGATCGCCAGGAAGAATATTCATTACTGTTATTTCTTACACACTGCAGATGACCGCGGAGGTATGAATTCATCCACTGAAGACTGTTTGTCGAGAACTGGAGTTTAAATAATTTGGAAAGTAGTATGTCTATATCAACTGAGTCAAAAGCTTTAGAGAAGTCAAGAAGAGCTGGGATGGTAACTTGTCTTTTGTCCATCGCATTGCGAATGTCGTCGGTAACCTTAAGTAGTGCAGTATTAGTGCTGTGGTAACGTCAAAAACCAGACTGGTGTTCGTCAAGAATATCGTGTGTTTGCAAGTAGTTGGAGACTTGTTGGTGTACAATGAATTCTAGGGCTTTTGAAAGGACCAATAATATGCTCACAGGTCTATAGTAGGTTACGTCTTCAGGCGGTGATTTTTTAGCGAGCGGGACGACAACGGCAGCTTTCCATAAGGAGGGATACGCGCCAGTCATTAGTAAATGGTTAAATATGTGAGTTATAGTAGGTAAAATTATGTCAATTATTGTCTTAATAAGTTCTATTTCTATGTGTCTATACCTTTGGACTTCGATTTTATTCTAAATATGGCTTGTTTAACTTGCGAAGGTGTCACATGTGAAAAGTAGAATTTTTCTCTGTCAGGTGCAGGGGAGTTGTAATTGCTGTATAGTGTTCTATGTTTCCTTTCTCTGTCAATGGTATGTCCGGGAGTGGTAAAATATGTATTGAGGGAGTCCAGGGATATGTCAATAGGATGATCGTCTCTTTGTTTACCTATTCCCAAGTATCTTAGTTCTTTCCAAGCCATACCAGGTTGAGTATTTTGTTTTAACAGGGTATGTGCATGTCTAATTCTAGCGTTGCGTACTGCCTGTGATGTTTTATTTCGTAGCTGTTTAAATGCGTCAAAATTGTCTTGTGTCGGTTGTCGCTTAAACTTTCTGTGTGTGGCATCTCGTCTTGCCATTAACTCTTTTACCTGCAGGTTTAACCACGGTGCTGGGGCTCGTGTTACCCGTACTGTTTTCGGCGGGGCGTGTCGATCATAGAACGCTGTCAGATATTCGTTAAATATATTTACTTTAATGTCAACGTCGTCAACTGTCAGTATATGGTGCCATGGAACATTTACTGCGTCTTCAGTAAACATACTGTAGTCAATTTTAGAGAGATCTCTGAATGTAATAGTCCTTGGTTTTGTCTTTCGGGTCTTTAAGGAGTAGGACAAGTATATTAGGTAATGAGCAGAAATTCCTAGTACAGATGTCTGTCCGTGTTGTAGTACTTTGTCTGTATTCTTGACAATCATTAAGTCGATTGTCGTGTGTGACGTGGCGGTGTGGTGAGTAGGGAGTGTTTGCAAAATACTCATATCGCAAGATGTAGTCATGTTTATGAGCTGCCGACATTCGGCATTGTTGTTTCCGGTGTCTGTGTTAAAGTCGCCCATGACAATTACATGTTCATATTGCGGGAGTACGCGCAACAATGCGTTCTCTATGTCCTCCAAATGTCCAATAGCAGGTGGCTTGTAAACCACACAGACAGCACATTTCTGATGGGCTACGATTTATTTCCACGAGCAGGAACTCGGGTCGTCTATTGTACCACACGCAATGATTTATGATATTAGCACAGTTTAGAATTATGTGGAACTTGCACAGTTCACGGTGTCATATTTTAGTCAGTGAAATATGAGATACTTCTATTCTTACTTCCTATTATAGCTTCACCTTTATAACAAATTTGCAAGTATTCTATCACCTTGAAAAATGTCTAGAATCTTACAGTTGTCGCGGAGCAGCAGAAACTTTACGTACGATATGATGTCCTTTTACTATTACAACAGAGTTTGAGTACGGCCAGTATTATATCCTCGCGAATCGCGACGGAGCCAACTTCCTACACACACTGTGCACACATGACCCTGTACACGGGACTGCACGGTTGGAATCAGATGATAAGGGGAGAGTATTTCTACCAAATTTTAAATTGTCATATCTCAGAAACCACTGGATGGATTGATTTCAAATTTTTGGGGTTTTACTTCCAGAACATTAGCTATAATTCAGTGTTGGTCTCGTGTAAATTGGTCCAGGCGTTAAAAAGTTCGTAAAAATACAATTGAGAAACTTCGGTAGGGGAAGTAAGCTGCAAGTGGCGGTGACGTCACTTGACCTTGCTTGACTTGCTTTCTCGCTCGTGGAGTGCAGTAGGTACGAGAACATTCTCTCACATAGCTGTTCACGTAACGGAACTGAATTGTATGCTAGAAAATAAAATTTGTAATTTATATGTGCCAGGGCCTATGCCTTCCTGGTACAATACATTAGGTATGACAAAACACGCAGAAAAACATTATTAGAACTACCTTATTTTCTCCATCTGTACTTCACATTTCACTTAGCTGACTTTAAAATTGCACTGTCTAACTGTATCATGCCATGGAACACTCTACAAGACATGTTTACAGTAATTAGCAGTTCACTTTCAATCAGATCTACTATACACTTTCTTCTAATGTCCATAGTAAATAATGTTATTGACTTTAAGTCCCACTAACTACTTTTTAATGGTTTTCAGAGACGCTAAGGTGCCAGAATTTTGTCCTGCAGGAGTTCTTTTACGTGCCAGTAAATCTACCGGCAACAGGCTGATTTATTTGAGCACCTTCAAATACCACCGGACTGAGCGAGGATCGAACCTACCAAGTTGGGGTCAGAAGGCCAGCGCTCAACCGTCCGAGCCACTCAGCCCAGCTTTTACTGCCTGACCACTTATTAGACATTAAGGAAACAATACGTTCAACCAATGCATTTGACCCAGGAACACTCATTACAAAAGACACAAGTTTTTCCAATTCCTTTAGTTTCTGTTGTCCTTTATGACTAGTAAACACTGACAACCACTTGTTTAACCCTGGATCGCGCGCGCAGGCGGTGTTTGGACCGCACTTTTGAATTATTGATTTGTATTATCGACTAATGCGAACTCAGCCCGATTACGTCCACTGCTAATCTTTGTTTACTCTGCTAAGCATCAGACAGCGCTACTGATAAGTTGTGTAATGCTTCAGTTCAGCGTGGGAACAGTCGTGAAGACAGCCTCCACCGTTCAGCTTGCCGGCAGCGGTCCTAACACCGCAACGCGCACAGAAATGTAAGTATATTTTTGAGCTTACGTTTATTGTTCCAAGCGGTGTTATACATTATTTCCGCTGTAACAGCGTTCCTTGCAGAATGTTTTAGTGACTAATGGAGGTGGATACTTCATTATGTATATAATTGCAGGTATGAAGTATTATACGTATATAAATATAGTAATCTGTTTTTATTTTTTTCACTACACGGATCGAAGAAGATATATGCAACCTGATGACATCCAGCAGTGTCTTATGGAACTCTCGGAGCAAGACGGAGTAGACAGTGACTGTGATTTCGAAAGTGACATTGATTTTGAAGGAGAGGGGTTCGTAGATGATGATCATTCTAGTGACTCCGCACAATCTATTACGAGTGATATTCCAATGGAAGAGGACACGGGGTGCAAAGACGTCAGATTTTATATTGGAAAAGATGGTCAAACGATCTGGAAAAGTACTCCTGTGGTTCTGAATGATTCTAGAACCCGTTCGAAAAATATCGTGAAGACGTTTCCCGGGCCAAAAGCACGTGCACGAAACACTCCAACACCGATGGATGCTTTCCTGCAAATAATTTCCCTAGAAATGATCGATGATATCGTAAGATATACTAACATTTACGTTGCTAATTGTCGGTCAAAGAATCCGGAATCGCGAAGTAGGGACTACAAGGATACTATACGTACCGAGATTATGGCACTTTTGGGGGCATAATTTGTTATTGCAACTAAAAAGGGCAACCGCGCAGATACTTTAGAACTTTGGTCATGAGATGGTACTGGAATGATAATCCTCAGGGCAAATTATAGCTCCAGGCGCTTTCTGTTTTTGATGAGATGTTTGCGTTTTGATGACGTAAGTACTAGAAACGTACGAATTGCGACAGACAGATTAGCAGCCATCAGAGAATTCCATTTTAAGTTTGTTGCTAATAGTCAGGCTTCCTACTCTCCAGGGGAGTTTGTAACAATAGATGAGATGTTGGTAGCTTTCTGTGGCCGCTGTGGATTTATCCAGTATATGCCTCTAAAACCAGCTAAGTATGGGCTCAAATTCTACGCTCTGTGCGACAGTAGAACATTTTACACGTTCACTTTGGAACTCTACTGTGGCAAACAAGCCGAAGGTCCTTACAGTTGTTCCAACAAACCGGTGGACATCGTCAAAAGACTAACTGACCCAATAAAGAATTCACATAGGAATGTTACCACTGATAATTACTATAGTAGCGTTCCATTAGCCGAATACCTATTGGAGCAAGGACTGACATTCATTGGAACACTAAAAAAAAATAAAAAGGAAATACCTCCCGAATTTCTAATGGACAAATCTCGCCAGGTGGGCTCTAGCATGTTTGGATTCCAACCTGATATGACGCTAGTGTCCTATGTGACGAAAAAGAAGACAGTTGTCCTTCTTCTATCAACTATGCACGATACAGGTGAAATTGATCCCTCAACTAATAAACCATTCGTCATCGTTGACTATAATGGGACCAAGGGTGGCACAGATACTGTTGATCAGATGTGTTCTACATATTCAACAGCAAGGAAAACCAGGCGATGGCCTCTTGTAGTGTTTCTTCGTGAACTCGATATTGCAGGTATAAACTCGTACAAGATATTTCTGGCCAACAGCCCATCAAAGGATTGTGTGAGAAGGAAATATCTCACTGAATTGGGATTGAGTCTGATGGAGGTAAATCTCCGAGAAAGAGCTCAGCTTCTGTCTCTTCCAAGTGATTTGCAGGTATTCTTATCTAAGTTTCGTGAAGCCAAGGAGACTATGAAGTGTGCATCATAAAAGAAAATCTGCTTCATTTGTGGAACGCACAAAAATACGAAGACTGGTGTTACCTGTGACCTATGTCGTCGAAATGTGTGCCGCAATCATAGTCAGCATACGGTTACCTGTGAAAAGTGCAGTCAAGAAGCTGAAGATGAAAACTAAATGTGCTTCATTTCATTGGGAACAGTAATCTGCTATTTGATTTCATAACCCTATGTAGCGGAGTCCCGTGTTTGAATTTCTTGACTTGCATTTGTGTGTTCTCTAAAACATGTTCAATTTCATGAAGTGTATATATGTTTGCCTTTTTAGAATACACATGACATCTTTCAATTATTTCAATCAATTTTCTTAACCTAAGAACGATAAAATTCACATAATGTGCGAGAAAGTAGGCAAACTACGTTGTGCGGTCCAAACACCGCCGCGCGCACAGTAGCGTGATACGGAGTGGCGCGCGCGGTCCAGGGTTAAGGCATCTTCTGTACTCTCCAAGATACTGGGCTAGCTATTTGTTCTACGTCGCACCGACACAGATAGGTCTTATGGCGACGATGGGATAGGAAAGGCCTAGGAAATTGAAGGAAGCGGCCGTGGCCTTAATTATGGTACAGCCCCAGCATTTTCCTGGTGTGAAAATGGGAAACCACGGAAAACCATCTTCAGAGCTGTCGACAGTGGGGCTCAAACCCATTATCTCCCGATTACTGGATACTGGCCGCACTTAAGCGACTGCAGCTATCGAGCTTGGTAAGATACTGGCAGGAATGTTCCCAACAAGACAAAACTCTTCATACAGTTACTCCATATCAATTACTTTAGTTAATTTTTTTTTTTTGCAAGATGCTTAACGTCGCACCGACACAAATAGGTCTTGTGGTGACGATGGGACAGGAAAGGGCTAGAAGTGGGAAGGGAGCGACTGTGGAATTATTCAAGGTACAGCCCCAACATTCGCTTGGTATGAAAATGGGAAACCATGGAAAACCATCTTCAGGGCTGCCAACAGTGGGGCTCGAACCCCTATCTCCCAAATACTGGATACTGGCTGCACTTAAGCGACTACAGCTATCGAGCTCGGTTTATTTCACTTAACTGGAGGGATTTCACTACAGCTTCCAGGGAAGAAAAATCTATGCTTCTGTTTAAATCAAAAGCTTGTACCTTTGCTGCAACATTCTCCTCCAAGAAATCCTATGATTTCTGTAGATAGTTTAAGGCTTCTTGATAGAACTGCAAAAAACTTATCTCCAGTTTGGTTCTTTCTGAAGAAGATAGAGGTTCCATGGCTTAACTGCATTTCCAAAGAATTGATCTTATTCTCTTTGTTTCAGTTTTCTCTTCAGTAAGCACAATGCATCATAACCATAAGCTTCAACCATATAAATAGTGTCTCTTTGTAAGATCTTGATGCACTGAGCTACATTGCTGAAGAATAGTAAATGGATTTCTAACAATATATCCTCAAGCTCATCTTCTTGATCAAAATATATCTCAAGAACTTTGGAACAGTCCTCTCCCAATGATCTGAAGTAGCTTTTGATGGCAGGCCAGTTGTGGATTAATCTTTCTACTGTACGTTCTAAAAAAACCAGCGAGTTGTAACGTGTCTCAATATCTGCATCCATTCAACATCTACAAACTCAAAATATTTCTTCCGGTCTTCACGGCCCTTTGCAGGCATGGAAAAATGTCTATGTATTTTCACAATAATATATTTTTCTATGTCTATATCCAGGCAATCAGTTACATGCCTCGTTGTATTGTGGACAATGTGAGCTAAACAATCTGACTTCAAAATTCTGCCATGTGCATCATAAAAAAAAAAAAAAAAAAAAAAAAAAAAAAAAAAAAAAAAAAAAAAAAAAGAATTGTGCTTACCATGGTTGACATTAATGCTGTCTGCAGTACCGGTATAAGCAGTAATCTTCTCTAAAGGCAGGCCATTTTCATTGACTACGTTAATGACACACTCATGAACTGAACTTGCGGTTTCATTGGCACTTTCATCATAAAAGTCCAGCAACTTGTTTTGTACACCATTTGTAGCTGTGAAGTATCTTACACAGAGGAGGAAAATTTTACTATTACCTTTATTGCTGGCATCTGTTGCAAATGAAAAGCAACAGCTTTTAGAAACAAGTTCTCTCAACATCTTATGAGACTTTGTAGCCAATATATCTTGCACCAAATTTTCTCCCATCGTTTTTCCACATGAAACACTGATGGCAATACTGAATTCTCCAAAAATATGACATACCAGTTTATTCGAACAATCCATGCTGGCATAACTAAGGTTATGTTTTACAGTATGAAACACAAAAGTTAATTCTGCTGCAGTCACTTTATCTTGCTGTATTTGAGAGGTCACTTGATTAGAAAAATACGAATTCAGATTTTTCTTTTCATTTTGTGATCTTGTATTTGCTTTATGGGTTTCAGTTCTAGCATGTTGCTTAAGATCTGACTCACTGCCGTGAGATATAGAGAATTCACGCACACATATGGAACATTGGGCCTTGTGCATTGTCCAATAACAGGTTTCACCCACGTGTATGACGATTCCCAGCTCTTTTGATATGACGTTGCCCGTTTAACTTTCTTCTTAGGAGTTGTATTCACTGAATTTCCATCAGAATCTGACATCTTAACACAGATGTCTTCGATGAGCTTTGATAACTTCACAATATACGTACATTTAGTCTCAAACATTTTGTGATCTTGTATTTGCTTTATGGGTTTCAGTTCTAGCATGTTGCTTAAGATCTGACTCACTGCCGTGAGATATAGAGAATTCACACACACATATGGAACATCGGGCCTTGTGGAAATTGGAATGGAAGACCTATGGAAGTACGCGGCAGAAGATGAGGTAAATAACCCAGCATTCTCAGTTTTACCAGCAAATGGTGAGACATCATGAGATTTCCTTCTTCTGAGGCTCCAAAGAGAGAAAAAAAAAAAATAATGGAGCTACTTTGAACTTCAGCGGCGCTCAAATCAAATACGAATTTTACAATATTTCGAGGAGAAAAAAAAAAGACAAATGCTCATTTTTATGGGACAACAGTTCATAATATGGGGCCCAAAACATTTTCACCCCAAATACAGGATGTCCCATAAAATGTGGGACAGATGGCAACTCCATCGATAGCAAGCTTGTTTGTGTCATTCTTGGTGAATATTTAGCATGTCTAATTCAAGTGTACAAAATTTATATGATGAAACCACACTGGATGGTGTTATGGAAGACTTGGGTTCTGGATTGAGGACAAGGATAAATAATACACACCAAGTGAACATGATGATTCTGAAACTTCCAGGCAAGTTAACTTAGACTGGTGTGAAGTGGGTTCTCTAATGCAGTTTTATACTGCTCCCTAAAAGTTTTTGGCGGTTTCCTGTATGCAGCAACTCGACGTGAGCCTGTCATGAAGCGATGAATGGCGGGAAGCAAATTACTCGTTGTAAACAAGGATACCTGTGCCAATTGACCAATTAGATTGGAATCTGTATATGTTTTAGTAGGTATGTCCTCAATATTTGTCAAATTTCAAAACATTGACCTAAATGGCATTCATAGCTGCATCAGAATGTTTTCATTTGTAGAAATTATCTCCATAAATTTATATGTAAAAACTCCTGCACAGTTATGATAAATAAAAGTCATTTTTGTGCAGAGGAAAGTGTGATCTTTCTAAATATATATACAAGTAGCAAAGAAATATATCATAACTGAGCATTTTATAAATACATAAAAAATTGTTAAAAATATTGATAAATTTATGAATATCTCAAAAACTGTTATTAATAGAAACTTGAAACATTGTATGTCGTATCATGCTGATACTGACATTAAATGATCAAAATTCTAAGGTGATAGGATGAAAACTGTGGATTTTAGAATTTTCACAGATGCATTGCCTTAATTCTGGCACTTGATATGAAGAATTTGTGCCAAAAAACTCAACAGCAGTTTTTCAAATCATAAGAGGTCATATGTATTTTTTTTTATTGCATGAATAAAGAATTTGTTCACTACTGAAGAATGTTGGTGCAGCATATCTTAAAAGCTCTCAAAGATGAACTTGCAACAACTTCCAGAATGGCAAAGGAGGTCAGTTCTACAGTGACGATACTACATGCGATGCAGCATATCTTACAAGCTGTCAAAGATGAACTTGCAACAACTTCCAGAATGGCAAAGGAGGTCAGTTCTGCAGTGATGATACTACATGCGATACAGTTTGTCACTGATAGTTGGAAAAAAGTCATGTCCAAAACTGCTTTGCTCATTACAGTTTTATGGAGCTCAGCTATGAAAGTTCCAATGCAGAAGTTAGGGATATCATGGAGGAATTGCAACATGTAACCAACTGTAAAGAGTTTTCATGCGCTGATGTCGTCGATCTGCTGTGACGACGACAACAAACATTTTGACAACTAAATCAAGGAACAGATTGCAAAAAAGAATGGTATCGAAGAACTGGAAAGCGATGATTACACCGATGACATCCCACCGATTCGTGTGTCTACTCGAGAGGCGAAGAAATGCATTGACCAACTTTGGTGGTACTTTATGCATGAGGGTAACGGGGCATCGTTGGACAACTGTACGGACTTCATTCTGATACAGCATATGAAGAATCTGTGTCAAAAAACTGAACAGCTGTTTTTCAAATCATAAGAGGTTGTTTGTACTTTTTTTCACTGCATGCATAGTTCTCATTTTTATTTCAGTAGGCATGAATGTTGGGTACTGTAATCACACACTGATAACATTATACATGTGTACTAATGTACTATCTATTTATTTTAGCACCCACTCGTCTAATTTCAGTATAAAAATTTGAGAATTAATTTTAGTGAGACATCTGGTTAACTGAGACGAAGTGGCTTCCTCCCAATGTGTCTCTCATAAGCGACTTCAACTGTATTACGAATAGAAATACTTTGAGTTCTTTCTTACTTATAAAAACTCAGTAAAATCCAGAGTGTAACAAAAAACATTCCTGCAGTGACATCTCAAATTTGTTGGAAATTTTATTTTTTAAAATTTTTTGTGTGCCTATATCCAATGTTTTACCACTTCAAACTTCATCCATACCATGTTCAATGCATAAAATATTATTTTGCTTTTCTATGACATCTTTCTAGAATAACTTTTCAGATAGGATAGAAGGTACCTTGAACCAAACTTTAAAGGATTATTGAAAACAATAAGTGTAGCACAGTGCAAAGCACTGATACGCAAAAAAGCAAATAATCTGTCAAATGTTTGCTGTGGTCTAGTAGGACTACTCTCAAGGCTTGGAACGATCTGTTGATCATTGTAAGGTGTAAGTTATATCAACAATAGTATCTTGAATTTTTTTGTCATACGTTATATACAAGGATTTAATTAAAAATGGCACATGAATCATTGATGAATATTTTGCAATGCAGTCCCAGGAAGCCTCATAGTGAAGCTCTCTCTATGCAGAGCACAGATATGAGCACAAAGGCATGAAGCAGTATCACGGTCAGACAACTTTGGTGGAGTAATATGATAAAATTACCGAAGCACATGTATTTATAGCAAAGGTATAGGTAAATATGTTTCTAACCGATGGAGAAGTATGATAGAATTCAGCGGAAGCTGCTTGGGTGTATGCAGAACTATTTTTTGGAAATCAGAGCTCTATACTGGTGGATGACTACAGAGATTTATCCAACACTAGAAACAAAATGCTCTCCTATGCACAAGCTGGACCTGGACATCCCAGCAAAGAGTCAACAAATCAGAGCAATGGTGGGAATATCCCATTGTACTGCCTTTAAAAACATGGGAAGACCTGAAATACCTATCACTATCTGGAGCCATGTATAAAACTTGTAATTACTAAAATGATTTGCAATCACAAATTGCATTTGGTAAATAATTCCATAGTAAACTAGCACACTTTGTGAAACATGTACTGTTTATAAGTAAGACACCTTTTACTAGAAATGGAATGTTCATTTTCATTTTTCTTGTGAATGGGCACAGGAAAATAAAATTATTTTTTTTTTTGGAGAAAATTCCCTGAACCAGCACAGAACGCCTCCACCTGGATGATAGCTTTTATCATTTAATCTTTTGGTATCACTTGGGTAGTTGAAGCTTGTCATAAAGAGAGTAAACACCATTAAGTGGTGGGCAAACTCCAAGAGAATGTTTACTGACTGTACTGATCGTGTATTGCCCAACAATGGTGGATATTAAAAGCACGTGTTGAAAAACTGCTCCATTTTATTTAAGAAAGTCTTATTTGAGTCTTTTTAACTTAAATGTGCAATAAACTTGCTTGCTGTGCAATATTATCTGAAGGTACATCATTTTGACTAAAACATTTCACTTTATTATAGATTTTCATTGATAAATATTTCAGAATGTTGGCTGCAGTATTTTATATTATGAAATCTACAGTTAATAATGGACAAAATAATTTCCACTAACCTGATAAAACTTCCTTTTGAAAACCAATATTTCTTTAATACTGCTGTGTGCATAAAGCCTCCAGCTAATCCCAGGAGAGAAAGGAAGGCAATTAGGGACTGGATACATTTGAAGAGAGTGCTTATGATTGTAACTCATGAAAGTAAGATATGTAAGAGTAGCTGCTATGCTGCTAGGTTTCAAAACATACAGATTTTCTGAGACATGGTGAAAATTGCAGAAATTTTACTTCCTGCCTTTCAACTATCTTACCAGTACTACAGCCAATCCTAAGCCAAAAAAAAATACATACCTATTTCTTAACTACTAAAACAAATCAAACATGAATTTTCCACCCTGAATTCAGTGTAAATTCTTAAACGTGCTCTAAGATGTATCTCATCTAGTTAATTTCTTGCTTGTTTATTGTGTAAAGGGGCCTAATATCTAGGTCATTGGTCCTAGTTAATTTGTTCAGGACTCAATTTATCAATATTCTCATCGGTATAAATGTTGAATTTGGAGTAGGCCAATGAAAATGTACAACATTTTGACCACTTTCTGTCTATTTAATAAGGCAACAATATGAAACATCCATACTAATCCTTCCAATATCAGGTAGGCTATATCATATTGGTTCGAACCCCACTGTCGGCAGCCCTGAAAATGGTTTCCTGTGGTTTCCCATTTTCACACCTGACAAATACTGAAGCTGTACCTTAATTATGGCCAAGACTGCTTCCTTCCCACTCCTAGCCATAAGACCTATCTATGTCTGTGCAACATAAAGCCAATTGTAAAAAAAATGTATATATAATTGCCTTGTACACCATATCTGACATTGCACAAACTAATCTGAACAGCTATTTTACTTACCATAGAAATTCACGATGGAGTATTGTAACCCACATGAAGTTCATACTGGCTGTTTATGACAGAAGTATCAATTCCCAAGAATCTCTCCTGTAGTACTGCCAAGTGTTTCCTGCATAGAAGGATACAAATGTAACAAACATTCCAGATTTGTCAGCATAAGACAAGGGGGAGCATGAAATCATGCATCATACTATGAATTACAAAAAACAACCCCTGTAAGTTTGCCTAATGAGGAAGAGCAGCAATCAAAAAGCTACCACACTGGAACAACATGCTTTTCCATGAATTTTTAAGGATTACTATAACAGTATACATTGCATGCTCAAAAGTCACAGGAAGGGGTGTCCCATTAGATAATGTGCCGTGTATGACCCCTGAGCGTTGCGGCTAACTGCGGTGTAGCTGAGCAGTCTGTCACAGACACCAGTGTTGTGAAGATGGCAACACGTCATTAGTTAACCGACTTTGAATGTGGGACGATCATCAACACTCAATGCATTGCGGAGATTACACATGAAATCGGGTTTCCGAGGTCAACAGTGTCGAGGGTGGATCTTCAATATCGCAGAGAGAATGGTACCACCCGCGTAAACTGCTGCACAGGAAGACCACAGGTGTTTAATGAACGGACATGATGTTGACTCTGCAGAACCATACTGGACGCTTGACGGGCTACTGTGAGTCAGATCACCACTCAGTTGATGTTTGGAATCAGGAACCCATTTCTCCAAGGACTGTAAGGAGGATGAAGACCAACTCGTGTCCCTCAACGCAGAGGTCAACGACGTGCATGGGCCCGCGAACATTGGTAATGGACCCTGGAACAGTGGGGGGCGTGTGGTATGGTCTGATGAATCCCGGTTCCAGTTGTATCGAGCTGATGGGCGCGCGAGAGTGTGGTGTATGCCCCATGAAGCTATGGATCCTGTGCGTCAACAAGGTTGTGTCCAGGTGGGAGGTGGTCGAGTTCTTGTCTGGGCGGCATTCTCGTGGTCACAATTAGGCCCCATTTTCAGGCTGCACGGAGTACAGACAGGTGCACATTATGTGGCCATTCTTTCAGAACATCTGCATCCATTTCTGGCCCTAGAGTACCCTGATGGAGATGTCACGTTTCAACAGGACAGCGTGTCATGTCACCGCTCTGTGGTGGCATGCAGGTGGTCAGAGGAGCAACTCGTTATTAACATCACATTTAGTGTCTTCCCATGACTTTTGGCTGCTCAGTGTATATTACTACATATATATTACTATAACAGTACTATAACTATTACTCCCCTGTGAACCAAGTGACCCTGCGTGTCCCAAAGAAGCAGGTAGCCGAGCCGTAGGTGCAACCATATCGGAAAGGTAGGCTATCTGTCGAGAGACGAGACTAGCAAATGGTTCATCGAATGGGGGTAACAGCCTTTCAGAACTTGCAAGGGCGGCAGTCTAGATGATTGATATGATATTGTTATAATACTCGACATGGCTTAGCTTAGTTGATACTGCTACACAGCTGAAAGCAACGGGAAACTACAGTCGTAACTAACTCCCGAGAACATGCTGCTCTCTCTGTATGAATGATGTACTAATGATGGCTTCCTCCTGGGTAAAATATTTCGGAGGTAAAACAGTCCCACATTCGGATCTCCGGGAGGGGACTACACAATAGGCGCCAATCATCAGGAAGATCGATAATGACATTCTGCGAGTCGGAGCGTGGAATGTTAGAAGTTTGAATCGTTGTGGTAGGTTAGAGAATCTGAAAAGGGGAATGGATAGACTAAAGTTAAATGTAGTTGGTGTAAGTGAAGTACATTGGTAGGAAGAGCAAGATTTTTGGTCAGGTGACTACAGAATTATAAACACAAAGTCAAACAGGGGTAATACAGGAGTTGGTATAATAATGAATAAGAAAATAGGGCAGCAGGTAAGCTACTATGACCAGCATAGTGAAAGGATTATTGCTGTCAAGACAGACACCAAGCCAATGCCCACCACAGTAGTGCAGGGCTATCTGCCTAATAGTTTAGCGGATGATGAAGAAATCAAAAGCATATATGAAGAGATAGAAGATTTAATACAATATGTAAAGGGTGACGAGAATCTAATTGTGATGGGAGACTGGAATACAGTGGTAGGCCAAGGAAGAGAAGGCAATACAGTAGGAGAATTCGGATTGGTACAAAGAAATGAAAGAGGAAGCCAGCTGGTTTAATTCTGCAGCAATCATAATTTAGTCTTTGCTAACACTTGGTTCAAATACCACAAATGATGGCTGTATATGTGGCCGAGACGTGGAGACACTGGAAGGTAACAAATAGACTTCTTTATGATTACGCAGAGATTCAGAAACCAGGTGTTGGACTGCAAGACTTCTCCAGGAGCAGACGTGGACTCTGATCACAACGTGTTGGTCATGAAATGCCATCTGAAGTTGAAGAAACTGAAGAAAGGAAGAAATGCAAGGAGATGGGATTTAGACAAGTTGAAAGAAAAGAGTGTGAGGGAAACACAGTAGAGGAAGAAAGGACAGTCGTGAAGAATGAGAACAGTAAGGCTGCTGAAGAAAAGATAGGAAGAAAGGAAAGATCAACTAAGAATCAATGGATAACTCAGGAGATACTAGACCTGACTATTAAACGATGAAAGTACAAGAATACTAGAAATAAAGAGAGCAGAAAAGAATTCAGGTGATTAAAGAATGAAGTGGATAGAAAGTGCAAGGTAGCTAAGGAAAAATGGTTGAAAGAGAAATGCAAGGATGTTGAAGGTTGTATGGTCCTAGGAAAGGTAGATGCTGCATACAGGAAAATCAAGGAAACCTTTGGAAAAAAAAGAAAAGAAAAGGAGAACTGGGTGTATGAATATTAAGATCTCGGATGGAAAACAACTCCTAGGAGAAAGAAGAAAAGTCAGAAAGATGGCAGAAACATATCAAACAGTTGTATCAAGGTAAAGAAATAGATGATCGAGTTCTTGAAAAAGAAGAGGCTGTTGATGCAGATGACATAGGAGACCCAATTTCGAGGTCAGAATTCGACAGAGCTTTGAGTGACCTAAGCAGGAACAAGGCACCGAGAATTGAAGACATACCCTCAGAATTAGACTGCCTTAGAAGAAACCAGCGTAGTGAAGTCATTCCGTTTAGTGTGTAAGATTTATGATACAAGAGATGTGCCCTCCGATTTTCGGCAGAATGTTGTTATACCTATTCCCAAGAAAGCCGGTGTTGACAAGTGTGAAAACTACCATACCATTAGTTTAGTATCTCACGCCTGCAAGATTTTAACATGTATTATTTGCAGAAGAATGGAAAAATAAGTTGAAACTGAGTTGGGAGAAGATCAATTTGGCTTCAGAAGAAATATGGGAACACATGAAGCAATCCTGACTTAATGCCTGATCTTACAGGACCAAATTAAGAAAGACAAGCCCACGTACATGGCATTCGTAGATCTAGAAAAGGCATTCGATACCGTTGATTGGACCAAGCTATTTGAGATTTTGAAGGTGACTGGGATCAGATACCGAGAAAGAAGAATTATCTACAATCTACAAAAATCAGTCTGCAGTGATAAGAATCGAGGGCTCTGAAAAAGAGGCAGTAATCCAGAAAGGAGTGAGGCAAAGTTGCCATTTGTCCCCTCTCCTTTTCAATGTTTATACAGAACATGCAATAAAGGAAATCAGAGAGGAATTTGGAAAGGGAATCAATCTGACTCTGCAAAAGATCTGGAGAAATTGCTGAATGGTATGAACAGAGTCTTCGGGAAGGAATACAAGATGAAAATAAATAAGTCGAAAACATAAGTAAGGGAGTGCGGTCGAAGAAAGTCAGGTGATGCAGGAAATATTAACTTACGAAATAAAGTCTTAAAGGACGTAGATGAGTACTGTTAATAATGGCAGAAGTGAGGAGGATACAAAATGCAAACTAGCACAACCAAGGAGGGCCTTTCTTAACACTCCAGTGGCCGCGCGAAGAAAAGTCATGTCAGTGGTCGCACGGATCACAATTGTGATCCATTTCTTTTTGTGATATACGGCTATTCTATAGTATTTATTCAATGAATATGATTATGCATTGTGAAAAGTACTCTATTTTCTGTACAATATAATATAATTATGCATGCATTTATAAAATATACCTGAAAAATTACCGGACATTGTGATTTGTCTCACTTACTCCCTCCATAATGTTTTTGAGGTACCTCACTCTCTGGTTAATTCAGCCATCGATTTATATTTTCATAGTCACCCATTTTGTACCTATATACCAATAATTAATATAAACTCATAAAATGGAGTAGATATATGCACATGAACTGAAATTAGACACCGTAAAAAGAAAACAAAGTCAAAATAAGTCACGCTAGTGGTCGCACGGATCACAGATGTGATCCGCAAGAATAAATTGTTCTATAACGCAACAACCATCAGTCAAGTTTAGCAGATTACTGCATTATCAGAGAGGGTATGGGGCACAAGGAAGGTACACGGACGCTCAAGGTCAACAATCATACCAAAAAACAGGAGCAAAAAAACTAAACACCTGGATCACTATTGTGATACGCGCGACCACTGGAGTGTTAAGAAAAGAAATTTGTTCACTTCGAACATTGATATAGGAATTAGAAAGATATTTTCAAAGACTTTCGTCTGGAGCGTGGCATTGTATGGAAGTGAAACATGGACAATATCATGCTCAGAAAGAAAGAGAATAGAAGCTTTTGAAATGTGGTGTTACAGAAGAATACTGAAGGTGAAATTAGACAGAATCACGAATGAACAGATACTGAATCGAATTGATGAGAGGAAAGCGATTTGGCTAAATTTGACCAGGACAGATACTGTAGAATGATACGACACATCTTAAGACACCCAGAACTTGTACAGCTGGTTTTTGAGAGAAGTGTAGGTGGTAAGAACGGTAGGGGTAGACCATGTTACGAATATGACAAGCAAATTAGAGCAGATGTAGGATGTAGTAGTAGTGTAGAAATGTTTTTTTTTTTTTTTGCTAGTGGCTTTATGTCGCACGGACACATATAGGTCTTATGGCGACAATGGGATAGGAAAGGCCTAGGAGTTGTAAGGAAGTGGCCGTGGCCTTAATTAAGGTACAGCCCCAGCATTTGCCTGGTGTGAATATGGGAAACCACGGAAAGCCATCTTCAGGGCTGCCGACAGTGGGATTCGAACCCACTATCTCCCGAAAGCAAGCTCACAGCCGTGTGCCCCTAACTGCACGGCCAACTTACCCGGTGTGTAGAAGCGAAAAGGTTGGCACATGATAGGGTGTTATGGAGCGCTACATCAAACCAGTCTATGGACTGAAGACTCAAACAACAACTTTAACAGATCTATCACATTTTCCATATGTGTAAAAATAATATCACAAGTGTCTTAAAACAGAACTAACCATACCATATTTGGTTCACTGGTACCTATTGCCAAGATATTAAATACCTAATTATATTTGTCACTGCCTCGTCTGCAAACCATGTGACCTTGCCGCGGTGGGGAGGCTTGTGTGTCCCAATGAGGCAGATAGCCGAGCCGCAGGTGCAACCATATCGGATGGGTATCTGTTGAGAGACCAGACTAAGGAATGGTTCATCGAAAGGGGGGTAGCAGCCTTTCGAAAGTTGCAAGGGCGGCAGTCTAGGTGATTGACTGGTACGGCCTTGTAATAATACTCAACATGGCTTAGCTATGTTGATACTGCTACATGGCTGAAAGCATAGGGAAACTACAGCCGTAACTAACTCCCGAGGACATGCAGCTCTCTCTGTATGAATGATGTACTGATGATGGCTTCCTCCCGGAGGTAAACTAGTCCGCCATTCGGATCTCCGGGTGGGGACTACACGAGAGGCGCCAATCATCAGGAAGATGGATAATGACATTCTGCGAGTCGGAGCATGGAATGTTAGAAGTTTGAATCGTTGTGGTAGGTTAGAGAATCTGAAAAGGGAGATGGATAGACTAAAGTTGGATGTAGTCGGTATAGGCTAAGTGAAGTACGTTGGCAGGAAGAACAGGATTTTTGGTCAGGCGACTACCGAATTATCAACACAAAATCAAACAGGGGAAATGCAGGAGTTGGTTTAATAATGTATAAGAAAATAGGGTAGTGGGTAAGCTACTACGACCAGCATAGTGAAAGAATTACTGTCGTCAAGATAGACACCAAACCAATGCCCACCACAATAGTGCAGGTCTATATGCCTACTAGTTCAGCGGATGATAAGGAAATCGAAAGAATATATGAAGAGATGGAAGATTTAATACAATACGTAAAAGGTGAAGAGAATCTAATTGTGATGGGAGACTGGAATGCAGTGGTAGGCCAAGGAAGAGAAGGTAATACAGTAGGAGAATTTTGATTGGGTCAAAGGAACAATAGAGGAAGTCGGTTGGTTGAATTCTGCACTGATCATAATTTAGTCCTTGCCAATATTTGGTTCAAACACCACAAACGACGGCTGTATACATGGATGGGACCTGGAGACACTGGAAGGTATCAAATAGACTTCATTATGACTAGGCAGAGATTCAGAAACCAGGTGTTGGATTGCAAAACTTTCCCAGGAGCAGATGTGGACTCTGACCACAACTTGTTGATCATCAAAATGCCATCTGAAGTTGAAGAAATTGAAAAAAGGAAAGAATGCAAAAAGATGGGATCTAGACAAGTTGAAAGAAAAGAGTGTGAGGGATTGTTTCAAGGAACATGTTGCACAAGGGCTAAATGAATAGGCTGGAGTAAAAACACAAGAGAGGAAGAGTGGATAGTCATGAAAAATTAAGTCAGTAAGGCTGCTGAAGAAATGCTAGGAAGGAAGAAAACATCAGCAATGAATCAGTGGATCACTCAGGAGATACTAGACCTGATTGATGAACGACGAAAATACAAGAATGCTAGAAATGAAGAGGGCAGAAAAGAATACAGGTGATTAAAGAATCAAGTGGATAGAAAGTGCAAGGTAGCTAAGGAAGAATGGCTGAAGGAGAAGTGCAAGAATGTCGAAGGTTGTATGGTCCTGGGAAAGGTAGATGCTGCATACAGGAAAATCAAGGAAACCTTTGGAGAAAGGAAATCTAGGTGTATGAATATTAAGAGTTCAGATGGAAAGCCACTTCTAGGGAAAGAAGACAAAGCAGAAAGATGGCAGGAGCATATCCAACAGTTGTATCAAGGTAAAGGAGTTGATAATTTGGTTCTGGAACATGAAGAGGCTGTTGAAGCTGATGAAATGGGAGACCCAATTTTGAGGTCAGAGTTTGACAGAGCTGTGAGTGACCTAAATAGGAACAAGGCACCTGGAATTGATGACATTCCCTCTGAATTACTAACTGCCTTAGGAGAAACCAGCATGGCAAGGTTATTCCATTTAATGTGTAAGATGTATGAGACAGGAGAAGTCCCATCCGATTTTGGGCAGAATATTGTTATACCTATTCCCAAGAAAGCTGGTTCTGACAAGTGTGAAAACTACCACACCATTAGTTTAGTATGTCATGCCTGCAGAATTTTAACACGTATTATTTACATAAGAATGGAAAAACAAGTTGAAGCTGAATTGGGACAAGATCAATTTGACTTCAGAAGAAATGTAGGAACACGTGAAGCAATCCTGACTTTACGCCTAATCTTAGACGATCGAATCAAGAAGGACAAGCCCACGAACACGGCATTCATAGATCTAGAAAAAGCATTCAATAATGTTGATTGTACCAAGCTATTTAAGATTCTGAAGATGATTGGGATCAGATACCGAGAACGAAGAATTATCTACAATCTGTATAAAAATCAGTCTGCAGTGATAAGAATCGAGGGCTTTGAAAAAGAAGCAGCAATCCAGAAAGGAGTGATGCAAGGCTGCAGTTTGTCCCCCGTCCTTTTCAATGTTTACATAGAACAGGCAGTAAAGGAAATCAAAGAGGAATTTGGAAAGGGAATCAGAATCCAAGGAGAGGAAATCAAAACCTTGAGGTTTGCTGATGATAATGTTATTTTATCTGAGACTTCAGAAGATCTTGAGAAGCTGCTGAATGATATGGACGAAGTCTTGGGTAAGGAGTACAAGATGAAAATAAATAAGTCCAAAACAAAAGTAATGGAGTGCAGTCGAACGAAGGCAGGTGATGCAGGAAATATTAGATTAGGAAATGAAGTCGTAAAGGAAGTAGATGAAAATTGTTACTTGGGTAGTAAAATAACTAACGATGGCAGAAGTAAAGAGGACATAAAATGCAGACTAGCACAAGCAAGGAAGAGCTTTCATAAGAAAAGAAGTTTGCTTACTTCAAACATTGATATACTGTAGGAATTAGAAAGATGTTTTTGAAGACTTTCGTGTGGAGCGTGGCATTGTATGGAAGTGAAACATGGACGATAACTAGCTCAGAAAGAAAGAGAATAGAAGCTTTTGAAATGTGGCGTTACAGAAGAATGCTGAAGGTGAGATGGATAGATCGAATCACGAATGAAGAGATACTGAACAGAATTGGGGAGAGGAGATCGATTTGGCTAAATCAGCTGTTGAATTTAAGAGTGACTTCTGTCTAAAAAGAAACTTATTTTGCATGCTATTTCTGGAAGTTCCTTTTCTTTATAGGAAATTTCAAGTAACTTGGACTGTATGGACTTATTTTGAGATAAGTATGAGGACTATATTTTGTGATTCAGTACTATTATGTTTTATTGTATAATATATTTTCATTTATTATATAAAAGGTTTTTTTCCCCTTCAGTGCATGTCTAAATCAGATCATTCCCCCTGTCTCCCCTGAGAGTATGGGTCACTAAGCTTATACCTGATGATGAAATTGTTGACTTTTCCCCAGGCTGCTTAGAAAGCGGTTTACCTTGTAATTGAGAGAAGTATTACAATTAAGATTTGATTATCACTGAAGTAAGTTGGAAATACCTTAATCTTAGAATTTAAAAAAAAAAATGAATCGGTTAATTCAGATCATGCAATAAAAATTTCATGGCGATCCGTATTGACAGTTTTTACTACCAGTGGCCTTGTGTTGAATAGGTGGACTCAGTTTACCTTACCAAGTGTTAATTCAGATAGTAAGTGCACTAGCAGTAGAAGCTTATCACACCAGCCAGACGACCATCTAACACTGCCAGCAGGATACCTATGAGAGAGAGCACCCAAACTTGCACAGTAGCCTCTGGATGTGGCATTCTTTTGCCTTTTAAAGTCATTTTATTCGCAAGCATGTGGTAACTTCCTTGAGTCAAATCCTGGCTAGCAGGTAACTCGAGAGAATTGTGGGAGAACTTTTTGGCCAAGCAGCGACAACAGAAAGAGATTATGAAGAACATCACCAATTTTCTACCTTCAGAAGATATGGCTGTCAGTAACAGAGATAGAACAAACTGTTACCTTCCAGTATCATGTTTCAGTGTATCCGTTACAGTGTAGCTTTAGGTTATTAAGCTACAAAAGGAACATGATATAAGTTGCAGGTCAGCTTTTGTGAGGAACAGTCGCTACATGTGCGGCCTTTTGAAGCCCCTAACCACACCTTAGTAAGTATGTAAATAGCAGTACTACATCTCCATCTCTCTTTCTTCAAACACACTGTCAACAGCTTGTCACTCACATTCTGAACTATTCAGAGAAATTTTTGCAATGACCCACTTACATTCCTAGAACTAATGCTTCGAAACTTTCATTTACACAATACAGTGACAGCTAGGTCTCCTGTAAATGTAAAGAAATACACTTGGTTTTGATTTTGGAAAATCCACTTGGGGGGGGGGGGGGGGTGAGGGGGTGAAAGAATTGAAAAATGAGTTGAATTCTTTGTATGAGGATAAATCTATGTCAAAAACTAAAGATGTTGAGTACATGAAAATTGGTATTTGGAGTCTCCTTAGGAAATAAGGAAACACGTGCTCTTTTGTTTTCGGAAAATTCACTTAAGTGGGAGTGTGAAAGGGAGTGAAAAATATTGAATTTTTTAAAATGGAGAAACTTATATCTCAAAAATTGAATGTTGCGGATGTGAAAATTGGTATTTGCAATGTCCTTTAAAAATAAATAAACATGCATTTTTGAGGGAAATGTACTTTGGGGGTGGGGGTTGAAAAAGGAGTTTAATTCTTGTTATGAGGTTACATATACCTCAAAACTGAAGATGCTACAATCGTGATAATTTGTATTTGGAAGATCCTTTATAAATAAAGAAACGCATATTTTTTGCGAACAATTCACTTTGAGGGGGGGTGGGGGAAGGAAGTGAAAAAAATTGAATTCCTTTCATGGAGAAACTTATAGCTCAAAAACTGAAAGTTACAGTCGTGAACATTTGTATCTGGAATATCCTTTAAAAATAAAGAAACACGCTTTCTTGAAGGGGAGAGGAATCAACTTAGCGGACGGGAGTGGGGTGAATAATGAGTGGAATTCTTTTCATGAGCGTATATCTCAAAAGCTGAAGAGGTTACAGGCAAGAACATTTGTATTAGAAATCTTTTTTCAAAGTAAAGAAACACGTATTCTTTTGTTTTCGGAAAATCAACTTGGGGGAAGGGGGGGGGGGGTATTGAAAATAAGTAAAGCAGGAGTTGAATTATGTTTATGAGGATACTTATATCTTAAAACTGAAGTTGTTACAGACTTGAAAGTTGATATTTTGAATTTACTTTAAATATCAAGAAACACATATTTTTGTTTTGGGAAAGTCCACTTAAGGGGAGAGAGGGGTGTAAAGAAGTGAAGAAGAAGTTGAATTCTTTTAATGAGGATACAAAGATTTCACGAACTGAAGGTGTTACAGATGTACAGAAATGTAAGCTGGTAATTGGAATCTCCTTTAAACATAATGAAACACGTACATATGTTTGTTCTCGAAAATCCATGTAAGGTGCTGAAAAGAATTGAAAAAGCAGTGAATTTTTAAAATTAGTACTGGTATATCTAGAGTATATGTCAAAAACTTAACATGTTACAGAAAAGAAACTTTGTATTTGGAAAATCCTTTAAAAGTACAGGAACATGTACCTTTTAGATCTCGGAAAAGGCACTTAATGGGGTGAAAAGAAGTATAAAAAGAGTTGAATACTTTTTTATGAGGATACTTTTATCTCAAAAAGTGAAGATGCTACAGACGTGAAAATTGGCCTTTAAAATCTCCTTTAAAAATAAACATGTGTTTTTTGTTTTTGGAAAATCCACTTATTTGGGGGTGTGGGTGAGGAAGGACTGATAAAGGGGTTGAATTATTTTTATAGGGATACTTATATCTCAAAAAATGAAGATGTCACAGATGTGGGAATAGGTATTTGGAATCTCCTTTAATAAAAAGGAAACATGTATTTACTTTTATTTTTATGTTGCATGGTCGTCTTACCCAGAAAAGGTAGCATCACAAGTGTGGTTTATAAAGTGTTTCTGGGGTTAATGAAACACAGTTTTTGGTGAATTTTTATACTTTAGGGATTTTCAGATAACGTCTTAGTACAATTCCGAGACATGATTACTTCTATCAAATTACGAAATCCATGCGAGTGAAGCAGCGGGTAACTGCTAGTCCAGTATAAAAGGCTGCACAATCTTGGTCTTCCATCATTGGAAAAGACTGGAAATATGAGGTAAACAACTGTGGACATGGCTTGACCAGCCCTAATCCCTCAAACTGACTTAACAACATCCAATAAAACTGTTCCATTTTCTTTCTAGAGGCATCAATTTCTAATATGCTTGGTATTTTGTGTCAAAATCAATAAACTTCAAGGGATGTAAAGGTCCCTATTTACCTCAATCAGTTTTCAGCCAGTTAAATGTTGCAATGTCATGAGAGTGATATTTTAAAGTTGCAGTGATGCCAAAAGGTAACTGAACAAGGAATTCACCGAGCATGTGATTGCGCGGTTTGGGTCATGTAGCTATCAGCTTGTATTTGTTAGATAGGGGTTTCGAACCTCACTGTCGGCAGCCCTGAAGATGGTTTTCCAATGGTTTCCCATTTTCACACTAGGCATATGCTGAGGCTGAACCTTAATTAAGGCCATGGTCACTTCTTTCCCACTTCTAGCTATTTTCTATCCCATCATTGCCATAAGACCTACCTGTATTGGTGTGAAGTAAGGAAAATTGTCCAAAAATAAAAAATGAAGTACCAGGAATGTCGTATATAAGGAAATTCTTCAATAAATATTCACCCCCACTGAGTGCCATGTCTTGACAGGCTTCAGTTAGTTAATTATTATTCATTTACCATAAAAGGGCCAGCCCCATGTACATTACACAGTTCATCCTAAAACTTCTACTTATTGTTTAATGTCTGGCTCCTTGGCTGAATGATCAGTGTGCTGGCCTTTGGTTCAGAGGACCCTTGATTCAATAGGGTTGGGGATTTTATCTGGGTACGCTGTAGTTAAATTCTCTAGATCAGGGACACATCACACTACAAACTGCCACAGAAACCTTCAGTAGTGAATACATCCCTCCACAATGGGTTGGCATCAGGAAAGACATTAAACCAAAAAACTGGGCTGACTTATACAAAATGCTGAACCGAGTTAACTGGAAAAAGACCAGGAATTATTATGTCAGGCTCCATGGCTAACTGGTTAGCACGTTGGCCTTTTGTCCGGGTCGATTCACAACCAGGTGAATCCTTCTGGCTCAGGGACGAGGTGTTTGTGCCATCTTCATCAAAATATATCATCCCTTAAGCAGGGCTCTACATTCACAGACGCACAGGTTGCCCAACGACGTCAACCCGTAAGACCTACACCATGCCTCACCGCAGGCCATACCCCATTATTATTCAAAGGACATGGACAAATTCCACCAATGTACTCTTTTTATTTTTTTATTTTACCATTACTAGAATTGTAATTATTTTACTATGGGCTATTTCAGTACATTGTTTTACTACAACAGTTCCAAGTAATATGAATACTTTATCCTTGTTGTCGTATTATTTTGTTAAAGGTTTTCAGTTCATTCTCTGTGAGTAGGGCCAAATGTATTTAATGGCACTGTACTGTGATTTCTTTTCTAATTACTGGAAATGTTAATTTACCTTCTTTATGCAATATGTAAGTATATCTCAATGCCCTTTTAAAAAGACATTATGATGCACCTTTGAGGGCTTTCCTAATAAGAAAACCATGACTCAGTCTTTATTCCTGCAGCCTGTATAACGTGCTTCATCACCACGCCCACTTGTTTTGATCGCTTACAATATGGCAGACGCAGCATTCAAGTGGATTCAAATATGGCTGTGCAATAGCCACTCTAGTCGTCTTTCAAGCAGGTTGGGTTGACAATCCTAATGCCGTTTTTTCAAGAGCTTCGCTATGTAACAGCGTTCAGCAATAATCATGTCAGGATGCTAGGTACTCATGAGTATGCCCAAGAGACTGCGGACAGGCAGCCTGCTTTCCCACTCTATTCGTACCAGTCAAGTGAATCGTACTCGAGTAGTCGCAGCTGAAGTCAAATTGTGTATATGCTTGCACTGTTTTTTCCTGTGTTATGTCTGCAGTGAATAAAGATAATGAATTAATCATTGCTGAGAAGAAAAAAAATGGTATTTATGTTTTAAGAAGAACAATGATGCCCGTATAAAGCATAATATATGGGAGCACCTAGATCTTGCATGCTGTATGGAAACTGGATTGTGTGTCAAGTTCAATATCAATCATTAAACAAAATATTCCTGTGCAAAGAACAATAGCAGTAATTCTGTCAGGTTAGTACTGCATTTCCTTATTTCTTTTACACAGTATCCCTCAGTCTCTCCAGAGTTGAGTGCTCTAGATCTGCAACCTCTTAAACTAAACACACACACACACACACAAAAAAAAAAAAAAAACTTAACACAAATAATAATAATAATAATAATATCATCATCATTATCAGTGCAAGACTAGGATGTGCAGATCCTAAAGAATGAATTCCCCATCGTACAACTGTGACCCAAGCTTTTTCTAAAATGTTGGAAGAGATGGGGTCAGTAGATCTGCCACATATAAGCAGGTCTTAGAAGAAGGCTGTGTTTCTTTCACAAATGACGGTTGGACAGACAAATACAACAGTTATCATTACATCACCCTTACAGCAAATTACATACATGACTAAGAACTGCAGAACAGAGTAATTTATATTTCAACATTTTCAGAAATGCCCCATACAGGAAAAACTATACATGATCAATCATTCAGCTGGTTAAAGAATCGGATATTAGTGTTGTCCTCATTACAAAAATTTCTTTTGTGACAGAAGGAGCGAACATGAAGAAAACCTTACAGGGATCTGACATATCATGACTTGTCCACTCTCTTGCCCCTATCCTGAAGCATACATCTAAATGTAATTATCAGGATATTGTGGCAAATAAGCTGTCTCCAAAGTTCTTACTAAATGTAGTTTTAGTTACCTTTTTAAAACAGAGTGGTCAATGCAAAGTCTGTTTAAAGCCGTCCATTGGGAATATGAAACTTGATGGAACACAAAACTAGGCATGTTCAAATAAGTTCTTCAAAAATGGTGTGAAATAAGACTAACTAAAAAGAAAGGGTCAATCATAGAAAATAACCAGCATTAATAAGGAGGAGAGCTCAATGATTCAGTCGAAACAAATTAAGAAAGGGATTGACAGGCTTCAGAGGGAAAAATTCGCAACTGCTAAGTATGCTGATGAAAGCCAGACTTACAAAGCACAAAAACATTGCAGAACACAGAAATTATGAGTTACTGGCACATAAAAGAACTCCTGCGGAACAAACTTCCGGCACCTCTGCGTCTCCAAAAATCGTTTAAAAATATAGTTAGTGGGACATAAAGCAAATGAATTATTCCTTATTAACATTCCTTGAGAAGCCTTTCTCGTGAACAGCCAAGATTTTCTTCTGATGATGCAGAGCAAAGTTCTCCGCGAAACGTAAAGAATTTCACTGTATTTTCTTGATACAGCATCAGCCCAAAAGCCTACATCATGTCTACAACATAATTATTATTAAATTATGAGTAAGGTTGCAGATCATGCTTTATACTTCATTCAAAAAAGGTACTTATATGTGACGCAGCCCAGGGAACCATGCCCCACGTTGCTTGGAGAAAATCTTTGGCACAGTGGAAAACGGAAGTTGGGTTAAACGACGATTTCTGGATTTTAGTGCCTTCTGTTAGTTAAAACAGAGCCTATTCAACACCTTACACTAAATTGAAATCATAAGATATTATACTTGTACAAAATTTTTCCTTCACATTTTCCAGAAATAAGTAAGAATATAGGTAAAATTTCAATAAACTTTCAATATATAACTTTACAGCTAGAGGTAAATAATTTTTAAATAAATTCAGAATTGAGTTCCTTATTGCAAAGAAAAAATGCAGAAAAATGTTGGCCTCCTAGGCCACGACATACCGTATTTACCCTCGTAATTCTCACGCTCGCATAATTTTCGCACCCCCAATTTTGATGACTAACTATTTGGAATTTTATTTTGCCAGCATAATTTTTGTCTCAAACCGTAGGCTACTCTGCAACTTAGCTCAAACGCTGAAAACAATGAAATTACCTTCTGACGTCACTGCCAGCCGTAGTCTAATATTACCGTGAGCGAAACTACATTCCAATCTCCATGTCTGGAGTTATACCTTGGCCTTCACTATGTGATAAGTAGTTCTGTTTTTAGAGTGCAGTAAGCTTGTGAATGGCTTGCGGGTAGCTACCGCAGATTCATGCTGCAATTTGTTGTGTGTAGTAGTGTGTTAAGGAACAGCATCACACATTTTTATAAAGTGCCTTTTAGCGTGCTATGTGCTGGTGTTACAATCCACCAGTTAGCATGGAGAAGTATAACAACTACACAGCCGAATATAAACTATAAGTAATAAAATAGGCCAAGGAGAATAGTAACCATGCTGCAGAGCAAAAATTTTTAATCTCGAACGCACATGTTCACTATTGGAGAAAGCAGGAAGAGGCTCTATGTAATGCTAACAAAAGTACACAATCCTTCAGAGGTCCAAGGCATGGAAAATATCCTGAGATAGATAATGAACTCTTAATGTACATCAACGACTTAAGAAGTAATGGAAATGAGGCATCGAAATGCTTCAGTTTCACGCATGTGAAATTGCAGCACTGAGAAATATACCCACAGCAGATTTCAAAGCAAGCCATGGCTGGGTACACAGATGGATGAAATGAAATAATACTGTACTAGGAAGGAGAACATCTCTGCATCAAAAGCTGCCTAGTGATCACACGGAGAAAGTTATTGAATTTCATCGCTACTTAATTAGACTGCAAGAACAAAATTTGTATTAATCGTCACAAATTGGCAATGCAGATCAAACGCCGGTGTATTTTGAAATGACAAGGAATACAACGTTGCAAGAGAAAGGAACTTTAGGTGTATGAAATAAAGGCATCAGGCGCAGAGTAAAACAACGATGTGCCGTCATGCTTGCAATTACTGCAGATGGAGAAAACTTCCACAATGCCAAAATGTCATTTTCCACATGGGATACATGTACGCATGCAAGAAAAGGGCTGGATGGACAGCAATCTAATGAAAGACTGGGTAAAAACTGTCTGGAAAAGTTGCCCTGGTGCTCTACTTCGTCTACCATCAATGTTAGTAGTTGACAGCTTTAGGGGATATCTCATTTAAGAAGCCATGGACTCCCTTCTCAAAGGTAGAAAAGACATGGTAATTCCAGGTGCACTGACATCTGTTCTACAACCTCTAGTCCTGGTTTCTCCAACTCTGTGTTAAATTTTACTTAACAAATGTTATTAATTTAACACTTCGGTAAAAAGTGCTCTGTTTCACGAACACATTTCCAACATTTGTTATGAAACAATTGTTAAAGACATTTCCATGAGATTTCTGAACGCGTTTGGCAGTGAGCGTCTTTTGTTTCTTTACATAAAATGCTCCTCGCGGTATGTTGGAATAGTATTTTGTCACACATGGTAGATATTATTATAGGTTATGGTTAGCAGAGACTGCTAAGACGTGACCGTAGTGTAGTAAGAGGCAACAAAAGTGTTATTATATTGAATGTGGGACAAATTCTGTTATAAAATTTAATATGAAAGTATGCGAGTATGATTGAAAATGAAAGAATGGACTGCTATATCACAACATTCAATATTATTCTTATGCAAGTGCAATCTAAGGCTACTACATCACCGGGTAAATGTGATAATTGATATGTATTGAGTGATTTTCGGGCAGTCATTTACTGTGGGGAAAATAATGTAAAGCCTTGTTAATGCTGCAATGGCAGCAGGAATTCCTTGCAGAATTCTACACACTCTTGTTTCAAACTCATGAAAAGTATCTCAAGCATTTCAACAAGCTTCAATGTACCCGAGTATCTGTGTGGGGGGTGGGCACCCAACTCATATATAGGCCTAAGGGTTTAGGTCAATACGCTTTCGTTTTGGAAAAAATTGAGGTCAAATGTCATGACACAGGATCTGCTTCGGACAACGTGGAGGTGATAGAACAGTAAAAGGCAAACAAATTTTACTTAAATGTGTCAGGTCTGCAACCTAATAATTTCTGAACAATTGATGAATCCCCGATTCCAATACAACGCATATATACTTGGAGTTACATCACAGTCAAACCAAATGGTAGCCTGGTGGTCACTGTACTTGTCTGTGAACCTCGTAGACGTGAGTTCGAGTCTCGTCGCAGCTATAATTCTTGTACAAAATAAATTAATATTTGGGGGAACATGAAGATAAAAATGGGAACAAAATATTACGCAAAATGCAGTACACTTAATTTCCTACCTGTAATTAATATAGGCCTAAACGTTCTCACAGTTACTACTGGATGTCTCTCTCTCTGTACATAATTATTAATTTGAGGTAGAAAATAAAGTTCAGTGCAGTTTGCCTAATATTTTTATTTGCATTTTTACCTTTATGTTCCCTCAAAAATAATTTAATGTGTATTAAAAATACTGGCACGGCGGGACTCTAATTCATGTTGTCGCAGTTCGTAGAAAAGTTCAGTAACCACTCGGCCACCGCTACGCTTGACTGAGTTGTAATTCTTCAAGTACATACGCGTTGCATTGGAATCTGTGGATTCATAAATTTCTTGGAAATTATTAGGTTGCGGACTTGACACCTGACATGTTTAAGTAAAAGGCGTTCACCTTTTAGTGTTCTATCACCTTCACTTGGTCCGAAGCGGATCCTGCCTCACGACATTTGTCCTCAATTTTTTCGAAAACGAAAGTGTATTGACCTAAACCCTTATACACAAGTTAGTATGGAGTGTCCCCCCAACACGTGCATTAATTAGCTTGTTAAAATCAATTGGTCGCAGGGTCTGACCTCTCCTTATAAAAAACTATAAGCTACTGTTGCACTGGAGACAATGATAAGTTTCAATCTGTTGGAAACCCTAACCTATTTTCAATTTCTTCTAGTACCTTGTTCATTATGACTTTGATAATTAGATATCTTTATAGAAATCTTTCTTCTGACAACTCTAAAAAGTCGTTTTTTCCATAGTGTGGGTCGTCCTTTCCCTTCTTCAGTTTATAAATAGTCTCCATACAGCAGTGAAGCTTCAAACTTATGTCTTCTACATGCCTCCATTTTGAAATTTTAGCAGCTGTTAAGAGGTTTAACACAGGGCTGCTACCATGTTAATTTAAGATGACCATTTTGTTAAATTATGTGTTAAGTCTCCTTAACAGCAGTGTTAACACTTAACATTCGTTGAAGAAACTGGGCCCTAGATGTGTCAATTAACAAACCTTTTAAGGATCATATCTGGCATTTTATATGGAATGGATGGCAGCAGGTAAGCCCACATTCACTCCAGGTGGCAATATTGGGCATCCTTCTGTAGAATTAATGTGCCAGTGGGTAACAGGACGCTGGAATTTAATTCCATGTGAAATGCTTACAAAGAACTTCAGGACAACGGGAATATCCAACTCGCTGGATGGTCTGAAAGATGACAAACTCATGGAATGACAGGGAATCACACTCCTCTGAATGTGACGACTCCTCATCGGCTGAGAGCAACGGTGAAATGTCGAAGTGTACCAGTAAGTTTGATCAACACTCTTTTTATTACCGGCATGTGACTTACATTTTGTTACAGCTAATGCATGTACCACCATATTACCTACTTTTATCATTACAGATTTGTAGGTTGCTCCGTAGCAGTGTACAACAGTGCAAAGCAAACCACACTAATTTTTTTGCCTAGTCACCTACATGAAGCAAGTGTTAAAAAGCTGTAGACCTGCCTGTAAACTAACGTCATATAATTTTTTTTGCTAGTGGCTTTACGTCGCACCGACGTAGGAAAGGCCTAGGAGTTGGAAGGAAGCTGCCGTGGCCTTAATTACGGTTGCCTGGTGTGAAAATGGGAAACCACGGAAAACCATCTTCAGGGCTGCTGACAGTGGGATTCGAACCCACTATCTCCCGGATGCAAGTTCACAGCCGCGCGACCCTAACCGCATGGCCAACTTGCCCGGTAGTCATATAAATTTGAGAACCTGACTGTAGATATTTCCTTTGTATGCGGTATCATATTGCAGTGATGGAAAACGGACAGCCTACCATAAATACGTACAAACGGCATGCAATGTTGTTTGTCTAATCTGTCACTGTTCATACAAATTATTAATACAACTTCCCCCATGAGGAGGCTGCCACAAGGACAAACTATGTCTACTACACAGTATTTTGTCTTCTAAGTTACTGGCGAGTTTGCTAGTGTGCCAGATAGAAATAACCATCACAAGGCTCAGGAATAAATTTGGAATGAATTTGAAATGTGGCATGATGTATGGTTCTTCAAATGTTATATAGATGATTGCGGAGTATGGTTACTGAACCTCGTGCAGTGATAGCAATGTTGTGAAGTCGTGTCCGGTCGAGACCTGTACAAGAGTCCATGGACAGAAATATTGTCTAGGTGATATAAGTCTTTATAGTAGTTCATGGTTGGCTGGTAAATTGACTTCTTCTCGGCGTCCACCACTTCGGCCTGATCAACATGCGACTCGAAGCGTACTGTGGGATCTAAGATTAGTCCTTACTTGCTAGCTGGTTGAAAGGCTATCATGTCAATATGCCTGTCGCTCCCACTGGTAGCTATGCCAGAAACCTCTTCGTGCACCGTGATCCCTCAGCGAGGTCGCGATCACGTGTCGTATTGTATGATGGCGGGAATTTCTCAATACCTCTCCGTGAGGACAGGCACCCAGGACATGGGCAAGAGTTTTGTGCTCTCTATGGCAACGTGGACAGAGGGTGTTGTCCTGGGACCTTCCCGGCACGGAGCGAACGGCCCACACATTTGCTGTCGTCTTGATGGCCTCTCTCCATTCCGCACAGGATAAGCCTCGGTGATCTCTTATCCATTTGTTCCCTGGCATGTATTCCTGGAAGAGTCCAACGACCTTTCCTTTGTGCGGCAGCTTTGTCCATGACTGAACTTCTCTGTCTCGTAGTATCTGTCGGACCTTCCTTACATTGGGAAGATGGCTGCTTTTGGACATAACTTGATCATTCAATTCTATGCCTAGATCTTGCAAACAAATTGCACGTTCTTGACCCAAGTTCCTAGTTGCATTAATGTAGCCGTTATTTGCAAGCGTTAATTTATTACACATGTTAACATGCTGTAGTTTGGCTTCCCAAGTGACACAAAACAAACAGAGGCCTTTATACTTCCTTTCGGTGTACACCATGTGATCCGGAACGTCTGCTGGTAGTTGTAATAATTATTTAGTTCCACCCTTTTAATATTTTATCAGCATCTGATAGAAAAGTTGTCATCCTTTAGTCATGGCACTCGGCAATCTACAAGTCTTTACAAATATTTAAAAAATGGAAGAGGCCTCACCGAAGTCGAGAAATGGCTATTAGTTTAAAAGAAGTACTCTAGAAAAACATTCCGTGCTAAAGTTTGCAGACCTGCAGAAAACTATCATGGTTCTTATATGGGTAGCACTGTTTAGGAAGGAGAAAATTGTGCAATAATGATGCAAAACGATACAGTACCTTAAGTGGCAAAGAGGAGAGTTCCTTCTTTTGTGCTTGCCATGTATCCAACACATGTATTCTTACTTATATAGAAAAACTAAAAAGAAGACTATGTCAGTCTGAGAAATTAGACCACATTGTGTGTTGCAATTGGCCGGAGAACAGTTGGCTATTATCTCCATTGGAGCTTGCAACATATGTGGTCCTGGGCTGCCGCATTCTGGGAAAATCTTCTTATTCTTCTTTCCTTCCTGGGACCTCTGAACATTAGTTCCTAATTAGCGTCTACCTCCAAGATCTTTTGCTACCATGTTTTTCCTTCATTCCCACCTAGATATACCTGCTCCCTTCACAAAGCTGCAGGTTGTTCTTATTGGGTCTTCTTGGATTTTTTTCCTCTCTCTTCACCTGGTAGTCCTAGAGTGGAGAGTCTGATTCTACCCAGTGCCTCACATTCGAAAAGTATGTGTTCAGCTGATTCCTCTGCTTCACTGCATTTTGTACATATGTTGTCTCTTATTACTCCAATTCAATTTTTTCCAGATGGCAGTGTCGTGTCAACAGTCCTACTACCCATCTTATATTTTCTCTGCTGAGTTTCAACAGTTTTTAAGTATGCTTCTTGTTTGGTCCTTTTATCCGTTCCTTTGCAAGCCTGCATCCTGGAGTATTTTTCCAGTTGTCCACTTGTTTCTTTTGTACTCATTTTCCTATGTAGTATCAGGCTTGACCATAGGAAATCCTGCATACAGGTTCTGGGCCTACAAAATGTGTTCCTCCCCTTTATCTGCCTTTTCATTTCCTTCTATACCTGGATGCCCTGGTACCCATATTATTTTGACAATGTTGCACTATGAGAGCTTCAGGAGAAGTGAGAGGCAATACCAGACAATTTTGGATATTATCCGGACTGCCTCTAGTGCCTTAATGGCAGCTTGGCTGTCCATAAAAATGAAAACGTTCTTAAAGTTCATTTTCAGATTTTCTTCAAGACATGTTGTGATAGCTATAATGTCAGCTTGAGACTGTAGTATGTCTGCCCTGTATCTTCTTTTTCTGTATTCCATTTGTTGATATCCCAGTCTTCATTTTTTATTATCTGGGTCTCAAACGGTTTTTCAAAGTTGTACTTGGGTATCATATGATCAGAAGGCATGTGTAGAACTTCCTCTGTAAATTTTACAGTGTCCTGGATTGGGTCTTTGTGCATTCCAGTACTCTGATTGTGCCAATCTATATGAACTCATTCTAGCCTATCCTTTTATGAACTTGCATAGTGATGGGAGGTCTAGTAAAGTATTCAAGGCTTTTGTCGGTGTAGTTCTCATAGCCCCAGTTATGGCTATGCATGCCATTCTCTGTAGGCTATCCAATCTACTGCTGACTTTACCCTGACTTACTTTCTGCCACCAGATGATTGCAGCATAGGCCATCAACGGTCTAATGGTCATTGTGTATATCCACATTACCACTGATGGTCTTAGGCCCCATGTCTTCCCAATGGCTCTTTTACATGCATACAGCAAGTTCTTGGCCCGGGTTATGTTCCTTTCTATATGTGGATTCCAGGTTAGATTTTTATCTAACACTACACCTAGGTGCAGTGCCTGTTCTTCCATATATATATATATATATCTTGCCCAAAGAGCTTCAGTGATCTCCTTCCCTGTAATTTTCTCCTTCTTGTAAAAGGGACCAGAGTTATCTTGTTTGGATTGACTGATAGTTGTTCTTCCCGACACCAGTTCTCCACATGGTTGAGTGATCTTTGCATGAGATCCTGGATAACACCACCGTAGCTCGTACCACAATCACTAGGTCATCTGCATATCCTTGTGTAGGCTATAGAAACCCTGTTCGTTGAGCATAGCTATGATTTTGTTCATCACGAGGTTCCACAGCAGAGGCGAAAGAACTCCTCCCGGGCACAGTCTCAGGTGGTCCTAACCGTCAGCGTTTCTTCAAACAGGGTTGCTTTTATCTTCCTTCCGTCTAACATGGATTTAATCCATTTGACGACGGTTTTACTCACCTTGCTCTTTTCCAATGCTTTGATCATAGGGTCATAGGTTGTACTGCTGAAAGCTCCTTCTATATCTATAAAATGCCACCAGTGTAATTTCTTTATATTCTAGGCTTTCCTCTAGTTTACAAACCAACTGATGTAGTGCTACTTCAGTAGATCTGCCAGGTCTATATGCAAACTGATTTTCATGTAACGATGAATTCAGTTGCACCGTTCTTCTGATATATTTATCCAGAAATTCCTCCATTGCTTTCAGCATGTAGGAGGTTAAACATAATGGTCTGTTAGCTTTGGCTTGGGCATAATTTGCACTTCCAGGCTTCGGTATGAATACCGCTTTAGCTTCAGACCATAATTTCGGCACATACCCTAAAGCTAAACTATCTCTGAAAAGGGTCATCAGGGCATTGGCGAGTATCTCCCGTCCTTCCTGTAGGAGTATCGGAAGTATCTCACCTGGCCCCAGAGCCTTTATAGGGTGAACCGTGTCGATTGCCCATTTTACATGGTTGTGTTTTATTATTCTGTTGGCACAGTTCCAGTCTGCTCTTCGAGCTCTGGTCTCTGTTCCAACCGTTTCTCTTCTGTCATCTCCTCAGCCTCAGGAAAATGACACGCCATTAGCATCCCTAGCGTGTCCTTCCTCGCCTGAGTAAGCCTCCCATCTGGTTTCTCAAGTGTCCCCACCTGATTTATATGGGTTGCTTTAAGAACCTTCTAGAGCCTTGCTGTTTCAGTGTGTGATTCCACTTTCTCACAGAACAGTCTCCAAGATATTCTTTTTGCTTTCCGTATCTCTAGGTTATACTCACTGAGTTTCCTATGATATACGTCCTTCTGGGAAAATAATGAAACCACAAAGACTGAAAGTGGTGTGGTGTGTGCCAGATGCAAGTGCTGTATCCATGATGTTCTTGCCCCAAGGCAATGGTCCTATTACTAGCCATTTTTAAAATTTTTAATTTAATTTTTAAGACACAGATAGGTCTTACGATGGGATAGGAATGGACTAGGAGTGGGAAGGAAGCAACCGTGGCCTTAATTATTTGCAAGTTGCTTTACATCGCACCGACACAGTTAGGTCTTATGGCGATGATGGGACAGGAAAGGGCTAGAAGTAGGAAGGAAGCAACCGTGGCCTTATTTAAGGTACATCCCCAGCATTTGCCTGGTGTGAAAATGGGAAACCAAGGAATACCATCTTCAGGGTGGCCTTAATTAAGGTACAGCCCTAATATTTGCCTGGTGTGAAATTGGGAAACCAGGGAAAAACACATTCAGAACTGCCCACAGTGGGGTTTGAACTCGTTATCTCCCAAACGCAAGATAGGTATGTGACCCAAACCGCACAACTTGGGCCGATGACCTTAGATGTTAGGCCCCTTTAAATACCAAACATCATCATCAAACCGCACAGCAACTTGGCCAGTGACTGACCACTGGTTTTGTCACTAGCCAATAATCTGAACAAGCCATGCAAATGGTACAGTCACCAGCCACACCTAAGTTGGCAGCCTTGTGTAGCATGTTATGACATCATGCAAACCATCCCATGTTGAACCCTAACCTCCCTTTTGCACTCACCATTAAGTTTTTCCTTTTGAATTAGTCAAGAATGGGCACCTGAGCTGAGGCTCTTAATGGTGCAATACAAGAATTAAATATTGACAGAGTTTACTAAATACCTATTTATAATACAATAATACCTTATTTCTAAATATGTTACAGTCTAGAGAATAGGAAACCCTTACAAATATATATGACCACTGAACATTACTTGGTTTGTAAGATTTACTGCTCATTTTCTTTTGCCCATTGATTATTTATTTTTTGTTTTAATTTTGAAACTGTTGTTGCCTGTTGTATACGTTTTACACTTTAATACCGGTACCTCTTTCTAACATGTTGGTAGCTCCCTCTCAGTAACGTGACCTTGTTGGCTGAAAGGTCAGCGTATTGGCCTTCGGTTCAGAGGGTCCCGGGTTCGATTCCCGGCCGGGAATTAACCTTAATTGGTTAACTCCAATGGCTCAGGGGCTGGGTGTGTGTGATGTATTCAGCATTAGAAATAATCCTAGGTAGGGCCCTCATCTTCACAGACATGCAGGTCGCCTAATAGGCTGTCTACGAGAAAAAGACCCACACCAGGCCTCTCCGGAGGCCATACGCCATTATTATTATAGTAACGTGACATTAGCTATGGGGAGGCACTTCCTCCCTTTCCCTTTCATGGAAACCTTTCCAATACTGCCAGCAAATATGAGCATTTTACAAAGACAATTTTTAACTTACTACATTCATTAAATTGTAATGTAGTTAGGAATTTTCAAAATCAGATTCCAAAATCACTGTTTGGAGATATGATCTTCACAAAATAATAATAATAACAACAATAATAAAGTTGCATTAACTAAATTAAAACGTAAGTTAAAATGTTGAAAAATCATTACTTCTCGCAGCCCAGTACTCGCTACATTCCGCTGCGCACGGAACGACTGTCGTTTGTTTACACGCTCGCGGCCTTCTCGGGAAGGATGTTGTGAAACAGTGCTCAGAGCTGCCAACCTCTGTACTGAGGAACTAACGAGTGAGGTGCTTCGATAGCTGGTGGTGGTGATTATTGTTACACGAGTGGTCTGGACTGGTTCTTGCCGTGCGGACGGTTAGGACAGGATCTGGACAAGACCCTTGGTCTCGATGGTTAGAAACCGCGAAGCGGCCCTAGGCCCCTAGTTTCGTGAGGAAACACGATTGGTCTGGACAGTTAGGATTCTTGCCGTGGACAAGACTATTGGTCTGGACAGTTAGGATTCTTGCCGAGGACAATACGATTGGTCTGGACAGTTAGGATTCTTGCCGTGGACAAGACCATTGGTCTGGACGGTTAGAAGCCGCGAAGCGGCGCTAGGCCCCTAGTTTTGTGTGGAAACACAATTGGGCTGGACGGAAGATGATTGGTCTGGACGGTTAGGATTCTTGCCGTGGACAAGACCATTGGTCTGGACGGTTAGAAGTCGCGAAGCAGCCCTAGGCTTCTAGTTTCATGTGGAAACACGATTGGTCTGGACTGGCTCTTGCCGTGCGGATGGTTAGGATAGGATCTGGATAAGACCATTGGTTTGGACGGTTACAAGCCGCATTGTTATTTTACATGGTGTTTTTTGTTTGTGCTTTTATTCAGCCGGGGTTGGTAATGCAATGTATTTATCAGCATTGATGGCAATGACGTCACATTCCCTTCACATTGACTAATGAGAATGCAAGAAACTACTTTAGTCATCGACGAAGGCAGCTGCTGCTCTTTATTAGGTTATAAAAGTAAATGCACTTCTGGGAGCAGGTTGGTGGGTTCCTAGACATCGCAATGAACACATCTCTCCTCTAAAAGGAATTCCATGTAAGATTTGCATTATTTTCACTTCCTTATAATGTTATAAACGTTGGGCTGTGGGATGTAAAGTTATACCTGTTGAAAACTCTTATTTTGTAAAGAGATCAGATTTCAAAGTCAATCATATAATTTTCACAAAATAATAAAAATGCTATTTATTTTTAGTGTCGCTTCACTAAGTTACTTCAGATTTTAAGAAATGCTGGAATGTCAAAATTTTGTCCCGTGGAGGCATGGTATGTGCAGGTATACTTTTATTTCATACAACTTTCTGAATGAGCAGGTAATATTTTCTCTCACTCATTAAACTTTGTTACACAAATGCTTAAAATATTCCCTTTCAATTTCATAAAATCCTATACTTTAAGAGAGAGTCACATACAGACTATACTATTCTTCATTAATGAGCTAGACCTATGTTCAAGGATACAGATTTAACACTATCACACTAGAAACCGAACCTACAGAGAAAAGATCTGAAAAGGCACTACAGTCCAGTAAAACAGGATGAAAGAATTTAAATCATGATAGCAAATCTAAAAAGAGAGTATAGCTCAAGGTGCAAGAATTCCAATCATGAATTCTTGCTAGAGCATTATAAATATAGTAACGTAGAAACTACACATTATTGTTTGGAAAGCATAATGAATAAAAATATGAATTAACCATATGTGTACAATAAAAATATGGCAATAAAGAAAAACGTCTGGATCAAATCCGGAATAACTTATCTGAGATCTAAATAGACTCACGATCTGTTAAACAATATTCGCCGTAATTATATAATTTTACCAAGTGAATTATAAGCAAGACAAGAGGAAACTAGTAGGAAATAAGACAGCAAATTAGATGAAGTCGTGAACTGCGCACTTACACACCTGAGGTACAAGGAAAACTTACCACGGTCAATAATGTTGGTTAAAGAGATTCCATATCGGCTCTTCTCTTCGCATAACACCCCAAGCAAGCACATATTCCAACAATGCCTATCACAAGACCAATAAGCAACGCCAAAACATCGCCGAAATCGAAACCACTGGACGCAAAGGCACTATGTATGATCGCGAGGAATACGAAACAGGTACATCTGAACATTATACTTCGACTAAATAATCCAAAACTACACTCAACAGAAAAGCAAACAATTTGCTTCAAAATTATTCAAACTGCACCAAACAACAATGTCAACTTGTATAGACAAAGAATTCAAATGAAATGCAAACACAATAAGATGTCACAAGCACATAAACAAACACTTTCGACCACGGAGTTTTTCGATTTCACCAGAGAAAATCGTAACGATCAAGGAATGTTCACATGCTACTTCTTCTTCTTCTTCTTCTTCTACTTCTCCTCCCTCTTCCCTTGAAGATGCTTTCTGCTTCTTCTTGATATTTGGTTGGGCTTGGTATTTAACTAACACCCAGTTCCAATACTTTAAAGGTGTTTAATGAGCTTGTACTTTATAACAAATACAGTAGAGATAATACCGCGTATACACTTACGGATTTCGCCTTGCTAAAATGGGACACAATACGACGGTGGCGCTCCTTGTGACTTGACCTGAACAAATCGCGCTAAATTCAAATATCAATGGAAATGTATATACGGAAATAGATAAATAAATTACGTCTAGAAAGAAAGTGTTATTGAGATATTAACTTCGAAGTTGCTAAATCAATTCTGGATAAATGAATGAAGAATTATTTAAAAGGTTATTAATCAAAGACTGAAATTAGACATATAAACAAGAAGTGAAATGGACTGGTGTGAAATGGCTTGATCTTTCATTTATGCATTACTTTTTTAGCTTTAGCATTCCTGCCTGAACTCTTACGGTTGGATTTGTCTTTTTTCTCATTTAAAAACATTGTATCATCACATCAAGACACTTGTCAATAAAAATATCGGCACATTCCTTACACATATGATGCAATGAATTAACATATAATAGCTGCACAATTTTCCTCTTAACATGAAGCCTACTAACAGAAAGATATTCCTTACACATATGATGCAATGAACTAACATTTAATAATAATAATGTTTTTGTTTTACGTCCCACTAACTACTCTTTTACGGTTTTCGGAGACGCCGAGGTGCAGGAATTTAGTCCCGCAGGAGTTCTTTTACGTGCCAATAAATCTACCGACATGAGGCTGACGTATCTGAGCACCTTCAAATACCACCGGACTGAGCCAGGATCGAACCTGCCAAGTTGGGGTCAGAAGGCCAGCGCCTTAACCGTCTGAGCCACTCAGTCCGGCGAATTAACATTTAATAGCTGGACAATTTTCCTCCTAACATGAATCCTACTAACAGAAAGATAATCTATAAAATCCCGGCTGTAATCTGAGAAGAGGGATAAAGAAAGAGTAGTATCAAAATGTTGTCGATAGTGATGCTTTAAGGAACATTTACGTACAATAAGAGCAAAAATGTAACATACCCTTGGCTGTATTGTCGACGATTTCTAACGTCCCTGGCCTGGAAATGATCTGAAGAGATCTTATAATTCTTATACAAGCGTAACGTCCCTTCTTTCTTGTACACCTTATCCAAATCACTTCTGTGACATTTCAAAACCCACAGATCACACCTACAACAACACATCGGTATTGAAGGTTAACTGCTGCACTATAGAAAAAAATATGCGTATTACATTTTATGCCAGTTAAAATATGGGTCGAGCAGGTCAGAAGATTATGAAGTACTATAAAAATCTCTGTCACTGGAAGAATATATATGCAAACACAATATTACTTATATGTTCTTGTCACGAGGGAACCTGAAGAACGACTGCGCATTTTTCTCTACTTCGTAATTACTGCAGCCAAACACAGCACATACCTTTCCCCTCATGTTGAGAGGAGATATCAAGAAATGACACACACTACTATTTATTTATGTCAACTCAATGAAAACGCATAAATAACACCAAAAACTTCACACAAAAATACACGTGCTCTTATGAGAGAATCAGTACTATTCAGGTCTATCCGCTAGAGGGAGTTCCAGTAGCTGTCCCTCGATATCTCGCTCAGTGTCGCGTATTATCTCTACTGTATTTGCTTATAATAAGTGAAATGCGCACAAATGTGCAAGAAGTTTAATATTTATTTGTCTTTACTGTACTCGTTGATTGATCTTGTTCTTTTTCACTTTGTCTTTGCTGGCGAGATGTAGTGTTTACAGTGTACTATGTCTTCTGGTATGGGCTATATCAAATGTGTTACTTTCATTGACCGGTTTCAGTCTCATCCTTGGCTTTGACATTATGAAAGTGACTGAGGTGTGATTGATGCTAGTAATGCAATTCCTTATGCAGCCAGTCCCTGTTATGAATGGTGTGAAAATATTGCTCATAGGGTCGGTTGGTGCATGCATTTCAGTGGACTTGGCAGACTGATATGCAATAGCAACTGCGGGCTCAGTGAGGAAAGCAACGGGAAACTACCTCACTCATCATTTCCCTAGTACGCCTCTTCAGTGACGCCTAGGCTAGCTGTTGGCGGAGCTGCAGAGGATCAAACCAACCTTCGGGCTGAATACCCAACATACAACATACAAGTATGTGGTAGCGATCACGCACTTCCTCACTTAGAGAGCACACAAACTCGTCGTGCACCTCATGGAATCGCTTAGTCACACACAGCTTATGGTGGAAGCCATGAACTGTCACCCTTGTAACTAGATGTCGCTGTTCGTAGTTCGCTTCTGTCCATTTTCGCTCCAGCATGGCGTCGGTGGCATAGAATTCGAGCTCGATTTGGGATCGTTTCATTCTTCTCTCTTCGATTATCTTTACGCTTTGTTTTGTGAATGGAACAACTAGATTGATTCTTAGATCCTCAATATAGAATAACTCTTTACAAAGTTCGTACACTTCGTGTACGTAGGCACACCTAAAACTCGCTTTAGATATCTGGCTTTTAGTTTCTCTAGAGCCCTAAGGTCAGCCACGGATAACTTTTCCCAAATGATTTCGATGCCATAGGTGCCTTATTGCAGCATGAAATAGCTCTATTGCTGTTTTTAAGGATAGAGTTTGGAGGCCTTTAATTCTGCATATCGCTTTCATGGTTGTTCTTGCCCTTTCCTTTATGTGCATTCTGTAGGAGTTGACTGTCGTTTGTAAGGTTATTCCAAGTATTTGAAGGAATTCGTTATGTTTAGATCTCTGTTCTGAAATGTAATTTTGTCCTTTGTTGCAGCTCTTCCTCCTTTTCTGAAAATCACCATTACTGTCTTAGATTCACTTATCTTCCAGGTTGGGTGACCCAATTACCATGTCGTCAGCATATATGTGTTGTGATACTGTTTCACTGAATTCTACTATTTTCGATACGTCTGCAGTTGCAATGTTGAATAGTATTGGACTAATGGGTCTACCTGCATTACTCCATTGGTCTGGTAAATATCCTGGGAAAGAGAGATGCCATCACTTATGTTAACTATGTTGTATTATAGGATGTTCTTCAGAAGGAATGAAATGCTGTGTGTTTCTCCAATCATTTGTGCTAGTTTCTCAATCATTACTTTTCTGTTTAGGGTGTCGAAGGCTTTTGTGTAGTCGATGAATACTGCGTAGTATTTTCCTTTTGGAAATCTTAAGGCCTGTTCTATTTCACTTATTAGGTTCGTTATTGCCTGCAGTGTCGAGCGATGTTTTCTGAAGCCATACTGACGTCCAGCGAAGAGATGGTCCGTTTCGCTCACTAATCGGTCCGTGATTACTCTCATAAAGGTCTCGAAAGCACTGTTTTCTAGGGCGATGCCTCTGAATGAGTCTGGGTCCATGTTGTCTCCTTTTCCTTTATAGATTATTTTTATCATGGACCTCCTCCAAGATTCAGGTATTTGTGCGCTGTCTAGACACGCGTTAAATAACTCAGTCCACACTTCTAGGAATACATCTTCGGTTGTCTTGATAAATTCATTGTAGATCCCATCAGGACCAGCAGCTTTACTGCTTTTGGTTTTTGGTATGGCTTGTTTCACCTCATGAGTCGTTATTGGGATTGGGTGCAACTTTGGTTGACTTCCTGTTCGTGTTGATACACTTGTGGTTGGAGTGGTGCACTTCAGGTTGAGGACGTTATTGAAATGGTTTTCCCACACGTCCATTTGTATTGTCGTGGTTTGATGGACATTGTTCCGTTTTAAGACAACGAACGGGTCTCTGTTCGCCTCTTCGACTAATTTTTCTGCTTCTGGTTCCTGATGATGCCGCTTTTTATCTTTTAGAGTGAGTTTGTACCTTTGCGTTTCATTGAGTATTCTTTAATATACTCTGTTTCTCCGCTATGTCTCACTTTATGTAGGGCTTGCAGTGTTATACGTCTTAGTTCATAGCACTCCCTGTCACTCCATGACTTCGCGTTTCTTTTCTTATAGGGGATGGTGACTGACCTAATGCTGTCTTCTATGGTTTTCACAGCCAGATCGAGGTTGTTGGTTTTAAGGTGGTGAATCGCTTCCTCCGATCCCTTCCGTAAGTTCTCCGTCATGTTTTCAGTGATTTTTCTCGCCAGTTTGGGTGCCGTGTTGGTAAACAACCGAGGGAAGATGAGGAACAGGGAACTGTTGCCGAGAAGTTTGGAAGTAGGAGGAAGGGAAGAGGTAGGAAAGGGAAATGTGAAGTAGTGGACAGGAAAAGACAGGTGGGACAGGGTCATGGGATGGAGAAAAGGGAGGAGGAAGTAGCTTCTGCAGCTGTCAGGAAAGATAGGACTGACCAGGAGAGGAGGGGATCAAATGAGGTGGGTAAGGTTGAGGCTCTGGTCATGGGGGATTCTATCGTTAGACATGTCGGGAAAGTGTGTGGAGGAAAGGGTACCAGGGTGGAGTGTTATCCAGGAATTAGGTTAAGACAGATGTTGAAGAAATTAGAAGGGAAGGAGGAGGGAAAGGAGAAAGTGGTAGTGATTCACGTTGGTACTAACAACGTAAGACAAGCAGGTATAAGTACCAACATAGTTGGGGATGTGTGGGATCTGGTAAATGCAGCACGGATAAAGTTTAAGGAAGCGGAGATTGTTATCAGTGGAATACTGTGTAGGAGGGATACTGACTGGAAGGTGATTGGAGATTTAAATGAGACTATGGAGTGGGTATGTGGGAAACTGGGAGTGACATTTCTAGATCCTAATGGGTGGGTACGAGATAGGGATCTGCGCTCAGATGGCCTTCACTTAAACCGCAGTGGTACATATAAGTTAGGAAATTTGTTTAGAAGGGTTATAGGGAGGTACATTCAGGGAAACAGGGTGCGCTAGGCAGCGGTGTTAAGGGAACTGGGAGCTGTAGGGATGACATAAAACTGTTAGTGCCCAACTGTAGAAGTATTGTAAAGAAAGGAATAGAATTAAGTAATTTAATAGATATACACTTACCAGATATTGTAATAGGAGTTGAATCATGGCTGAGAAATGATATAATGGATGCAGACATTTTCTCACGGAACTGGAGGGTGTATCGTAGAGATAGGATAGGAAAGGTAGGAGGGGGAGTATTCATTCTCGTGAAAGAAGAATTTGTAAGCTACGAAAAAAGATGACAAGCACGAAATTCTAGGGGTAAGGCTCATTTCTAAAGATAACAGGCAACTAGATATCTTTGGAGTGTACAGACCAGGAAAGGGTAGCACCGATGCTGATTCAGAATTACTTGATAAGATAATCAGTTATGTGTGAAACGACAAGGAAAGGAACGTGATCGTAGCGGGTGATCTCAATTTACCAAATGTCAATTGGGAAGGTAATGCGAACGACAGGAAGCATGACCAACAAATGGCAAATAAGTTAATATGGGAAGGGCACCTGATTCAGAAAGTGATGGAACCAACTAAAGGGAAGAATTTTCTGGATGTGGTGCTGGTAAAACCAGATAAGTTCTATAGAGAAACCGAAGTAATAGATGGTATTAGTGATCACGAAGCTGTTTTTGTGGTAATTAAAAATAAATGTGAAAGGAAGAGATTTTTTTTTGCTAGGGGCTTTACGTCGCACCGACACAGATAGGTCTTATGGCGACGATGGTATAGGAATGGCCTAGGAGTTGGAAGGAAGCGGCCGTGGCCTTAAGAGATTAAAATTAGGACTGTTAGGCAGTACCATACGGCTGATAAAACAGGCATGAGGGAGTTTTTAATAAGCAACTATGATCGGTGGAAAACGGTAAATATAAATGTAAACAGACTCTGGGATGGGTTTAAAGCAATTGTTGAGGAATGTGAAAATAGGTTTGTACCTTTAAAGATGGTAAGGAATTTTAAAGATCCACTACATTATAACAGGGAAGTAAAGAGACTAAGAAGGAGGTGCAGGTTGGAGAGAAATATAGTTAGAAATGGCTGTGGAAGTAAGGAGAAATTGAAGGAACTTACTAGGAAATTGAATCTAGCAAAGAAGTCAGCTAAGGATGATGGCAAGCATAATTATTGGCCACACTAATTTTAGTGAAAAATGGAAGAGTATGTATAGGTACTTTAAGGCAGAAACAGGTTCCAAGAAGGACATTCCAGGAATAATTAATGAACAAGGGGAGTGTGTATGCGAGGATCTTCAAAAGGCAGAAGAATTCAGTCAGCAGTATGTAAAGATTGTTGGTTACAAGGATAATGTCCAGATAGAGGAGGTGACTAATACTAAAGAAGTATTAAAATTTACCTATGACAGCAATGACATTTACAGTAAGATACAAAAGTTGAAAACTAGAAAAGCTGCAGGAATTGATATGGTTTCGGGGGATATACTAAAGACAATGGGTCGGGATATAGTACGTCATCTGAAGTACTTGTTTGATTTTTGTTTGCATGAAGGAACTTTACCAAATGAATGGAGAGTTGCTATAGTAGCCCCTGTATATAAAGGAAAGGGTGATAGGCATAAAGCTGAAGATTACAGGCCAGTCAGTTTGACATGCATTGTATGTAAGCTTTGGGAAAACATTCTTTCTGATTATATAAGACATGTTTGCAAAATTAATAATTGGTTTGACAGAAGGCAGTTTGGGTTTAGGAAATGTTATTCCACTTAAGCCCAACTTCTAGGATTCCAGCAAGATATAGCAGATATCCTGGATTCAGGAGGTCAGTTGGACTGTATTGCGATTGACTTATCTAAGGCATTTGATAGGGTAGATCATGGGAAACTACTGGCAAATATGAGTGCAATTGGACTTGACAAAAGAGTGACTGAATGGGTGACTCTGTTTCTAGAAAATAGAACTCAGAGAATTAGAGTAGGTGAATCTTTATCTGTCCCTGTAAAAATTAAGAGGGGAATTCCTCAAGGCAGTATTATTGGACCTTTATGTTTTTTTCTATATACCGTATCAATGATATGTGTAAAGAAGTGGAATCAGAGATAAGGCTTTTAGCAGATGATGTTATTCTGTACACAGTAATAAATAAGTTACAAGATTGTGAGCAACTGCAAAATGACCTCGAAAATGTTGTGAGATGGACAGTAGGCAATGGTATGATGATGAATGGGGATAAAAGTCAGGTTGTGAGTTTCACAAATAGGAAGTCCTCTCAGTTTTAATTACTGCGTTGATGGGGTGAAAGTTTCCTCTGGGGATCATTGTAAATACCTAGGTATAAATATAAGGAAAGATCTTCATTGGGGTAATCACATAAATATGATTGTAAATAAAGGGTACAGATCTCTGCACATGGTTATGAGAGTATTTAGGGGTTGTAGTTGTAGTCAGGATGTAAAGAGGAGAGAATATTTGTCTCTGGTGAGACCTCAACTTGAGTATGGTTCCAGTGTATGGGACCCTTACCAAGATTACTTAATTCAGGAACTGGAAAAAATTCAAAGAAAAGCAGCTCGATTTGTTCTGGACGATTTCCGACAAAAGAGTAGCGTTACAAAAATGTTGCAATGTTTGGGCTGGGAAGACTTGGTAGAAAGGAGACGAACTGATCGCCTAAGTGGTATGTTCCGAGCTGCCAGTGGAGAGATGGCGTGGGAGGACATCAGTAGACGAATAAGTTTGGATGGTGTCTTTAAAAGTAGGAAAGACCACAATATGAAGATAAAGTTGGAATTCAAGAGGACAAATTGGGGCAAATATTCGTTTATAGGAAGGGGAGTTAGGGATTGGAATAACTTACCAAGGGAGATGTTCAATAAATTTCCACTTTCTTTGCAATCATTTAAGAAAAGGCTAGGAAAACAACAGATAGAGAATCTGCCACCTGGGAGACTGCCCTAAATGCAGATCAGTAGTGATTGATTGATTGATAGATAGATTGATTGATTGATTGATTCTGTGCTTCATTTACTGTTGATTTACTTATTACTTATTCACCGCCGTCCCAATCCTGCTCTATGCGAGGCTTTTTGCGACTAGGCTGCGACAAATTTTCTCCGCTGGATGGCAGGCATAGACGCACAATGTTCCAAAACCGTATGCAGTATGGCCATATGTTTACCGAAGCTCCTAAATTACATCAATAATCTATACAGGGTGTTAGGAGTATACGTGCAGATATTAAGCTAGTCGGCAAAGAAAAATACATCTCATAATATAAGCTATGTACTTTTTACCTTGTCCTATTAATTTGCCCATAACTGAGCCAAATATTTCAGGACCGAATGTGTTTTGAACGGCCGTAGCAGGATATGCCGGTTACGTCATTCTGTCCACGCATAGTGGAAGTACAGTAGCAGAGTATAGGGCTTGTTGAACCGGTTCCTTATCTCAGGCCAACAGATGTTGTTGTGCACTTCCCCTAAAGGCTTGGCAAGTAGAAGAGGATGACTCACGTGCCAGGCCACTTGCTGTACTGGAAAACCGGTCTAGGGTACTCTGTGTGAAATGTACACAGAATCCTTACAGTGACCTCGAAGATCCGTACCAGCACATACGTGTGAATCAAGTATTGTGTAGTTGTGTGTGATTTATAAGACGTCAATGGCATTACTCAGTGATCCAAGCTGACAAAATGAAAGGAAATAGTTAATAAGTAAATGAAAAATGGGCGCAACATTTCTGTGCTGTTATTGCGACAGTCTACGATGAATTTCTGACAATAGACAATGCGAGTTGTCTATGCTTATTCATAAACTTTTCAGGTCAATGAAAGGACGGTGGACACTGAAAGAAAGGGCTGTAAGTATTCAGTGAAATTGTTATTAATGAGGCAGATTTCAAAAACCGTAGTTGCAACCATGCGTGAACATTACTCGAAGGAAAAATAGCTACTGTGGATTTTTTGCTAGTTGCTTTACGTCGCACCGACAGAGGTAGGTCTTATGGCAACGACGGGACAGGAAAGGGCTAGGAGTGGGAAGGAAGCGGCCGTGGCCTTAATTAAGGTACAGCCCGAGCATTTGCCTGATGTGAAAATGGGAAACCACGGAAAACCATCTTCAGGTCCGCCGACAGTGAGGTTCGAACCTGCTATCTCCCGAATACTAGATACTCGCCGCACTTAAGCGAGTGCAGCTATCGAGCTCTGTCTACTGTGGAATTGCCGCCGGGCATTTCGAATAGAAGGCTTATTCTTCTTTTTCCTAATCTGTTTAAGCCCCAGGGTTAGTTTTCCCTCGGACTCACCGAGGGATCCCACCTCTACCGCCTCAAGGGCAGTGTCCTGGAGCGTGAGACATTGGGTCGGGGAAACAACTGGGGAGAATGAAAAGTACCTCGCCCAGGCGGTCTCACCTTCTATGCTGAACAGGGGCCTTGCGGGGGAATGGGGAGATTGGAGGGGATAGACAAGGAAGAGGTAAGGAAGCGGTCGTGGCCTTTAGTTATGTACCATCCCGGCATTTGCCTGGAGAAGTGGGAAACTACGAGAAACCACATTCAGGATGGCTGAGGTTGGAATCGAACCATCTCTACTCATTTGACCTCCTGAGGATTAGTGGACCCCGTTCCAGCCCTCGTAGCACTCTTCAAATTTTGTGGCGGAGCTGAGAATGGAATACGGGCCTTCGGGGGGTGGCAGCTAATCACACTAACCACTATACCACAGAGGTGGACAGAAGGCTATTTACTGGACAGTAAGTGCCGATAGGTAATGTAACGGACCCGTTTAATTAAAACTTCCGTAATAATAATGTAACTACTACTAATATCTTTACGTTCCACTAACTAATTTTCACGGTTTTCGGAGACGCTGAAGTGCCAGAATTTTGTACCGCAGTACTTTTTTAAATGCTAGTAAATCTACAGACACGAGACTGGCGTATTTCAGCACCTTCAAATACCACCGAACTGAGCCGCCATCGAACCTGCCAAGGTGGGATCAGAAGACCAGCGCCCTATCGTCCGAGCTACTTAGACCGGCATTGGAGCTTAGAGTAAGTTGATCGTGCGGTTAGGAGTGCGCAGCTGTGAGCTTGTATTCTGGTGATAGTGGGTTCGAACTCCACTGTCGGCAGGCGGGAAGATGGTTTTCCGTAGTTTCCTATTTTCACATCAGAAAAATACTGGGACTGCACCTTTATCAGACTTCGAACGCTTCCTTCCCACTTGTATCCCTTTTCTCTCCCATCGTCGCCGTAAGACCTATTTGTGACGGTGCGACGTAAAACAATTTGTAAGTACATGCTTCGGTAATTTCGGAGACATGTCTGCAATTATAATATTAATAATAATTCGGACCTGTTAAAAGTACACTATTTTCTCTAGTGTTTTCTGACAGATTACGAGCTCCGAAGTTTGAGTGGGGCGATTAACTTTTATTTTCATAATAGTTAGTAATAATAGACAAACACAGTTTTTATAATATTGTTAGTGCCTTTTCGACGGATGCAAGCTGACAGCTGCGCGCTCCTAATCGCACGGCTAACTCACCCAGTAATAATAACAATAATAATAATAATAATAATAATAATAATAATAATAATAGTAATAATAATAATAATAATAATAATAATAATAATAATAAGAAGAAGAAGAAGAAGAAGAAGAAGAAGAAGAAGAAATCTTTAGGTGCCGATGGAGACGCGCGGTGTCGGAATTTTTCCCACAGTATTCTTTAACGTGCCTCTAAATCTAGCGATCAGAAGCGGACGTATTTGAGCACCTTCACATTCCAGCGGACTGAGCCAGGATCGAGCCTGCTAAGTTCATGAAACCAGTGCTTGAACCGTCTTAGCCACTCAGCCTGATACGTTTAATAGGCACTGCAAAATCAGCAGTAAGCTAGAAGGCTTTCATTTCCATTTAAACATGTTCTCTTCGGTTGGAAGCACGAAAGGAAGGTACGTTTAATTAATTTATTTTCATAACATGTCCCTTACTAGTATGAAGTAAAACGTTCGATGTGTTTTGACATTTCAATTCCGATACTACTCACTTGGAAAACCTATCCCATGCATTCTTTCGTTGACGTAATAAACTTTATTTACGTACACGTCAACACGGGATGTTTCTGCATACGGCGAGTTGGACTCCCAAAAGACCATGATATTGAAATCGCACTGCGGGAGAATATTCCACGTAAGCAGTTCGACAAAAGCACTAGACTTGTCAAGGGATGTGGCTGGACGGGTTCCCCGCCCCTGCATGAAACCGGTCTGTCTGACCTTGACCTGAATAACAGCTGTCAGAGGTGCGAATTATCGTCCGTTCTAGTACGCGAGTTACTTCGTAGTAGTAGCATCAGTAGTAGTATTTGAATAATGCCAGTGTATGAATACCACGAATACTATGATATGCTGCTAGTGTATCGTGTGGCAGAACAGAACACGGGTCGCCCTTCATGAATCTATCGGGAAAGGCTTCGAGCAATTTATATTTTGCTTCATATTCACTACGAATTAAAACAGAGGACACTTTGCGTTTTTAAGGGCCGATGACATTAAGACAGCAATCATCATCATCATCATCATCATCATCATCATCATCATCATCACGTATAAATATTCAATAAAATAATTGCTTTATATTCATCATTACTGAAATAGGAACTATAAGTTAACGTTTAACTTAAGAAGGTTGCCCAGAGTGTTTTGTTAATTTGCAAAAGAAAGTTTAAAATTTCTTTTAGTGTACGGCAGTCTGTATGTTTTTGTTTTCTAAACTGTTGTACTGTAATGTTTAACATAGGTACATTTTTGTTCACAGGCGTTTTCGTGTACGTTCGTAAATCCGTACTTTTCTATTCGAGATAGTCTTGTTACCGTCCACCTGGAATTACGGAGCCCGTACTGTATGTTAGTTCATTATTTTTCTACAACAGAGTGTTACTAATGCGACTGTAGTTCCTACGACCACGCCACTCTTATGTCTGTGTCACTAATGTGCGCTTTGTTCGGGTCTGTACTGCTTGACTATGTGGCTCTCGTTACCTTCTTCTTCCTCTTCTTCTACTGCAGCCTTATGTCTTAACAGGTATACTGTATTCCACCGACATCATCTTAACACGCAGTAGCGTAATCTGCTGCGATTTACCGAGATCGATAGCTGCAGTCACTAAAGTCTGGCTCTATGGCTAAATGGTTAGCATGCTGGCCTTTGGTCACAGGGGTCCCGGGTTCGATTTCCGGCAGCGTCGGGAATTTAACCTTAATTGGTTAATTTTGCTGGCATAGGAACTGGGTGTATGTGCCACCTTCATCATTATTTCATCCTCATCACGACGCGCAGGTCGTGGATACAGGTGCTTATGTACCACAACATCACCGGCTTTCAGGCCGGCTAAATGGCTAAATGGTTAACGTGCTGGTCCTTGATCACAGGGGTCCCGGGTTCGATACGCAGCAGGGTCGCGAATTTTAACCTTCATAGATTAATTTTGCCGGCACGGGGGCTGGGTGTGTGTGTTGTCTTCATCATCATTTCATCCTCGTTACGACACGCAGGTTGCCTACGGGTGTCAAATCGAAAGACCTGCTTCTGGCGAGCCGAACTTGTCCTCGGACACTCCCGGCACTAAAAGCCATACGACATTTCATTTCAGTGTGGCCAGTATCCATTATTCGTGAGATAGTGTGTTCGAACCCCACCCTCGGCAGCCCAGAAGATGGTTTTCCGTGGTTTCCTATTTTCACACCTTAATTAATGCTACGGCCGCTTCCTTCACTGTCCTATCCCTTTCCAGTCCCATCGTCGCCATAAGGCCTATCTGTGTAGGTGCGACGTAAAGCCAATAGCTGCTGCGATTTGTTATTAGCACCATCATAGTAAAATGTAATATAGTTGTGGCGGAATCTTCTTGGATACGTTCGACGTGTGTGGATTGTGTATAATTTGATAACTCATCTGTACTCATGAAAGCGACCTTCGGCCTGGCGTTCAGATTAATAGCTAAATGTCTCTAACGTGTAACCTTGTTTATGTTTCCTAGATTTGTTGATGTGTATGTTTGATGTTTATACACAATACGAGATTACAGCTGACTCATCCCCACAAGCTTGACCTGGTTCTCGTCTTACGCATAGTAATCTGTAGGTAACTACTACGACCAATGCTAACTCACGTGACATACATTTCATCTTGTTTCCTCTTAAACCACGCATATTTTACTATTTTCTTCCACGTATTTGAGCTTTTAATGACCTAATAATAATAATAATAATAATAATAATAATAATAATAATAATAATAATAATAATAATAATAATAATAATAATAATAATAATAATAATAATAATAATAATAATAATAATAATAATGTTAAGTGCTTTACATCCCACTAACTACTTCTACACCGAGCTCGATAGCTGCAGTCGCTTAAATTCGGCCAGTATCCAGTAATCGGGAGATAGTGGGTTCGAGCACCACTGCCGGCAGCCCTGAAGATGGTTTTCGTGGTTTCCCATGTTCACACCAGGCAAATGCCGGACTGTACCTTAATTAAGGCCACGGCCGCTTCCTTCCAATTCCTAGGCCTTTCCTCTTCCATCGTCGCCATAAGACCTATCTGTGTCGGTGCGACGTAAAGCAAAATAGCAAAAACAAACTACTTCTACGGTTTTCTGAGGCGCTGAGGTACCCGAATTTAGTCCCGCACGAGTTACTTTTATGGACCAGCAAATCTGCCGACACGAGGCTGACGTACAGTATTTGAGCACTTTCAAATACCACCGGACTGGGGCAGGTTCGAACTTGTGAAGTTGGAGCCAAAAGTCCTGCACCTCAACCGTCTGAGCCACTCAGCCCGGAAGGAGGCACGAAATGTAGGTACGTTAATTTATTTAGTTGTATAGCATGTCCATTATTCCTTCGAAAATAAACGTTCGATGTGTTTCGATAATTCAATTCCGATGCTACTCATTTGGGCATCCCATTACTGCTTTCGTTGGCGTAAGGAACTGCCATCTTTCTTCTACCTTTACGCAATGCACAACGGGGATCGTACCGTATTTCACGTCCCGGCGCGCCTATCCCAACCAATAATTATATCACAGGCTCGTACAGGTCCCGCACCGATACAGGTTTTCAGGTCATTTCCATACTCACTAGACCACGGGGCTGATGACCACAGATGTCCCAATCTCCTAAAGGACATAACAGCAAATGAACCAGTATTAACGCTGAGAATTCGTTACATCTTCAGGGTCCGAAACCGATGACCAGGGTTGTCTGAAGCCCTTAAGACGGAAACTAAATACTGACAACAACGAAACCAGTCTGGCGAGAATGTAACGTAATATGGCATACACTACTGTAGTAGCCACCTTCAGCTGTTATCGTAGCTCAGTTGCTCATAAACATAAAACCAGTTTGACAAGTATGTTAAGTAACATCTCGTGCATTGCATAGATAGCGTTCTGCTGTTACAGTAGTGCATGTGCACGTAAACATAAACAGAAACCAGTTTGGCACGAATGGCGCGTGACTCGCCTGTTCTCAAAGAGAAGCTATTCATTCACAAGAACAAGGCATACTACCTATTCTAAAAACATCGTATCTCTTTGCTCTCGAAAATAACTTCCGAGGATTACTAAAAGTTTGATATATAGTGGTTCGTCACATCGTTCTCTATTGCTAGAAGGAATATCTGCAGGTATACACCTAACACCCAGTATATATAAAATAGCTTGTACTGACTGACTGACTGACTGACTGATTCATCATCGCCGAGCCAAAACTACTGGACATAATGAAATGAAATTTTGGAGATACATTCATATTAAGATGTAGGTGCTCGCTAAGAGAGGATTTTTGGATATTCCGTCGCTAAGGGGGTGAAAAGGGGGGTGAAATTTTAAAATGAGTGTATCTATATCTCAAAGCTTTTAAAGTTTACAAATGTAAAAATTGGTATTTAGACTCCTCATTAAAAATAAGGGAACACGTATTTTTCTTTGTTTTCAGAAAATCCCAATAGGAGGGGCGAAAAAGGGTGAAAAATGGGTTGAATGCCTTTAATCAGGATACCGGTATTTATATCTCAGAAACGAAAGGTTTTACAGACCTGGAAATGGGTACTTTTGATCTCTTTTAAAAATTAAGAAACACGTATTTTTTTGTTTTTGGTAAATCCAGTTAATGGGAGGGTGAAAAGGGGGAGATGTAAAAATTGGTATTTAGAATCTTCATTAAAAATAAAGGAACACTTATTTTTTTGTTTTCGGAAAATCCTAATAGGAAAGGAGGAGAGGGATGAAAAACGGGTTGAATGCATTTAATGAGGATACTTATATCTCAGAAACTGAAGATATCACAGACCTGAAAATTGGTGTTTTGTATCTCCTTTAAAAGTAAAGAACCACGTATTTTTTGTTTTTGGATAATCCAATTAATGGGGGTGAGAAGGGCGTGAATTTCTAAAATGAGTGTATCTATATATATCACAAAACTTTTAAAGTTTATAGATGTAAAAATTAGTATTTAGAATCTCCCTTAAAAATAAAGAAACACGTATATTTTTGTTTTCGGAAAATCCCAATAGGAAGGGTGGAAAAGGGTGTAAATATGTTAAATGCCTTTAATGAGGCTAATTATATTTCAGAACCTGAAGATATTACAGACCTGAAAATTGGTATTCGGGATCTACTTAAAAATAATAAAGAAACAGGTATTTTTTCGTTTTTGGAAAATCCAAATAATGGGGCGGGGGCTGAAAAGGGGTGTGAATTTTTAAAATGAGTGTATCTACATATGAAAATTTTAAAAGTTTACAGATGTGAAAATTGGTATTTAGAATCTGCTTTAAAAATAAAGAAACACGTATTTTTTGTTTTCGGAAAATCCCAATAGGAAGGCTGTAAAAGGGTGAATAATGGGTTGAATGCCTTTAATGAGGCTACTTATATTTCAGAACCTGAAGATATTACAGACCTGAAAATTGGTATTTGGGATCTACTTTAAAAGTAAAGCAACACGTATTTTTTCGTTTTTGGAAAATCCAAATATTGAGGGGTGAAAAGGGGGTGATTTTTTAAAATGAGTGTGTCCACATCTTAAAACATTAAAATTTACAGATGTAACAATTGGTAGTTAGAATGTCCTCTAAAAATAGAGAAACGCGTATTTTTTTGTTTCCTGTAAACCCCAATAGGAGGGGTGTAAAAGGGTGAAAAATGGGTTGAATGCCTGTAATGAGGATATATATATCTCAGAAACGGAAGATATTACGGAACTGAAAATTTGTATAAGGGATCTCCTTTAAAAATAAAGAAACACGTATTTTTTTAGTTTTTGGAATATCCAATTAATGGCGGTTAAATAGGAGTGACAAATTGGGATGAATTTTTTGAAAGATTATATCTACAGAATATCTTTGAAACGTAAAATGTTACAGACGTAAATGTGGGTGTTTGGAATCTCCTGTAAATGTAAAGAAACATAGGTGATTTGTTTTTGGAAACTCCACTTAAGGGGAACTCAAAAGGGGTGACATTTTTAAATGAGAACTTTTACGGTAAATCTAAAAAAAACTTAACATGTTACAGAAGTGAAAAATGGTATTTTTTATCTCTATTAAACATAAAGAAACGTGTACTTTTAGTTTTCGGAAATACCACTTGGGTGGAGGGGGGGTAAAAGTGACTGAAAATGGTGTTGAATCCTTTTAATTAGGCTACTTATGTCTCAAAAATGAAGATGTTATAGACGTGAAATTTGATATTTGGAATCTGCTTTAAAAGTAAAGAAACACGTATTCTCGGAAAATCCAATGAAGTTGGGGGGAGGTGGAAGAATTGAAAAATTAATTGACTTAATTGTATGAGATTACATACATCTAATAAAAACTAAAGTTGTTACAGACGTGAAAATTCGTATTTGGATCTCCTTTAAAAACAAAGAAAAACGCGTTTTGGGGGAAACCATTTTTCGGGGCGGGAGTGTAAACGAGTTGAATTCCTTTCGTGTGGACACATAAATCAAAAACTGAAGAAGTTAGAGTCGCGATGATTGGTATTTAGAAGATCCTTTACTATTAAACACACAAGTATTTTTTGCGGGAAAATTCACTTGGGGGGGGGGAGCAGTGTGAAATGAAGTGAAAAAAGTGAATTATTTTTATGGGGATACATATATCTCAAAACTGGAGGTAATAGACGTGAACATTGGTGTTTGGAATCTCCTTTAAACTTAAAGAAACACGCCTTCTTTTAATTTTTTTTTTGGGGGGGGGGGGTTGGCGGTAAATAAACTTAACGGCGGTGGGGTGTAAAAGGAGGTGAGACCAATTGATTTTACTGTCCTTAATGTACTTATAAGGATCCTCCGTTGCTCAGGCGGCAGCGCGCCGGCCTCTTACAGCTGGGTTCCGTGGTTCAAATCCCGGTCACTCCATGTGACATTCGTGCTGGACAAAACGGAGGCGGGACAGGTTTTTCTCCGGATACTCCGGTTTTCGCTGTCATCATTCATTCCAGCAACACATAATAATAATAATAATAATAATAATAATAATAATGTTCCGGACCGTCGTCAAATGTGCGGACCGCGCTAGAAACGGCTCCTGGATGGGTAATGACTAAGAATGCAGTCCAGCCGCGGGTTCAGTGCCGCCAAGGCACCCAATATGGCACCACGCCGTATCTCCTGAAGGATTTTATCCATATTAAAAATGATTATAGGAAGAGATGGCAAAGATTTACGGACCCAACTGACCGGGAGGAATACCTGAGCCTAGCCCGGGAAGTACGAAATCGATTGCTGGAAAGGAAGATTGAAAAATGGGAGGAAACGTGCCGTAATCTAATAGAAAACGAGTCAGATCGGGAATTTTGGTGGATTCTCGTAAAAAACGAGTCAGATCGCGAATTTCGGCAGATTATATATCTAAAACAATAAGCATTCAATTATAAATTTCAGTATAATACCGTAGCGAAGCACGGGTATCTTGCAAGTGTTAAATATCGGCAATATTACCTGTATGAAGTCGCAGTTGGACTCTTCATGCATAATTTAAATATTTTCCTGGACGAAGGCTTGGAGTGGTACCGTACTTTTTGTGTTCTTGCCAAAGCAATATCAGTTAACAGTTTGCTGAGGTTCTTTGACCTCGCAGTGTAACAAAACACATTCTGAAAGGGAAGACGTCCCAAGTCCTCGTATTACGCTCGTACGTTTGAAGGACTTCGACAATAGGGCACAGCAGCTTAAACGAACTCCTGCAGATACTTCACCAGAGCAACAAAATAAGGTTTTGTGTATCGAACTCCTCCTCTGTCCTGATGCATAATCAGTTCCGGTAAAAATATAGAAACGCTTACTCAAGGATTATTTCATAGAATGTTACTTGAAATGCTTCCAAGTTTACCTTATAATGATCGTAGAAGAGAGATGTGTTCAATACGCTAGCCAGGAACCAACCCACCCGCCCCTAGAAGTACATTTACTTTTATAACCAGAAATACTGTTTTAGACGCCAAACTCCATTGTTTATAACGGTGATTGGTTCACGTAGGAAAGAGGATGACGTCACTCACACCTAGGATGAGGCCGAGAATTTGTTACCAACCATTCCAGAAGAAAAATTTGAAGCTGCCAGGGAAGTTTAAAAGGGCTCGGCGCGAGAAATAAAGGCCATTTCATAGATTTAATTTTACGTAGTCCGGCTCCATAGCTAAATGGTTAGCGTGCTGGCCTTTGGTCACAGGGGTCCCGGGTTCGATTCCCGGTAGGGTCGGGAATTTTAACCATCATTGGTTAATTTCACTGGCAGTGGGGCTGGGTGTATGTGTCGTCTTCATCATCATTTCATCCTCATCACGACGCGCAGGTCACCTACGGGTGTCAAATCGAAAGACCTGCACCTGGCGAGCCGAACATGTCCTCGGACACTCCCGGCACTAAAAGCCATACGCCATTTCATTTCAATTTTACGTATTTTTGCACCTCGAGGCCAATCTCTGTCATGAGAACAGTGGCCACTTCGGGGCCACACTCCCTTCGAGAGGCTTTCTTTTCTATCGCCGCGGCGCATACTGTCCACACGGCAAGAAAAAAGATCATTTAGTAGTTGTGAAATGCAAGAAATACTTCACAATAACCTCACATTTCCTCAAATCCTCCTACCTGGGGGCTTAGGCCCCCAGACCCCTTCTTTTTACTGAATTAATGTTAGAAATGCAAGAAATACTTCACAATAACCTCTATTTTCCTGAAATACTTCAAACTTTATTAATAATTGAAAGAAAAAAACTTCACTTAACGGAGAAGAGGGTATAGTTGACCTGCGGCCTTAAAAAGCTCGTGCACACGAGTATAGAGGAAGAGACTAAGGCCAAAGAAGTAATAAAATTTACGTATGATAACAATGACATTTACAATAAGATACAAAAGTTGAAAACTAGAAAAGCGGCTGGAATTGATCAGATTTCTGGGGATATACTAAAGACAATGGGTTGGGATATAGTACCATATCTGAAGTACTTATTTGATTATTGTTTGGTTGAAGGAGCTATACCAGATGAATGGAGAGTTGCTATAGTAGCCCCTGTGTATAAAGGAAAGGGTGATAAACATAAAGCTGAATATTACAGGCCAGTAAGTTCGACATGCATTGTATGTAAGCTTTGGGAAGGCATTCTTTCTGATTATATTAGACATGTTTGTGAAATTAATAACTGGTTCGATAGAAGGCAATTCGGTTTTAGGAAAGGTTATTCCACTGAAGCTCAACTTGTAGGATTCCAGCAAGATATAGCAGATATCTTGGATTCTGGCGGTCAAATGGACTGTATCGCTCGGAACATACCACTTAGTCGAGCAGCTCTTCTTCTTTCTCTCAATTCTTCCCAACCCAAACATTGCAACATTTTTGTAACGCGATTGACCTGTCTAAAGCATTTGATAGGGTGGATCATGGGAGACTACTGGCAAAAATGAGTGCAATTGAACTAGACAAAAGAGTGACTGAATGGGTTGCTATATTTCTAGAAAATACCATTTTTCACTTCTGTAACATGTTAAGTTATTTTAGATTTACCGTAAAAGTTCTCATTTAAAAATTTCACCCCTTTTGAGTTCCCCTTAAGTGGAGTTTCCAAAAACAAATCACCTATGTTTCTTTACATTTACAGGAGATTCCAAACACCCACATTTACGTCTGTAACATTTTACGTTTCCAAGATATTCTGTAGATATAATCTTTCAAAAAATTCTCCCCAATTTGTCACTGGTATTTAACCGCCTGCAAATATCACAGGACCCTTTCTTCAGCAAAGTTCCATAGTCTATAACTTAAGAGGAGTATTTTGGATTGGGGACCACTCTGCGACCACTACGGGATCTGTACCCATGGGGAATGTTATCAGGCGAAGAGGCTTTGAAAACTAAGGGATCCTCAAGATTGTCTATCTCCAGAGGGTACAGTCGTTCAATAGGTCTTATCAGTGTTCCATCTTTCAGTCTTAACTTGGCTACCCGAGAAACACCGTCCTTGCCAGGAAAGAGAGACACTATTCTTGCTTTTCCACTCCACTCTCTTTTGTTGCTCGCAATCAACCAGAACCACATCACCTTCCTTCAAAGTCGATGTTTCTTTTCCTTAGGGACGCTGGATCAGCTGGGACAGGTATTCCTTCCTAAAGCGTTGTTTCAGTTCTTGCATCAGGTGTTGTCGGTAGCGCAGGCGTGCTTGGAACTTCTCCTTCTCGAGATGATCAATATCTTGCACAGAACCCTCTACAACATCGTTAAGAAACATTGATGGTGTCAAAGGATATAAATCCTCAGGATCCTCTGATATATAAGTCAGTGGGCGTCCATTAATAACGGCCTCTACATCACAAACCGAAGTCAGTAATTCTTCATAAGTGGGTACAGACCTTCCGAGCATTCGTCTCAACAATTCTTTAATGGATCGGACCAGACGTTTCCAACATCCTCCCCACCAACTTGCAGTAGGGGGATAGAATTTCCACTCTATTTCTTGAAAGCTAGATTGTTGCTGAAGTTCTTGGAGATCTAGGCCTTTTAATGCATTGGAAGCCCCAACAAAATTAGTACCATTGTCAGAATAGATAATGGATGGACGGCCCCTTCTATCAATAAATCTTCTCAAAGAAAGAATGAAAGCTTCGGTACTTAATGACGAAACTAGTTCCAAATTGACTGCCCGAAACGCGGCACAGGTGTAGAGAACAATCCATACCTTAGAATTACCTCTCAGAATTAATGGTCCTGCCATGTCAATGCCAACCACTTCAAAACATTGGTATCCTTCACTCGATCATTAGGTAGAGGGGCAGACTCTGTTTCAACATTCCTTAATTTATGACGTTTACACTGCAGACAATTTGCTATCACTTTCTTTACAGTCCTCCTAGTTTGCACTATCCAATACCTTTTTCCTCAAATATGCCATTAAAATGCAAGCTGGCATGATGTTGCTCCATAATCAGTGCCTCAACTATTTTATGTTCCTTAGGTAGCAACAACCGGTATCTGAATTTCATTAGATCCCCTCTCATCACAATCTTGGTCTTCACTCGGATGAGACCTTCCTCGTCTCTGACAACATTTATCCCATTGACGTTATCACCTTCAGCTAGGAATGAATCTGATTGAATACCTTTGATGAAAATCAGCTCTGCTGCCTTTATTTCTGAAAAGTGCAGGGGACCTGCATGGGAGTTAATCTTCGTTGCATTACTACAAAATCTAAGAATCCACGCCATAACCCTAACTCGTTGAGAAAAATTCAAATGTCTTGTCATTTCTAGACTTAGCATTGTCATAGTGCAGTCCAACTTCTTCTTCCTTTCTGCTAGGATTTGGTTTCATCCTCATTGTCTTCCATCTGATTAAATGGCCACTCTTCTTCTGGTCGTTTTAACCGTTCCGGACGTTTCCACCACGAGGATTCCTTCAGCTGGGTCGGATAACATCCTCTTGATATGAGATCAGCTGGATTGTGTATTCCTGGAATATGTTTCCAGTCCTCTGGACTTGTTAAACTCCTGATCTCTTTTACTCTGTTGCCAACAAATCTAGCCCACGGTTCGTCTCTTCTTATCCAGGCTAATGCTAATGAAGAATCACTCCAGAAATATTCTCTCACATTTTGTAGATGTAGAGCAGACTTAACTGTTGATACGAGTCTACTTCCAACTAGGCAGCCTAATAATTCCAGCCTGGGAATAGTGATGATTTTAAGTGGGGCTACCCTGGCTTTAGCTAACAGCAGCTGCGTTGAAACTTCCTGGTCACTTTCAGTTCATAAAAAGATCACAGCAGCATAAGCGTGTTGGCTGGCGTCTACGAAGGTATGAAGCGACCACCGATTCCTTTCCTTCACACCGCCCGTGATTAGTCGAGGAACTTCCACTTCCCTTAAGCAGTTTATTTCCTGATAACGCTTACGAAATTCATCAGCGATACTCTCAGGTAATGGTGTGTCCCACTTCTGTTTGACCTTGGTTTCATTCTCTACGCACCATGCCTTCTGCAACAACAGCTCGAATGGGAGAAGTGCTGGAGTGAGAAACCCAATATCAAAAACCTTGTGTATTAAGGAAAGTAAGATTCTCTTCGTCAATACTTCTGGGAGAGCTAGAAACTCTGTATTAAATTAAATTCTGTTCCAGTGTAGTCCGAGAATCTTTGTGATGTATCCCTTCTCAGTTTCACTGTCCTCCATCGCTGTGATTCCTTCTGTTGAATATTCCCAATTCCTAAGTTCCAGTTTTGCATCATTCAGCAGTTTAACGCTCTCAGTTAGAAATGTATCAAATTCTTCTTCGAAGCCACCGATGTCATACATTTGTCGACATAGATAGACTTCCATCAATTTATGTGCTGATTTGTCTTCCTTACGTACATTGGTAATATGGTGTTCTATTACAGCACCTAGTATAAATGGACTGCAGGTAGTTCCAAAAACCACTCGTGAGTGTCTGTAAACTTTGATTTCCTTCATATCGCAATTCTCCCACCATAGGAAACGCAGGAAATCACGATCTTCCGTCGCAACCTCAATCATTTGGAAGGCTTTTCGAATGTCTGAAGTAACTCCAATTACGTTCTCCCGAAATCTGAGGAGTACCTCTGGAATTAACTGAACATGATTGGGCCCTTTCTCTAGACAGTTATTCAGTGAAACACCTTCTCCTATCTTGCAGGATGCGTCGAAGACAGGACGAACAGGAGTTGTCAAGCTTGTTAATTTAATTACTGGCCGATGAGGAAGATAATCACAGCATCTTTCTAATTCTTCATTCGGTACCTCTTCTATGAACCCTTCTTTCTTCCACTCGGTGAAAATCTGACCGTAACTGGTGAATAGGTTTGCCTTCAGCAGCTTGTCAGTTGTAGATTCAAGTCTCTTCTCTGCAATATGCTTATTGCAACTGATCTCGGGGTGACATTTTCTCCATGGGAGGTTTATTATATAGCGACCATTGCCATCTCTTTTCAAAGTGCTGAGGAGATTCTGTTTGACCTCTTCAGTCGTTTTGTCTTCTACCTGATCACAGATACCAATAGTCTCCAGGTTCCAAAACTCAGATATGGTTCGCATATCGTCATAAGCCATTGAGATGGTGAGGTTACTCAGATTAACATCAACAGGCTGGTCTTGCCTCTCACAAGCCAAAGTCCATCCGAGTTTCGTTTCCACGGCTAAGAGTCCATTCTTCAATTGGACTGTCTTTCCTGTGAGAATCTTGGCGTATACATCTATTCCTATGAGAATCTCAATCTCGGGGAAATCATCACCCAGGTCACTGATCCATATCCTCTTCATTTTCAACACTTGCAACAAGTCCGAAGATCTTGACACTCGTGGAATCGACTGACAAATTCTAGGATGATCCCGTAACTCTATTTCACAACTGAATTGTCCATCATTTCTTCCTATGTTGATTTTGTATATTTTGTGTTTAATGCTAGAACTTTGATCTCCTCCAAACAAAACATGGGTTACTATTTTTTCTGCACAAGATTCTAGCCTCAACTCTTTAATTGTACTCTGAAGGAGGTAACTTCGTTGTGAGCCACAGTCAAAGAATGCTCGTACTGTTTTCTGTTTACCATTCCCTTGTAATTTGACCATCAGTGTTTGTAGGGCAACTTGATTTATACAAGTATGGTTAGCTAGATCGGATGTAAATTGAGATGGCTGCGTTTCCTTCTCAATCTTAGATTCACACTTCTCAGCTCGTGATACATCAGGACATATAACAGTAATGTGCTTATTTCCACAAAGTAAGCAGTGAACAGAAGACTTGCAGTTCTTAGCTAAGTGGTTAGGTTTTGTACACAAATAGCAACGACCTTTTTCTTTCATTTTTGATCTCCGGTTTTCTATACTCATCTTCCTAGTAAAAGAATATTTATCACTTTCATGAGATTTACTACAGAAAAAGCACGACACTGAAGAACTGTTGTTGTAAAGGGCGGCAACAATAGGAACGGGTCTATCTACAGGGTCTTTATGATGTTTTCTTCTCCGTCCTGGTAGAACCTAACCTTTTCTCATTCTTACTTTTCACAACCAAATTACTAAATCCTGCTTGAGCTAATAGAATCTGCTGCTCGTTTTAGACTTCAGTCCGTAGAAATTCCATGAGGCACTCAAGTCGAGACCCAATTTCTCCATTTGTACTTCCTTCTAGTTTCGAGAACCGACTTCTTTGCCAGGCTCGTAATGTCTCTTCTGGGAGGCTAGATTCGACTAATGGAAAGAGCCATGTACTTGGATCTGCAGATGCTAGATTCAAACTACAGAGGGATCGAAGGTGAGACTCTAGCTTGATTAACAAGGTGGGTAATGGAAGCTCGTCCTCTTGCGTTGCATTTGAAATCACTAACTTCAGTAATTCCCTAACATACACTTGTAATAGAAGATCCGCTCTTCCAAACCATTCTTGTAGAGTTTGAATGACCTTCGGGTAATTTTCTGATGTCTGTGGATAACTAAGAACAATTTCATGAGGTTCAGTTCCTATTTCCATAACTTGCAATAAATACTGAAATTTGTCACTACCATGCAAACTATCGTCTTCGTGAATCTTCCGAAATTGCGACCAAAAACTTAACCACTCCCGTAAATCACCATTAAATTTCTTAATTTCAATCTTAGGAAGTTTATAAGTTCTCCTCCTATCCTGACTATGACATGAAGCCTCTTCATGTGCCTCACCTAAAGAACTGTCTGATCTACGGTGCGTCAAAACATTATTCACCTGTACCCGTATAACCTCAAATTCGTCGTTATACTTCTCGGAAGTTTCTTTTTCTGATACAATTACTGTCATATCATCACTGCTATCTAAAAGTGCATCCATTATTTTGCTGTCTAATTCACGAAGCTCCGACATTAATGCCTCTAAACGACTGAAATTTGAAGTAAGTGCATAATTAAAATCGGGAGACGTACCTGTTGCGAGAATTCCCTTTATGTCGTTTATCTTCTTTGTGAAGCATTTTCTCACAGGTATCCTACCTTTCTTCAGTTTCCCCATATTTATTCCTCCTCGACTTGGAAGAAATAGTAACTCGGTACCACGTGCTGTTGTACTTCAAATTCCTTCTCTTCTAGGGCAGGAATAAACTCACAGCATCCATCACGTCGGGGTCACCAATATGTTGTAATGAACTCGATCTGACTCCATACATTCAATATATTTACTATTTAAACTCAATAACAACGCATAATCGTGATAGATTACAGACTTAGACAACAACACTAATTCACTTCACCGGTCCATGAGTCGCCATGACATGATACACAACCAAAAACAAAAGAGCGTAAAAATACTACACAGTTCAAAACAATTTAAATTCTCAACAGAGTTCATTTTGCAGTTGCTCACAATCTTGTAACTTATTTATTATTCTATACAGGATAACATCATCCGTAAAAAGCCTTATCGCTGATTCCACTTCTTAACTCATATCATATATATAGTGTATAAGAAAACATAAAGGTCCAGTAATACTGCTTTGAGGAATTCCCCTCTTAATTATTACAGGGTCAGATAAAGCTTCGCCTACACAAATCCTCTGAGTTCTATTTTCTAGAAATATAGCTACCCATTCAGTGACTCTTTTGACTAATTCAATTGCACTCATTTTTGCCAGTAGTCTCCCATGATCTACCCTATCAAATACTTTAGATAGGTCAATCGCGATAGAGTCCATTCAACCTCCTGAATCCAAAATATCTGCTATATCTTGCCGGAATCCTACAAGTTGAGCTTCAGTGGAATAACCTTTCCTAAACCCGAACTGCCATCTATTTATCCAGGAAAGGGTGTTAGGGATTGGAAAACTTACCCACGGAGACGTTCAATAAATTTCCAATTTATTTTAAATCATTTAAGAAACGACTAGGAAAACAACAGGTAGGGATTCTCACCAATGGGCGACTACTCTAATGCAGATCAGTAGTGACTGATTGATTGTGACTGAACCAGTTATTAATTTTGCAAACATGTCTAAAATAATCAGAAAGAATGCTTTCTCAAAGCTTGCATGCAATGCATGTCAAACTGACTGGCCTGTAATTTTCAACTTTATGTCTACCACTCTTTCCTTTGTACACAGGGGCTACTATAGCAACTCCCCATTCTGTAGTATATCCACGATGTCTTATCAATTCCAGCTGGTTTTCTAGTTTTCAACTTTTGTATCTTCTTGCAAATGTTCTTATCATAGGTAAATTTTAATACTTCTTTAGTGTTAGTCACCTCCACTATCTGGACATTATCCTTTTAAGCAACAATCTTCACGTACCGCAGACTGAATACTTTCGCTTTTTGAAGGTCCTCGCGTACACACTCCCCTTTTTCATTAACGATTCCTGGAATGTTCTTCTTGGAGTCAGTTTCTGCCTTGAAGTACCTGTACATACCCTTCCATTTTTCAATAAAATTTGTGTGACTGCCAATTATGCTTGCCGTCATATTTTCCTTACCTGACTGTATGCTTTCCCTTTGGTAAATTGAGATCACCCGTTACAGACACGTTCCTTTCCATATCGCTTCCCACATTGCTTATTACCTTATCAAATAATTCTGAACTAGCGTCAGTGCTGCCCTTTCCCGGTATGTATGCTCCAAAGACATCAAGTTGCCTATTATCTTTGGAGATGAGCCTTACACCTGGAATTTCATATTTGTCATCTTTAACTTTTTTTAGCTTACAAATTCTTCTTTCATCCTAATGAATACACCCCCTCCTGCCATTCCTGTTCTATCACTACGTTAGACATTCCAGTCCTGTGAGAAAATTTATGCATCCATTATATAATTTCTCAGCGGTGATTCAACTCCTATTACAATACCAATACATAATAAATGTTGTAGTAACGGCCACTTCCGATTATTTATATCTCATTCATTTTCACCGTATGAAGTGTCATGATCGATATACTCTCCAACTAGAGATTTTACTGCTGTTCATCTCTTAAAGGACCAGTTCCGCCTAGCATCAAGTAGGGTTTTCCCATAAATTATAATGATAATAATACCAATGCAGAAGCAAAACCCATAGTAAGAAATGGAATGTTTAAATACAGTGGGAATTTACCAGTACTAAACGAACCAAGGCAAAAATTTAGTCGCATATCACGGAGATCGAACCGCGGGTGGTCGGTAACAGAGTTCATGAACTCAAGTAATGAGGGGCCAGCACATTTGTTTGTTTTCACCGAGCAACGTACGGTAATGTAGTATTTTCTCAATATATACCTTGCTCATCGCGGGCATCAAACCGTAGTAGTACGAGGGCAGATCAAAAATAAGTTGCACTTCCCAGTTATGGTCATTTATTACACCTCCTATACAACAGCAACACGAATATAACGACATACACTGTAACGTCAATTTTCCACATAGTTCCCAAGAGACTCCAAACATTTCTGCAAACGCACAACCAACTTGACGATGCTGGATAAATATAAATTTCCACCAGCGTTCTGCAACCACTCGGAGAAAGCGGCCTTCACCTCTTCATCGGTCTGGAAACGTCGACTCCGAGCCCCGTTTTGAGCTTACCGAGCAGATGAAAGTCACATGGCGCTAGGTTGGGACTGTAGGGCGGATGTTGCCAGACCTCCCACTTGAAACGCTGCAGCAGTTCTCTCGTTTGGTGGGCCTTGTGAGTTGTTGCGTTATCGTGCAACAAAATCACACCGGCGCTTCTCTTTAATCGCTTTACGCAACCGGTGCAACGTTTGACAATACGACTCCGCGTTGATCGTCGTTCTTTCGGCATGAATTCCATGTGCAACAAACCCTCCATCTAAAAGAACACTGTCGCCATAACCTTACCGGCTGAAGGTTGAACCTTGGCCTTCTTTCGTTGTGGTGATGAGGGGTGCACCCATTCCATTGATGTTCTCTTCGTTCCGGGGTTGAAATGGTGGACCCACGTTTCGTCGCCTGTGACGATTCGCCGCAGAAACCCGTTGCCGTCTGCGGCATAGCGTTGCAAAAATGCCAGGGAGGATTGGAAACGTTGTCCCTTGCGCTCATCGGTGAGAAGACGTGGGACCCATCTTTGACACACCTTACGATATCCAAGGTCCCCGTGAACAATGGCGAACACACTGCCATTCGACATGTTCAGTTGCGTCGCGATTTCTCTCAGTTCAATGCGCCGGTTCTGTCTAATGATCGCATTCACACTGTTGACTTTTGCACTGGTCCTGGATGTTGCGGGCCTGCCTTCGCGATAGTTGTCCGTGATATCCGTGCGTCAGGCTTCGAATTGCTGACACCACTTTACGATACCTTGCCGGGAAATGGCCCGCTCCCCACACACAGCACTAATTTCACGATGAATGTCCGTGCAATTCTTCCTTTTGGCCCATAGGAATCGGATTGTCGCACGCACCTCATATTTGGAGTGAACGTCCAGTTGACGCGCCATTGCATTTGGCCGCTATTCATACAATACTAGACGAGACACCACAGCGACCTGCCTAACAGATGTGTGGGCAGTGTCTGTCCCTTTCTCTGCTGTGCCCACCTTTGCGACACACAGCGCGCTGCTGCGGCGCGTTAGTGCAACTAACCTTTTGATCCAACTACGTAATTAACAGAGTGCTATTCACAACTAGCCCGGGACCACGACAACAGCAGGTGATCGTTATCAGTGTATTAGTACTTAGTACCATGAGCTGAATGACACAGTAGGGATATTACGAGATGTGAATATGAGTTAGGTCATATATTTTTTGTACCCATCTGTTAATACTGACTGTGAACAATTTCTACGTTCTGCGTATGTTAAGATTTTATACTTACCGATGAGTAATGCTTTACAAAAATCTGTGTATATTTATAGTTTGATGATATTAAAACCATGTAACATATGGTAATCTTAAGGGTTTTTGTTAGAGACATGGGCTAACTTTACAATGGCCATATTCTTTTCTGTCACATGTATTATAAATGTTTTGAAGATCTACCCACCAACACCGAATTTCTAACCTCGTAATTAATTGTGACTTGCTACATACCACGCACAAATCTAAATATTAAGAAATATTACGTCAGGCTGTCCGATTCTGAATACAGCAAAATAATACTGATATAAACAAAATTAATTAAATTGAACTACCGTATTCTCTATCGAAATAATAATCATACCATTCTCCATCATATATCAGCTGACTGAGTATTTGGTTAAAAAATAGTGGCTGAGCTGAGCTGGACTTGGCCACACTGTCCAATATATAATCACTGTACTGTGACCTTGAGCGACGAAGATTGGCATGTATATCTGCTGCTAACTACAAAATAAATGTATAGAACTCACACTTCAGTGGCTGGACAATTTGGATTATTTGCGGAGAGTTTGCTTTCATCGCGGTAGATAATTCCATTTTTCCCTATTGTGCGGAAGTAGAATCGGCATTTCAAGTAACGGGATACAAGTTCGGGGAATAAGCACAACACATTATGTTCTTAACAACACCATTGCGAGGATTTCACAGTAATTACTTTTAAATAATCCTAATAATCTCTCCATAAAGTTTTGTGAAAATCACTATTTCCACTCGCAACAATACATCATATGCACATTTCGATGCATAAGTAAGATATTATCACATTCAACTGCATCATGGTATTTGATTAGTGTTGGTGAGCAGGTACATTATCAGGTAAAATTGTTGGACACATTCGGTGTGTCTACAGTCACTCTCAAGTATTCCAGCGGGTTTGTACTTTGTGTCAGTGTTCAGTTCCCACGTGAAAATTTCAGTGGTTTCACAACCTTCTAAACCATTTGAACTAAAACTCCGATAACATTTTATGCTATAAGCGACAAATCCACTGAACAGCTGAAATACCAGTCAATCGTTCATTCGTTGGAATATATTAAGGTCCAAATGAACAGATGTGAGAAGCATGATAATTTATACAATGAGGGTATTTAGGGGCCTTCACCTGTTCTCGTAAGTGAGCCTCAGAAGGCAAAGGCTCATAATTTACGGAGTGCCTTCGGGAGACTTTCTTTAAAAAAAATACATGATACTGCCTAGACGATTTCTTACTGAAGATAAATAGCAACAAAACCATGAGTGATTATTTTGAAAACTTGAGATAACTATGGCCGCACGCTTATGGCAATACTAGCACACTGCCTTTTCAAATTACAGTGCTGCCGCTATGTGGCGGATCCACGATTATCTTCAGTTTGCTAACGGATAGAAGAAACACCTCCTAGATAATAACGCCTCACAACAGCGCTGTGACGTCACGATAGGGAGGCAATCTCAATCCAAAGAAACGCGAATCATTGTCACACGCAAACAAGATTTTGTAAGGGTTTGATTTCACTGCAAAGCGCACAGGAAATTTAATAAGACGTGCTGATCTGGTAATTTTGTGGTGTATTGGATCGCACTTATTTTTGGCTAACAATAATGGTTGTGCGTCGGCCAGTTCACTATCACAGTCGTAGTTTTGATGTCAGGAGCCTCAAAGAAATCGCCTGCTAGCTTTACAGTTGTGCCGTAAAATAAGAGGCTAATTATATAGTATAACTACAGGTATTCTTACCTCACTTGAATTGAAAATTTGCGCTCCTGTTTTTCATTGATACAAACTTGTCAGTCACCCGTTGATTGAAGTCTGTGATCTCCATCACCAGATCTCTTTCCATAGAAAGCATTGCCAAGGCCGACAATCTTTCCTGGGTCATAGAGTTCCGTAAAGAAGTTTTTATTCTCTTCAAAGTAGAAAAACATTTTTCTTCTTCGACAGACGTCATAGGGATTGTATAAATGAACTTCAACACTTTCAAGCACTCAATAAACGTCCGCTCTAGGTTGTTGGTTATTATAAAATCTGCTAGACTAACAGTACCCGACAATGATCTGAATTCTTGTGCTGAATAGATGGAAGATAGTTCATGGCGTAGTTTCAGTTTGTCCAGAAACGTATACACTGAACACACTGTCTGTAAGGTACCTTCAGGGAACCTAGAACGGTACAAGGATAACTTCTCTGGAAGAAACAATGATGAAGCTACAAGATGACCTGAGAAGCTAAAACGATTTTTAGCCTGGGAAATTATCACTTCGCACACTTTCTTTGCTTCTGTTTACCAATCAGTCTTGTCCAATTTCTTTTTATTCAATGAGCGATCGGTAGGTTCATTACCGCTTGTGAGGTCAATTTCTTCTCGTATCACGGAGATGTTTACTTCAAATGCTGAAACGGCCTTATGTACAGAACCCGCATCAGTGTGTCCGTGTTGTAGCTGACCGAAGAGAACTTCGACTAGTGGCATAACTTTACAGGATAATTCCAGCCAATAATTGAAACTACAACTGGAAAGAACTTTCTTATGACCAAGAGCCTGACAAATTGTAGTTTCTCTCATTACAGTGCCATTTTCCAATATCTGGTACATACACTCAATAAGGTCTTTCTTGCAGTCATAAACTGTGTTTATGCATCGTGATTGAAAATTCTACCTAGTAGGGCAAGCCCGTGGCAAACGTTTCCTCACTATCTCGTGAAGTATCGCGGTCCACTGTGGATTTCTTTTTTGCTAGTTGCTTTACGTCGCACCGACACAGATAGGTCTTATGGCGACGATGGGATAGGGAAGGGCTAGGAGTGGGAAGGAAGCGGCCGTGGCCTTAATTAAGGTACAGCCCCAGCATTTGCCTGGTGTGAAAATGGGAAACCACGGAAAACCATTTTCAGGGCTGCCGACAGTGGGGTTCGAACCTACTAGGGCCTATCTCCCGAATACTGGATATTGGCCGCACTTAAGCGACTGCAGCTATCGAGCTCGGTCCACTGTGGATTGTTGGAGAAGAATGCACAAATTCCTTGCAAACTTGGAATAAGTATTTTCACATTGCGGTTGATTGATGCCGCCTTGCTCATTATAAGATTAACTTGATGGGCATAGCAATGCACATATAGTGCGTTGGGATAGGATTTTTTCAATACCTCGTACCCCACCAGAGGTACCAACCATAACGAATGCCCCGTCATATATATGTGTTATTAACTTTTGGGGAGTTTCATTTATGTACTTTGTGCTTCTTTAATTCTTCCAATAAACACGCAGCTAACATTTGTGCGCCAAGTTTTGCAGGACACAGGAAACTCCAGATATTTTCTGTTGTTTTGCCTCTTACTACGTAACGGTAAACAACAGCCATCTGGAATATATTCGAAATATCACTGGTTTCGTCTGCTATAATAGCTAACACTTCTGATTCCCTCATTTGTTTTGATATTTCTTCCTGGCATGCCTCTAACATAATTTGCAAAATTGATTTTTAATTGTTTTGGATGTTCCTTTGTAAACAGTTGCCTTTTTCAAATTACCTTTTAAGCATGACATCCAAATCAGCGCTAAAATTAATTAGTCGTCTGAAAACACCTGGTTTTGATGATGATTCAGTTTTATCGTGCCCCATTAAGGCCATTTTAAAAGAACCGCAGAAACGAATACAGTTTACTAAAATATTTAACACATATCTTGTATGCCTGACTTCTTCGTTATACACAGTAATTTTTCTTCTATACGCACTGCCGAGTTGTGCAGCTACGTTGACAGTTAGAAAAACTGTCAGTCTTAAACAGTTTTGAAAAATGAACAACTGAAGATTCATGTTTCTCTATTTTGGTACTTAAGTGGTTTATGTCCGTAATTCCTACTTTGGTCCACGCTAGTTCTCCATCAAACAACAAGCACGGAAATCAAAATAACGCATTTTTAACTTCGCAACCACATAACCAATCACTATTTGTATACATATCCATTTTAAACACCCTCTTACACTGTCTATTTTCAGTATTAATATTCTGCAGAATATTTAATTCTGGTAATGGTCTTCCGACTGTCCTTACGCTAAGTTTCTCCTCATCAGAAAGCTGGAAAAACACTCTGGCTTGTAAATTATTTACAGTATTCATTTTCACTCACACTCCACTGCAAATGAGATTACGTCTTGAATAGGTAATATTTCAAATCAAACATTCAGTTACAACAAAATACTAATACATCTACAGTGGATAGATTTGAGCACTTAGGCCGTGAAACGATACCAACAAATAGTCAAACTAAACTACACAAACACTGGCAGCTTTTTGACGAACTCATACTCATAATGCCGAATCCATCAGTTATAATAACGCACAGAAAAATCTATCTAGAACCAAAACACACCAAGACCTACACGTAATAAATGTAAACATAACGTCTATAGTAACACCGACAACTCCATGTCGCAATAGTCCAGCCGTTTACACACATGTGATAATGTTAGCACAAAGCTCGTTTTACAGTTGACAAAAGTATAACGTGAAGTTATGCTGATGAGAAAACGTTCCCTTGAAGGTATATCCTCAAAACAAATTTTGGGATTTAAAATGGTTATGATTGCCGATGAAATACCAATGTTGGTAACATTGTGGGTGGAGCGGTACGGCTTACCCCAGTGACGTGGAAAAGAAATTACCGTTGGGAGAGGAGGAAAAGCGGGGATGAAGTCATCTCTGCAGAGTGGTGCGATCTAATGGGGACATTTTGAATTGTTTTTCGATAGCGAACTTGCTGGTCTCCTGCAATCCCTAGGAGCGATACTGGCGGGCGTGCTACAAGATGATATACATCGTATACAGGCTTAAGCTCGTCCCTGCTGGAACGATATAGCGGCGTGCTAGCGCTAGGAAGTTGCCGTAAGAAAGGTAATCCCTTTAGTTTGATTCAAAGACGGCGGAGTTTAATGGTCTGTTACAAAGAATTAGTACATCGAACGACCAAAGATGGTTGGTTCTAACAAATTTTAGAGTATATGTTAGGTTTATTAAACTGAAAAATAGGAAGAAAGGACGACGAATGAAGTGTAAAATTATGGGGAGTTGTGCAACCCTGCTACAATACCACGCACCATCCTTGATATGAACCACCTGGAAACGTTCATTTACACTGGGAAATTGTTCAATGGGTGCTTTGGTATGACTGAAGATTTTTACTTTTCTGACAAGGTATACATGTTTTTGCCCATTGTTGAACATCTTTCCCTAAGTTTGACCAAGCAAATCTAGAAGATATGTCTCACTGATGCCCTCACACCTGGATGAGCCATGTCATGTTAATGTCGAAAAACTGCAAATCTGAATGGCTTGGGCACATATGGCCGAATATTGTCTGTTGACACATCACACCAGAGACCGGTACCATCAGGCGTGGTGTGAAGCTTGAACGTAAGTGAAGTATCAGAACCTAATCGGAGTTTCTGAAGTTCTTCTACTTGTCTCTGTCAAATCGCCATTTTTTATAATTGATTGACACTAACTCTTCCATTCGTGTAAAATTTTCTCTGTCTGAGACATGTCGCAAGTCTGTAGTGAATTGAGATATATACTGAAGATATATTTGTTGAATTGCTGACGCCTTATCATTCTTCTTCTTGAAGGCATATGTTAATGTAGCATGGTCTGTATAGACAGGAAACGTTCTTCCTTGGCTCCTTCCAGTAGGCATCTGAAGTATTTTATTCGCAGATAGATGCTAATAAGTTCCCGATCATAAGTAGAATAATTCTGAGCATTGGAGAACTTCTTCGAATAGAGTTCAATAGGTTTCCAATATTCATTCTTCCTTTGTTGTAGTGCTGCTCCTGCTGCAAAATCTGATCGTCCATAAACAATGCAGTTTCATGATCCATGTTTGAAAACGTTAGCAGGGCTGTCTGTGTAAGTTGCTCCTTACATTTCTCAAATTGCTGGGTTGCTTCTGGAATCCAATTAATTGGCCTTCGGTCGTCTTTCTTGGTCTCTTTTAAGAACTCATTCAAAAGAGCTTGATTCCAGCAGTAGATTCCAAATGTCGACGATAAAAATTAATAGTGCCAAGGAATGGTCGCAGTTGTCGCACTGTTGTTGGTCGTTTTGCGTTAACAATAGTTGCTACTCTTTCAGGGTCTGATTTAGTTTATTTCGGTGTAATAAGGTACCGCAAGAAAGTGACATTTTTTAATCCAAATACCAATTTTCCCACGTTCATTTTGAGGCCATGTTAATGGAGTCGTTCGAAGAGATTGGTTAGGTCTTCGATGTCTTCCTCTTCTGAAGTAGATGCTATTAGTATGTCATATAAATTTGCAAAACAGAAATCAAGTCCACGTAACACTTCATTAGTACATCTCTGAAATGGGTTCCTTAATCCAAATTGTATGAAGTTGAATTCGTACAAGGCAAATGGGGGTGATGAGGGCTGAATTGTGTTTGTTGTCCTCTGCTAAAGGCATTTTATAATATGCCTTCATAAGGTGCAGCTTAGAAAAAAATGCCTTGTCTTGAAGGATGAGGGTAACATCATCTACACGTGGAATTGGGTAACGGTCTGCGAGGGTGCGGTCTTTGAATACGTTGATATTCCCCACAGATGTGCCACTTGCCATTAGTTTAGTCACCATGTGTAGAGGACTAGCCCACTGAGATTTAGAAGGTTGAATTATATTGTCATTTAACATAAATTGAAATTATTGTTTTGCGATGGCCAGTTTATGAGGGTCTAACCCGCGTGGTTTCAGAAAACTGGAGGGCAACTGGAAGTTGTTATCTAGTGCTGGACGTCATGCTTTACATCATTCGGTGTAATGAGAGGAGTCAAGAGTTCGGGGAATTTGTTAAGACTTTCAGAAAATGTGCAGGTAATATGGAGGGCTCTCACAACTTCGGCAGCATCAAGGTTGTAACATGTCCAAGAACATATTATAATGAGGTGTTGTTATTGTGTCATTATATTGTTCCAAGAGTAAAAATCAGTCGGTTCGAGATGAACGCGATTACCGGTAACGAAATTGAACACAATGTATAAATGTTGTAAAATGTCAAAGGAATACGGTGCAGCGCGAAGTCGAAATGGTCAGGATCATAATGGCAGTGGCTGTAACAAAATAAGAGTTCGAATTGTTAAAGCCAACACTATTTAAAAAATACAAATGAACAAGCATTCAAGCAAAGTGGGCATACTACGGTAGAGAAGCAAAATACACATCTTGAAAGTATTGAAATTGAAGTAATCCTGAGAAAGAAGAGATATTTATAGCGATTATACTAAAGAATAACGCATAAATCTAATAATAGTAATATAATACATGCGTTATATGTGAAGTGGAACTGGGAAACGATACAAGTGCCACAAAATGCAAAATGCGTTTTTTTCGCTAAAAGTGATCTATGTGCCGTCGCCAATAATATGGAAAAGGATATAAGTTGAACCAACCTCCCTTTGTAGTTCAAACTCTCTACGATAGGTGGAGCCTGATACAAGTCCAACGGCATTTTTGTAGGGAGTGATACAAGTGCCAGCGAGCTCTGTGGAACTGTTTGCGCGCCAACGAGTTGTTTACTTGCAGAAAGTTAGCAAAATGCAAGCTGCGAATGGTGGGATAAAAGCAAAACAATGGATTGTTAACAGAGAACGTCGCATTCATGGACGTCCTTATGTTAATGGCAAAGGTGAAATGAAACCAGGGAAACTTCCGCCTCCCTCTACGGTATGTATGATATATTTTTCCGTCTGCAGCCATGCATGTAGGTTATGTGTACATTCACGACTGCTAAATAAATTAAATTTTATTAAACCTCTTTCCCATTTAAATTCGATTATCGTGATCAACTTAACTAAATTAAGATTTCATGATTATAATCCTCATTTGCTTGTTACAGGCGAGCTGCAAATGTAAATACAAGTGCCGAGACCTGTCGCAGGAGCAGAAAGAACGTCTCTTTTTAGAATTTTACGAGCTTTCTAATGAGCAACAGGGAACGTACCTCATGAATCGCATAGACATTGTGAACATTGCTAGAAGGCGACATGAAACTTATTCGGATCCCAGCGAAAGCAAGCGACAAGCGACTATGTGTTATTCAGTTCCGAGTGGAAATAGTCTTGTCCAGGTATGTGCGAAAACATTTAAAGAAATGTGTGGTGTGTCCAACAGAAGGCTACAAACATTGAATATGAAGAAGAAATTGGGCAACAGTGCCTACAATGATCAAAGAGGAAGAAACCCTTTGTCTCACATTAATAAGGTAAAGTATACTGAGGAAGACCATAAGCTCGTTCGCGAGCACAGAGTCATTTCCGAAAGAAGAGAGCCATTATGGAAGGAATGCTAGTAGCAAGCTGTATCTGAGTGCTGATTTAAATGTCAATCGCATGTATCATGCATTCCAGCTTAAATATCCTGAATCCCATGTTCAGTACAAGTATTATCAAGGAGTTTTAAAGAACGATTTTCTGAATGTGTCATTTGGTAAGCCTAAAACTGACACATGCCGTACCTGTGATCATATGCATATTCAACTTAAAGCATCTCCAGCTACAAAGACTGCAATAGAAAAGCAACTTGAATTACATCAATGTAAGGCTGAGAAAGCACTTTCTTTACTAAGCGAAGATAAACATGCATCACAGATGCCTTTAAGTGACATGTTATGTGTATCCATGAACCTGCAGCAAGTTATTTTCACACCAACCTTAACACATAGTGCAATGTTCTATTCAAGGCAGCTCTCAAATTCCAATTTGTGTGTTAATATTGGCGATACTGGTGATAGCTACATATGCATGTGGCACGAGGGTATAGCAGGTCGCGGAGGCAACGAAATTGCTTCATGTCTCTTCCGTGTTCTCACATCCCATAACACTACTAAGATGAGACTGACACTGTGGTGTGATAACTGCGCCGGACAAAACACAAATCGAATGATTTTAATGGTACTAGTGTACCTAGCAACACAAAAGCAGTTTGAGTACATAGATATGAAATTTCTTGTCAGTGGCCACAGTTATATGCCATGTGATTGGGATTTCGGTGTGATCGAGAAACGTAAGAAAGTGTGTAAAGCTAAAAAAAGGGAAGAAAGTGCAAGACATTTTAACTTTGAAGTTTAGCCCTTCCAATTCTGGCAGCAAAATTTCAGCAGAGAAAAAATGATCTTTTGGCAATGCTGGAATATATGGATCCAAAGTATCATGACTTTTATAAAGAACTTTGTAAGTGAGAAATGCTGGGAACCTTTGTGTAAGAAATGTTATGAATGAACGATATTAGACCTACTTTGCTGTCTCATATTTTTGTCATCAGTTGCATAGTATAGTATGTTCTTTAATATATGCCGTTCAACGTAATAATATTGTCATTGTCGATATCATGCTCCCTGCTCCTCACACTTGTATCACTTTCTAAAGACATTTTGCATGGCACTTACATCTTTCCCAAAAACTGTACATTTGTTGCACTTCTATGTCTCAGTGAGCAAAACTGTACTTCAGTGTTCTATATCATTATCTTTCTTTTAATCTAAATGATACCTGGAAATTGTCAAAATGTAGTAAAACATATTAGTTTCAACGTAATATAGTTTTCTTTAATTTCCCACGATTTTTGATTTTGGCACATATATCGTTTCCCAGTTCCACTTCACAATTATATTAAACATTGTAAGGAGTGGAAGAGGGTCTGCCTGGCCGAGGCGGTAATGGCGAGCTCGGTTCGCCAGGAAGGACGTGGGTTCGAATCTCCGTCAGGAAGTCGTAAAGAATTGAGAAACGAGATTTCCACTTCCGGAGGTGCATATGGCCCTGTGGTTCACTCAGCCTACACAAAAAATGAGTACCAGGTTAATTCCTGGGGGCAAAGGCGACCGGGCGTAGAGCTAACCACGCTACCCCATCACGTGCCAAGGTTAACAATGCTGGAAGTCTTTACCTTCCACTCCTCCAATGGCCTTCATGGCCTGTACGGAGGTGACTTTGCTTTGCTTTGCTTTTTTGTAAGGAGTGAAAGACAGAACATCGTGAAGACGGCGTATTCTAAGCCTTGATTCTGATAAGAAGGAATTCGATACTACGCATCTCTATATATAAGTCCATTTAACAACTGCATATGACATATAAAATTTAACCAATAGCAGGCATATTGGAGATCTGCGTAAAGTTAAAGCTACATAAACCAATATTGAATTGATTATCATTGATAATTATGTTAGAAGGCTTTGATCACTTTAGAATATTACAGCTGTTTTCATCTATACATTTTCGTCTTCCAATTGCGCAAGACAAGACCGCTATGAGTTTCTAAGGAGACTATGGGGCCGACTGTCCAGATGAAATCGTGCTGAGATGACAGCAGAGGGGAGCTACAATCCCAGATGACAATGCAGTGGCTATCGGAGGAGAATGGTAACCAACCAAACCTGCAGATGACGAATGAGAAATGATCTAATCCCGGGAGCGAAAGGACAACGATAAGATTCGTAGGCAAATTCATTTAATTGCTAGATAAAATAAAATGTATGTTTCTTGTAGTTGAAAAGTAGATGCTAGGTCGTTAATATCTCCAGAATGGTTCAAGTTATGTTAGATTATCGCGTGTGGCTAATCTTTTGTCATGACGAATATAAGAACCAAGTGTGATGACTCATCGAGTTCAGGCGCGCCCCGCTAGGCAGCGCTAGAGTTTGGTAGCTCCACAATATCTATCAGCTGGTCTTCGGAATGGTGACACAGGAAACTTATTACTCCATAACTGATAAGTATATACACTGTCTTTTATAAAAAGAATGAGAGATTACAATCAAAATACCACGGCAGAGAACAATGGAAAAATATCATACACGAAAATAAGAGCTACGACTTTCAACAGATGTTGCTAAAAGCACAAGTTACTCGAGTGTATATATACATAAATAACACAACTCCCAGCATATTAAAAAACACCCATGAAGTATTTAAAGGTAATACTCTACTTACCATCTCAGTTTGTCGGTTACTGGACTTTCGAAAGCTTGCGTGAAGATTTGGCGGATGTTCGAGATTGTAAATCTCGCCGGATTTCTTTCACTCTGAGGAAAAATCGGCACTTCAGATAATGATAAACAAGGCTGGGGATTATATCCATAACATGTTGAAAACAACAGCCAGCACCTGAAGGATCAACTGAAATTTTGTCTATAGAATCGATATATCCAAAAAATATTTCGCTCCACATCGATTTTGAGTTCAGTTTTTCACTAAATACTTTCTCGGCCTGGAAAAGAATGTCACATATACTTTTCGAAGGGCGTGTTAAACACACTTCATTATTGCTTGCACCGTAGTCTTTTATTTCGGAGAGAACTGAAAATGTACTTTAATTATTGTCACGTAAAGAATGGGCACAGGGCGAACACTTAATAAATTAAGAAGAATGCTTAACATCGTACCCAGCCAAATGGTACACTAAACACTTCTCAATCGAAAAGCTTCGAACTGTGTATTTCTAACCTGCTTCTCCAATAAATTAATTCTCGATTTTGCTGAGTTTAGACTGGATCTAGCTCGATTTAAATTTCGATTAGCATTTTTAGGCGCCTTGTGAGCGATAATATTGTCTTTTCGGCATCAGAAAGCACACTAGAATAACCCAAATTTTGATCAACATTAGACTGACCTTTCAATTCTCCACTTGCTGCTACACTCCCGTCTTCAATCATCTTTCTTCTTCTTCTAGAGGTGTCTAGATTCTTTTTTCCTGTTGGGAGTTTCACGGGACTTAATCTCACTTGAAAGGTATTTCGGCAAATTAGGGAAAATGTGAGGCACTGCTCCTGGACGTAATTTCCATCTCTCACGAGGCATAACCACTTTTTCAGCATTCACTATAAAGTTATCTGATTTTACTATCAAATCATCAGAGAAATTAACTTGATAAATTCTACTATTCCTTTCGTGGAATAGCTCTGGCCCATTTTTCAAATTTATTTCTATCCTTCGGTGGTGAAAAGAATTTTATACCATTAACTACTCTACCATAGCCTGACTTACAGCCAGGCACAAAACAGTACGGCGTGTAGAACTATTAATTTAATCAGGCCACATAACACACGTGCTTTAAGTGCTCAACACACAATGAACTGAGTTTAGGAACTGAAAGCAAAGGAAATTCAACTTGTTGACCTGAAATATCTCGCACAATAACATCTCCCGCACTTTCCATCACATGGTTTGCCGGTCTATTGATCCACGTGTTGGACACCGACGTTTGCAGTGCTCCCAGTGGCGGGTCCACAAACTACCACGCTATAAGAGTTGAGTCATCACACTTGGTTCTTATATTCGTCATGCTTTTGTGTTGGTATATTGGTGGAAATAGGTAGGGGAAGATCTGGCAGTACCGGACGGCGTGCAGTATCGGACAGTGTCACTTTCTGGGAATCGCCGCAAGATTGCAGCACCCTTCAGTAAATGCTTATAAGCTTGTTGTGATGGAATCGTGTGGTCGCCATTTTGAGGTGGTTACTTAAGAAGTGTACTTGTGGTGTGAGATTTCGTGATTTTGTGCTCAGTGTTACGGTACGAAGATAACTTTCTTGGCTAATAACGCCAGCATAGGTAAGTGCAATATCAATTAACGTGCGGTTCTTCAATAACTATTGGTTAGTGCACAATTGAGTGGTATAATATCCCTGTGGCTTTAATACATTCAGTTTCCTGACGCATAAACTTTAAACGAATGGGTATCGGACAATTGGCGGGCAGTATCGGACATGAAGCTTGTAAGTTTTCTCGCCGACTATAACAATTTTCTATTTTGTTTCAGCTCAAAATGGAGAAGAAACTTGGAAAATGGACAGAGGAAAATATGAAAATGGCCATTAATGAAGTAAAAAGTGGAAACAGAAGTCTCAGGGAAGCAACTGAACTCTTTTCTGTTCCCAGAAGCACATTAGGCTACAAGGTAAAATTAATTTCTTCCGGAAATGAGCTTACTTCTCGCTGAGAGACATTTTTGGGCTGGTAAATGCTGCATTTACCAAAGTGTGTCGTATGGATCTGGCTCAGTCGGCATTCGCTTGTACTGGTATCTATCAGTGGGGACCAAAATGAAATTCTCACTTCAAGCCCTTACAAACTCCTCCTCGAAGAAAGGCAACGAATAAAATGTGCCCATTCAGTGCAGACGACCGTCAAGTCCAATATTAAATCCAGGAGAGACTTAAAATGAAACATTCAGCGCAGTAAAACTGCAAGGAAAGCGCTAAAATATTACACTGGAGACGACGAAACTAATAGCATCATCTGCAGGGAAAATTTCGCTGAGGACGGGATCCAGTGCAGTTTATGCAAGGGTTGAGCTCATGAAAAGTGTATAAATCTTGAAGGGAAATTACCTTTATTATAAATGTGACATGTGCAGTGTGAAATAATGTGACAATATATAAGTAAGTTAGAACACTCCCTTGAAAGCAGACTGTACGATACTGTACGCCATGTTTTTAAATCTTTAAAATTGTTATGTTTCCTAAATTAGTGATAAATTGCTTTTATTAATGTTAGTATGTAAAAGTTCAACAGCACTCATAAGGTGAATAATAAGGTTCCTGAAAATCGGTAATTTGTTTAATTCCACACTAGTCTACCTTTTTAACTCGAGCATTTGGTTAGGTGTCCGGTACTGCCAGACCTTCCCCTATTCTTAAGAAATAAGACATACTCCAATCAGGCTTACTACTCCATTTGGTGCAGACCATTCAGCTGCTAATGTGCGAATGTGTCTGCCATTTCAAGTTTCCCTGCACCTGCCAAGCACATGGTTGCACACACTTCTCAGGTCTAAAATTGGCACCGAAACGGAAGTGATAATAGGCAATCACGAGCAGTGAAATGGCAAGCAATAATACAAGTACGCAGGGAATGACGGTCTCGTCTAAATATACGGTAAAATTCTGAGAGCTCCTATCAAATATAAATATCGAAATAATGACCATACTAAGCAGCATACAAATATGCTACACAACACCCGCGAATTCAACAAGTAAAACGTTTACTCACCGCATGGACCCATTTTTCTCATTAATATCTGCGGCTATAGTAGGGCGATCGGAAATCTGCTGAAAGGAATTAAAGTACTTGCTTCACAAATACATTCGTTTTCCCGCTGGAAAATAAATATCCGATGTGTGCGAGTATGTTCCTTCACTGTCTTCGAATAGTCACACCATGCCTGATTTTTCATCGGAGTTTCCTGCTATTTGTTAGAATTTACGATATAAAAACTAGCGAACAACACACAGATAAATAAGACACACGAACCCGAAAAATCCAACACCAAAGCTAAAGCACTTGAATAATAAACCTTTAAACCTAAATATTAAACTGATTAGAACGCTAAACTAAACGGTATAACACATGGATCAACGGGAATAATAACAGCAACAACAGTAAAAAAACAAAATGAGGTAATAATAAACAAGGTACCTCCACTGCAACCAGGAAAGTGGTAGAACCACTCGGAAAGGTGTGGGTAAAGAACAGCTGACGGAGCGATCGAAGCGTTCCAATGTCTAAACCCTTATGCTATTGACAACCTTTAGTAATCTTCAATGTTTATTTGGAGGATAATTACATTAAGAAATCTATGTTTAGTTTCAAAAAAGATTTTGAGGACTTGAGGGCTGTGTTCAGAGAAATGAAAGTAGGTATGGCTAATTGCCAGACATAGGCTCTCTGAAAGAATAAGTTGCACAGCCGAAACATTATTTTAGAAGAAACAATCTAGACATTTATAGAGTATCACAGAAGGTAGGTGGTGAGTCTTGCCAATTTCATGAATATTGCCCTAGATAAGAAGTATACTGATATGGTAAATCGAATTGCTACATACATGCCTTGACCAATCTTAGTTAAATTTCTATAACAGGTTGAATAAGAAAGAACTTATGAACTAAAAAGAACCGAAAGGATTACCAAAGTTCCTAACCGAAGGGTTTACATCAATAAAAATCTTACTCCTAGAAACAAGGCTTGTACAATGAGCCAAGAGATTCCATAAAGTCTGCAAGGTTGGGAACTAACTTAGTAAAAGTAATCGAATTACTTGTAACGAACACTTTTTAAGTAATTCTTACCTGTAATCTTTACTTTTTACAAAATTTAATTTTTACTCTTAATTTACTTTTTGAAATAGAATTGTAATCATTATATTCTAGCGATCATTGCATTCTGGTGATATATACACATCGTATGGAAGCAGCAACGGAAACAAACTGTGACGATAAAGATAACTGTTTAGTTATACTACAGCAGAACCAATAGCTTAATCAGTGTTGGTTGAAGTCAGTGGTGGCGATAAGGACCGCTCAGACCCCTAGTGGGGGGAGGGGCATGGCTTCTGAGGGGCCCATGACTGTTTCTTAATTCCGTAGCTGAAGAGTGATTTTACATATTGATAAAGCCACAGCACACAACATAGTATTATTTGTACAGAGGGTTATTCCAAACTTAGGCCATCGTAGTGAAGCATTTCTTTAGGCAATGGGAGTACGGTAGTTATTTCGGAAGTAATGTGGGTTTCCCAACCTGTTCCAGTAAAAACTATTCCTTGCTGCCACTCACATCAATCAACAAGGCGTTCGAAGTAATTAGCCAGTTCTGAGAACCAAATAATCAGCGAAGATGCGAAAACAAAGGCATACTCCTTGTGTTAAGTCTAAATATTGAAGTTTCGAGCCTGTTTATAACTCACTGCAGTCAGTAGACTGTTGAGTTGTAAATTATTTGGTCCTAGAAACGAGATTACTTCTTAATATTGTGATGGTCAACGTGTTTTGGTTAGTATAAATGAATATGCATTTCTTGTGCGTGTATTCGTGTTCGTACCATTCAAGTGTATTATTTTAATTTTTCGGATTTGGAAACTAAATTGTGTAGTACTAGTGTATTAAATAGGAGACAAGTTGTTGTTTATCGTAGATTTAAATGTAAATTTTACTACCAGCAGTCGCGGCACGTTGTTCTTTATGCGCATTCCGAAACAGAGGAACTTGTAAACCCCACACGTATTGACCGAACATCGAATCCAGGCCGTAGAGGTGGGGAGCTGAAGTCACAGAGATACCAGTCTCCTCAGTGATCAATTATGTCAGATAAGCACAAGTATTTCAGTTGTATAAAAAGCGCGAAGTTCAACTAGAGAGAGAGGAATTGACTAGCAAATTAATCAAAATTGATACGGTTTAAAAAAGCTGTCCTATCACAAACGGGGTGAGAATGTCACTGGTGGTGTGAGAATGTGACAGTGATGTCATATCATATGTCTGCATCTCCCAGTGCCACCTGGTGTCAAATATAAGAATGTGGCCTGCACTGATGCTTTGTTTATAGTCAAAGGTTGGCAGCCATGACGTTCTTCCTGTATTTATTCTTTTACCTAGGCGCGAGCAGTGCATTTAAAATTACTCGCCGTTCCCGCTCTTTTGTATACATTTGCATTTTCTGTTATGTGCAGCTTCCACCGTGAATTGTAGGCAAAAAGTAACTATATATTTTGAATCCTTTGGTGTTCTAGGTCATATCTCAGTTTTAAACACATTGTTATCATCATTTGTTCATGAAATGCAAATAATTTGATCTAAAATGAGAAGATTGTGGGGTGAAAATGTGACATTGGTTTTCTTTTAAATTTATTACAGGCTGTGCTTCTCTATAATGGGACGGATTTATAAAAGGAAAATTGGTGGACGAAATTATCGAAATTGGACAGGTGATCAGTTAGAAGCAGCACTGAATGAAATCAAAGGAAAAAAAAGCTTCTATTCGTCAAGTGGCGGAGAAATATGGAATCCACAGGAACACGTTGGGGAAGAAAACGCATGGACAACTTGCCGGTAAATCAGATGGTCAAACATTGTTGTCTTATGAAGAGGAGAAAGTAATAGTTTCTCATGTGATCGCGCTGGCAACTTATGGTTTTCCCGTTACTGTTAATAAATTACCGGTACGTGTGTTAATACGGTCATACCTTGACAGGACAGGCCAAGTTGTTTCCAAGGACCCCCTCGCCTGTCAAATAGTAGTGGGACTCCCTTACTCCCATAGGTCCGAGGCTTGCTTAAATTTTCTGAGCTCGGTAAATTCATGAAGCAGGATGGTACCCTACTTACACATAGTCCAAGTGAGGATCACTCCTCTAACGGGTTATGAACCACCGGTGGATTGTATAGTCCTAACCGCCTGAGCACAAGGAGGGCCATGACTCAAAAAATGTCCGAGATGCCCACTCCCATTCCATAGCAACTGGTATCCCGACTCTCAGGACCACTTACTAGGCCACTCAGCCGTTGCCCATGGTTCACGAAATGGGGGACTATGGAATTAAAGGTAGATTATTAAAATCAATCAAAGGCATTTGTGTTGACAATTGGGCTTCAGTGAGAATTGATGGTAGAATTCGTTCCTGGTTCAGGATACTTACAGGAGTTAGACAAGGCTGTAATCTTTCACCTCTGCTGTTCGTAGTTTACATGGATCATCTGATGAAAGGTATAATAATATGAAAGCAGTAACTTGAAAACTCTCGTAAACGTATACCAGCTTGTTTAGATGCTCTTTGAAATAGTTTACAAAGTCCATAGTGCAAAATGAAGTCTTGGATGAAGAAAGAGATAATACTGGTGCATGATTATTGTATCTTCTATTTTAATAAATCAGTTTTTCTTATATTTTTTTCTTATATTTTCTGTCGCAGAAGCATGCCATGTCTACGAACATCTGAAATTGAGGAACTGTGGGATACACTAGGAACAGAATCAGAAGCCGGTGGTGATTCTGATGCTGAGGATGCCTTAGTCATACCAGCAGCAGGTACTAGTACGAGCAGTGGCGAAGCACTGGGAGGTAGCATCAGTGCACAGTTGATGGAAGAGGATTCGGATGGGAGCATGTATGATCCAGCTGACCCGGACCAAGCAGATAAGAGCCAGCAATATTTAGTTTCAACATCCGATTCATATTGTGATACTGAACGAGAGTCAGACTCCTCGAGTCTAACTCGGTAGCCTCCACAGTAAAATTTTACTAATAGAACAAGAGCCCAATAGTTTTCAAAGCTTTGTATACTCTCGCCCATTTGGACCCAATGTACTGTGAATTTAGCTTCTCCACTTGAGATAGTTATGAGTTTCTTCTCTGAATGTATATTCAAAACCGTAGTTGATGAGTCCAATAAAACAAGTTTAATAAATAAATATACTTTATGGATGTGGTTAATTTATCGACCACAAAATATGCATGTCCCTAATAGGATTGTGGTTAAAATTTTGCCGAACAATTTTAGTAGTGATTACCGTAAAATGATTTAGTTGCTATTGATTAAAGGTTTTTTGGTTCTAGTATTTACTTTAGAAGGTAAGTATGTTACTTTTGGCCATTATGAATAAAAAAGTTTTGCCCTATAAAGGGTTAACTTACCAGCTGAATAAACTTCGCGTGCTGCTATTAGCTATCGGAAATGCATTGTGGTTAAAATTTTGACCACAAAAAATACACGGGCGCTTCTCTCTGATGGCCGTACTGAAAACGAAGGTTGTGGTTAATCTTGGGACCACAAAGCGTTCCAGCTGAACACCGATGATGATAACGTTGAGTTTTGTAGCTAAATAGAATATATATACAACCTTATCCGCGCTATAAAGTTTACTTCCGTCAAGGTAGCAGTAAGCCATGTGCATGTAGTTAAAGATAGTGGCTGACAGCTGCAAGTCTAAATATGTACAACTCTGATGACGTCAATGCTGCAACACGTGCACACTCTTGCCTTCGCGATGCATGTTAAAACTTATTCGATAGAAGGAGGAGGAGGTTATCACAGCCTATGTATAGCCGCCACCTTGTGCAGACGCTATCTTGTGCAGTAGCCTCTAGGAGGAGGAGGAGGTAATGTATACTCGCTATATTGTGCAGTAGCCTCTAAGCTAGCTTTCTTCATAAGAGCAGCCGCCATCTTGTGCAGTAGCCTCTAAGCTTGCTTTCTTCATAAGAGCATGTGTATAGCCGCTATCTTGTGCAGTAAGCCTCTCAGCCAGCTTTAGCAGCCGCCATCTTGCTCAAGCGCCCTTAAGCTGTCTCATAAAAGCAGTCGCCATCTTGCGCATTAGCCTCTAAGCTAGCTTTTTCCATAAGAGCCTGTGTATAGTAGCCACCTTGCGCAAGCGCCGCTAGGCCGTCCCATAAGGAGCTGTGTATAGCCACCAACTTGTGCAATTAGATAGTCGCCATCTTGCGCAAGCGCCCCTAGCGAGTGTCATGAGAGCCTATATATAGCAGCCATCTTGCGCAAGCACCCCTAGGCCGTCCCATAAGGACCTGTGTATAGCCGCCATCTTGTGCAATTAGATAGCCGCCATCTTGCGCAAGCACCCCTAGGGCTTCTCATAAGAGTCTATGTATAGCGGCCATCTTGCGCAAACGCCTCTAGGCCGTCCCATAAGAGCGCATGTATAGCCGCCATCTTGTGCAATTGGCGTCGGAAGAGCATCTTGCCGTAAAACTCCCTTCAAGAAGGCGGATGTGAGGTTAGGCTTTCTCTCTTAGGCGTCTGGAAGGGCAACTAGCCGTTAAAGTGAGGTTACGCCCCTCAAGATGGCGACTGTGAGGTTAGGCTCGCTCTCTTATGCAAAAATCCACGAATCGGCCTAGCCCTTCTACTATACTAGGGGTCAATGACCTCAGGTGTAGGTGGTGTGCGAACCCTGTTGCTCTCCTACTAATAGGAAAATTGTCAGCAGATTCGTTAGCCGCTTAAGTATTCAGGAATTGCCGTTCAGGGATCATAGAGAAAGTCAATGTTCTTCTTTATGTTTATGTAATAAAGGGAATTACTTGGCTACTCTTGGTTTACTGGTTTCGGAGGAATCTTTCATGAAAGACCATTTGGAGTCAGAAAATGTCTTCAAAGGTACTTCTGGTGACATAAAAAATGATTTATTTAAGGCTGTTACTGTTGCCGTTCAGGAACGCATTCGCAAAGAGATTGAATTACCTGAATTCGTTTCTGTCTAAGCTGATGAAACTACAGGTGTTTTCTTTAAATCACAGTTACGTATTTTTGTGAGGTATTGTGTAAATGGAAAGGTCGAAAAACGGTTTCTAGGCTTTTATTACGTGTCTGCTGGGGTTTAGCTGATGTCATAATCTCTCTTCTGAAAGAATGAAACATTGATATACCAGACTCGTGTATCAAACGTATGACGGGGCTACAGTAACGTCTGGCCATAAAGGAGGTGTCCAGGCAATTGTCAGACAGTCTTATTCTAATTCGTACATGGTTACGCCCATCAACCCAGTTTGGTTCTTCTTCATGCTACGAAAAAACTAAAAGAGATTAAATTGTTCATATACAATTTATCTGTCTTCTACACATTCTTCTCTCGTTCTTCAAGTCATGCACAGTTGCTGAGAGAGCAAGGTTTTCAGCTTCCTCATCCTTCTCCTACCAGATGGAATTATGATTATCAGGCTGTTATGACCGCGAAAAAATATTATTCCGAGTTGAAAAGAGCAGTGGATCATATCATAAATTCTGACAGCTGGGACACAGAATCAATCCAGAAAGCAATAGGAATAGACAATATATTGAACAGTCACAATTTTTGTCCCTCCTTTGTCTCTTTTCTGGAATTGTTGTCGTCACTGACTTTTTGTTTAGCATTCTGCAGTCGAAAATGTCCTCTGATATAAATTTGCGTATTAAAGAGGAGAAGGTTGCTACTACTAACGCCACATCTATCAGAAGAATTAAAGTAATGAAAGAAGTAGAAGAAAATGTCATGAATGCTAACCGGGGCCAAAGAAGAGTTGCCTACGGGGTTTTCGATTCAGTGTTGCTTCAGTCAGAAACACGTTTCGGTAATTACGAATGCCTTCGTGTCGCAGAACTACTTGATGAAACTAAATTTAATATTTAACATTACAATTTCGTTAACAGCATTTAAAAGAAATCTTGGCCATGTACCCTAAGGCTTTTCATGTAGATCAGCTTGAGAACGAACTTACCAACATTTACTCTGATTCTGATAAACATATTCGAGCCCAGCAACTATTGGCTTACATTCTTATTAATGAACTCCAGAGTGTGTACCGTATGAGGAAAAAAACAAAATTGCTTAATTTGCTTAATTGCTTAATTAACGTCAGTTTCTAGTGAATGCACTATGAGTGCCTTGAAACGAATTAAATTTTATTTAAGGAATTCGATGTCCAACCAGAGACTGTGTAACTTGGGAACTCCAGCTATAGAGAAGGAACTGCTGTGGCATCCTAGCAAGACGCCTGACATCAGGACGAGAGTAACAGTCATATTTGATGAAATGAAGGGCAAGCGGATTGAACTCATTTACAAGAATATTGTTTTAGGTGAGTTGTACGAAAATCTATTTATTTCTCATTTCTCTTATTAAATCTATATAAAATTAATTTTTTTGCTATTTTTTATTCTAAAAATATGTTATCTGACAGCTCCCCGCTCTATTTATGTATGTATTGTGACCGTTCATCACGTCGTCCTGAGCAGGTTATAATACCCTGCCGTTTGAATATGCCGTTTTCCGTGCGAGTTTACGACCAATAGTGGCCATACCAGCGCATTTTACCCGTCCCGGGATGCGAGTGACTCGCCGCCAACCCGAGAGGCTGAGCTCTCGTTACGCGAATGTAGCTAAAATGGGTCTTGCTCTAGCGAGTAATTGGAAAGCTCTCCCTCTCTGAGAACGAAGAGAGAACGAGGTACGCCAAGAGAAGCAGTAGATGTAGGTCTCGGAGCATTTCCTCAAACCCTGGAAATATATCTCTGCAGACTTCCCTGCACATTCACTCGTACCAATCCATAATCTTCAACTGTTTCTGGAAGTAATAATATAATAATAATAATAATAATAATAATAATAATAATAATAATAATAATAATAATAATAATAATAATAATAATAATAATAATAATTGTTAAGTACGTGACGGATCTTTATGAGTTACGACTCGTAAGAATCAGTGGATTTTATGCTAATTAATAGCACTAAGAAGTGTTTTATATAATTGAAATAGTAATGAGTACGCAGTAAATAAGGCTGTAGCCATATGGTCTCCAGATGTTGACAGTGGGCTACGGGACGAAACTCAAGAATTCCCAAGCTGAGACTCCGCCTACCAGGTGATGCTTTCAAGATTATAGACAGATTCACGATGCGATCGTAATGAAAATCGATCAGTGAGAAGATGAAAGGATGATCTTTAATTTGATACTACACTCAATGTTGTGAACCGCGGGTTAGCGGAGCGATGTCTAGCAAAGGAGCGTGGTTCATCCCTTCTAGGCACGTTAGACCGCTCTAGCTATGTAAGGGATCTATTTGAAACAATAACACACTCTGATTTCTACAGTCTACAGTATACCCTCTACACAGTGTTATACCGTGCTTATTTTTATACATGCTTGCTGTGATACATTGTGCAGTGGACAATAGTTCGGTCAGATTTAGTGGTGACTCAGTAACTATTCGCGAGTGGCTACGAGAGAATAGCACTTTCCAGTAAAGTGATTTAAAGATAATGTGTATGTATAAGATTCACTGCTAGAGAATTTACAAGCTACGCACGAAGCCGTGAGTATAGTTGTCTGTGTGACGTTTGTAGAGGCACGTTAAACCATATGTGAGTGAAATAAATTCAGTTCGATCGCAGTTAGCTATGCTGCCGTATAACTAAGTGTACGAACGTAATAATACTGAGGGATCAATGTAGGAGATCTACCACTGTGTTTTATTTAGAGAGCAAGCTGGGAGAAGGAATGAACGGCTTATTATTGAAAGGGCAGTATCTGCTAGGCAAGCCCAAATGCAGTAGGTAATCTATTTACTCATGACTAGTGCTGTGAGTTAGGCCAACTTAAATCCACGTTAATTTAAATTAACAGTGTTAAACCAGGGTCAGTGACCAGCCAAACGTGTTTTAATTCAGGGCCTAAATGCTGAGATTGAACTAAATACGCGAATGAGGAAATAGTATCGGGCGACATGAACAATACCAGTACTACTGTAGATTAGAGAGCTCGAGTCCCTGAGTAACTCTAATCATAATAATTATAATCTGTGTCGCAAATCTAGCACAGTTTGGAAATATCCTCATTTTATGTACTTGAACCAGAGACATCACCATCCGAGGAAGGAGACTTCGAGCAGATTGTCTTATTCATTCTACACGTCGTGGAACTTCCAGAATCTTCAACAACTGAACGAGAACTCAGCCAGCATGCGAGTACCTCATCAGCTGCTGAACTCTGGACTTCGCGCCGCTGACGACGTCGTGATGTCCGAGTAGATCCATGATGTGCCTTCCCGGGGTAGCTGTTCGTGATTCCAGAAAGTGTTGAGTATCATTTCAAGTCTCTTGGCATGAAGTCGTATCATTTAAATGAATTGTAATTAATTAACGTGCATGTAAATACTTCAGAATATAGTTTAGCGTTTCGCTGTTTCACAGGGATGGATATAGATATTCAATTAGTGTTTCTTGATCGGATGGCCGTTTTTATTTTGTTTAATAAGGAAAATGTAGTGCATGTTATATTTAAGGACCTAGATTAAATTATATGTGAAGTGATTTAATATTTTAAATGTTCAGTAAAATTACCCCAGTTAACATCGTTTTATAAACCAGCATGAGTCATCAAAGGATTCTGAGATTATTCCTTTTACACTTTACACAAGTGTTAGACAGTTCCTTCCATGTGGCGTAAGATTGCTGAACCAGAAATGAAGAAGTGACAGTGGGGTGTAACTATACTTATTTAGCTCGCGAGTGTTAATGTTTATTTGTCCAGAAGGGATAAGATTGTCCTCTTGAAGTTTGCATGCATTTGGTATACCGTGAAGAGGGGCGGAGCCTTGTACACAGATTAGTGTCTAGGTGCGATGTTATGTGAGAATATGAATTTTCCCCAAGTGAATGATTGATAATTGCGAGCGGGATGCCACACCAGGGATATGATTAAGGCTAGATTAAAGCCGATATGCGATATTGATGCCGATAGCATCCAAGGGAAGTTAAAAGAATTAAATAGTGAGCTGCGAGAATGATGTGCCAGTAGAGGCTTCAGTGTAGCGTTATATATTGAAAGAGAGAGTAGAAAAGGGACTAGTCTGTTGGCATGACTGATTTATGGCTGGCTGGCTGTCAGAAGGATGGCCGGAGCGAAACGGGTGTCTTACCGCACTGAGGGACATTTTGTACGCCGGCTCGTTCTCAATTCACGATATGACAAAACACATGCTATCATTTAGAGAATACCGCCGTCGGATAGATTTACAATTTCTTGAGATGAGAGAATGTCGCTCCATTTTATTTACATTGATATCAAAGCCTATAGGGCTTGCAGGTGAACTACACACCCTACGTAGTCAGAGGGTCTTGTTTCATTCCCAGGCAGCAGTGAAGGGCACACCCACTGTTGTCAACTGCTGATGGACTAGACCATCAATGAATCGTCATATGAATATGAAATGCACTATTGTTGTTTGTCTTTAATTTTCAGGAAGTGATATTTAATATGTTAATGTGCTGGTTTTCGTTTCACTATATGATTGTTTCAGGAAACCAGCGTTGTAAATGTCTTGCGTGTGAATTACTACTTAAGTAATATCTCGATGAAACATGCGAAATATAAGATTGATGATTTGTTAGATATTCAGATAGGTTTTCCAAGCGAATGCTGAGATACGACTTTCAGGTGTCTTGAAGTGTACTCATAACGTCTATCATACAGTCCAGTTAATTTGACGACATGCTTCGTAACTTGTTGTTTAAATATGTTAAGTCACGATATAAACAAGACGAAACAACGCAAGATATGCCTTTGTTTATTTATCTTTCTGTACAATGGCAAGTGTAAAATGTCACAAATGCTTTCAATAGTTTAACGGTCAGAGAAGGGACGCCTTCTCAGGTTTCTAAAGCTATAGAGTGTAGTGCGAATTTTGAAAGAGACTAGAGAGACATTGAATCACTCAAGAAAATGTAAGTGTATATAATTTCATGTATTTTAAACGGTATGGCATATCTGTGCAAATAATATACGTGTGCTTCCTTAGTTATTAAAATTTGTTGTGAAAGATATATGGATTCTGCTCTTTCTTAGTGTAGCTGTATTCCTCTCATAAATTAAGGTTCCCCTTCTATAGAGATAATTAGTTTAATGCCCCTTTCCGGACGGACCACTTGCCCAAATAGCTCTCCTGAGCCCAGCCGCGGACACACTTTAGTAGGGGAGATGGGACTCTGACGCCGGCTTGTTCGAAGGTCTCATCAAAGATAGTCTATTCAGCAGCAACATTCGATATCTACGCTAATTTGTTTATACTCTGGAGCCCTGGACAGGTGCAGTATGTATGAATGTATTTCTTTATTATCGTCTTGTTTTCCATGGCGTGGCTCAGGTGGTTTTGATTATTGTTTTAAGAGCTATAAAGTCTGCTATTATGCCCAACTATAATGCACTATTTATGTGAAATTCTACAACGTACTACAATAATTGTGTAAGTTATAGACTAACTGAAAATGCTTATCGTCTAGTTCCTACGGTTAATACTTACGTGGACAAAGTACATTTTATTAGATATGTTATTTAGATTATGTTCTGATACGTAAGAAATGTTTGCAACACCTTCTTTTGAACAGCTGAGTACTAGGAATGTGTCTAATTTCAGCCGGCAGGGAATTCCACAGGCGGATAGTAGTGGGCATGAATGAATTACTGTAACTAGTAGTGTGATGGGTGGGGAAACTTGGCAGGGAGTTAGGTAATGACCTTGTTTGGTGAATATTTCTGAATTATTGGTACTGTAAACCGGTGTTTCGCACCGTAGAACACTATGAATAACTGGACACAGAAAAAAAAACGAGTGCATGTGCGGTAAAAGGTTGTTATAGGGTTTGTTTTAGTTTGAGTCATTAATATTGAATGCAGATCTGTTTGCGTCGAAAACAGAATTCCATGTATAATATGATCGAAATAGATTAAATAAAAGGAAACCTCTGTCTACCCCGTTACTTAACTTACGCTTTGCCACTGCTACTGGGTGGCATGAGTTTTCTACATATGCGGTAGCGGCTACCTGGGGCGTCCCGATGTGTCATTGAAATAGGGAGAGGGAGACAGAAGTAGGATATTATTGGTATACGTGACGAATTAGCTGCTGGGGGTTAGTTTCGCCACTATATACGATCTATGCATTCTACACAGTCTCAGAATTATCATTTGGCTCACTTCTAGCACAATTACCTTGATTATTACTTGTCTCACAACGGTTAGCTTCCCAGCTGCATCATATCATTACTCATGTTGAGTAAGATCCTATGACTGCTCGCAATCATTATTCCAGTCCGTAATGGACCAAAAGACTTATTAAGTTTTCTTCATTTATAGTTAGTTTGCATATGGCAAATTCATTTCTATAACTTGGAAGAATTCCGAACTTGGGTTCTCTCCACTACAATGAGCCCATGGTGGTTTCTCTTTTATAAGGACTAATATACGTATTATGAATATTGGTGTAACAATGAGTGTTAAGGCTAGATAACACGTCTCTCAGTTAGTGATTGACGTACTTGGTAGGCAGGAATGGTATCAGAATGGCGAGATGTGCGACTATACGGAAGAGGACCATGAGGAATCGGGAACTATGGAAGCAGCCACATGAGATGATCTTCAACTGGTGAGCGTTTGAGGAAGTTGTGGCAAGTCGCCGCGTGATCTATTGAAACTTTAATGCTTAATTTTAAATATTTAATTTACAACAGATTTCAGTTCTTAGTACAGTACCGTCATTTCATCCTTAACGCTAATAAATTGTTTCCTTTGCTCTTTTTAAATTTAATTCAGATCACGTTAAAATCCTTGTTCCCACTCAAAAATACTTAATGGTTATTGTCCCGTCATCCTAGTCCTAGGAATATTTAGAGAGTTTCGTTGTAATTATAATTTTTTCTCAGGATCTTCAGCTCTGGACTGGCTCCCAATCACTATAGGAGGAAGAGTTCATGATAAACCGCTATGGGAAACCACGGAAAGTGTTTTATATCAACATTACAATAATCAAAATTAGCACGCAAGTGCGTGGCGGATTCGGGGCACGTCACATTTATCATTGTACTGCAAAGCTAGCAGAGTGTGTATGTCACACAGAAAGCGAAATTTTCTTGAACGTATTCGAGCTTCCTTCGATGCATGATTCACTATTAAAATCGCATTTAACTAAATCTGAGGAGCATTCAAAATATTTGCATCATGACGTTCAAAACGAAGTATTTGGTCTCCTTGCAAAATCCTTATTGAAAAGTATAATAGCCGAAATACGAATAGCACCATTTTGTGTTATAATTCCGCTGTAATGAAATGCTTGAATGCAATAGTACTACACAGTTCTAAGTCTTCAGAGAGAGAAGATACGCTTTCACTAATTAAGAAACTTGATAAATTCGATTTCGTATTGTTACACTGCAGAGCAAAACACTGGAAAATATCAACATAATCTCTAAAATGTTGCAGAGTGGGCCAGCAGATATTTGTTCTGCCTGTACATTGTTAATAATGCCTACAGTCAGTGGCGGTTCGTGACATTTCATTCTGGCAGGGCTGTGCCGCCATCTCTTTCCCCTCCCCAATCGGTCGAGTTTTCACTGACCAGCACTACGATACCTTTAAATGAATACTACTACTACTACTACTACTACTACTACTACTACTACTACTAATAATAATAATCCGATGGCACTAACTGAATAGAAATCTGCTTGCATTAAAACATTAATTAATGAATTAACTACACTACATTGTATTTATTTACACACATTAATAGGCTAACAGCTGATGAAATCCAGACTATTACGGAACTGCACTGTTTCACTGATCACAATTATAAGTGATAATAATAACATTCATGAAAACAAACAGTGCACTCCCGAATTTCTCTCTCCTTGCTCAAATTTCAAAGCATGACAAAATATTTAACAATTTGATCACAGTACAAATAGTGCTGTCACGTTATGATTACATTTTGAATCTTTATTTTAGCTTATTTATAGAACTGAATTGTTTAAATAGTCGCTATAATGGAATTCATTGTTTTATCAAATGTTTTGGAATTAATCACTAACAACATAAGACGTGGGGGAAAAGCCTAGGTACATTGCAAGGTGGTTGGCGATGTGTTGAGGGCTCCGCCGTTCAGCACTTACACCCGGTTGCGCTCTTCCTTTCCCCTAACAAACCGATATCGTCTTTCCAGGCTCCTCCCGCTCCCGCACCCCGCATCCTTGCTAAACGCTAAGGAACCTACTGAGGGCTCTGCGAGACAGATCATACTTCCTCCTGCACTCTTCCTTCCCCTGAGAAGCCAATATCGTTCTTCCAGGCTCCTCCCGCACCCCGCACACTTGAGAAGTGTGGGACCTGCTCAGGGCTCTGCTGTCATAGTCCGAACGCCCCACGACCAAAGAGAAAATATCGAGCGTGCTGGACAGCGGCCACGGTCTGAAAGCCGTTGCCATTTTCTTAGGAATAGAAGAGTAAAATATTTACAGCCGAAACAATAAAGGTAACATTGTATAGCTGAACAGTACACCACTATCATTTCGACTTCGCTACATTTTCCCATCTCTTTATGTAATCAATTACAGAGTGAAATAACGTTAAATATGTTTTAAAAGGCAGTGGGGCGGCGCCCAAAAGCCCTTCATGCACGAATCTCCGCTACCTACAATATCCTGTTAAATTTGGGGAAAACTTCTGTTGTTTATAAGTGAAGCACAAGTTCTCGCCAATTCTTGGAATATCAAATGTAAATTTCAGCAGAAACGTATGAATCTGGTAAAAAAATTCATGACGAACTTTCTTATAATCCAAGGATAAGTGATCCCATGAACAACTTAGAGATATGTGTATTTAAAGATTCTCTCGATGTAATCATTACATAGCTGGACATCCGTTTCACTAGCATAAGATCCGTTCTAAATAATTTTTCATTTCTTCCATCTCAAAACTTACTGTAATTAGTCTATCACGGGAACAACTAGAAATTCAAATACATGTTCTCGTTGAGGAGTACTCTTCAGATATTTCAAAGAACCTTCTTATCCGAGTAATACAATTCAAGACCTGCTTTATGAGAACATATGTAAGAAGAAGACGGTAAGAGGGATGGCTGGATTATTAAGTGAAATCTTAAGTAGCTTGCCTGATCTAAACGCTTTGTTACAGCTGTATCTCACTCTTCTTGTCACAACAGCTGCTGGAGAGAGAACGTTTTCGAAACTAAAATTGATGAAGTCCCTTTACGTAGCTCAATGTGTCAGACGCAACTCTGTTATCTGTTAGTGTTAAGTATTGAACATGAAAGAACTAGATATACACACATTGATGAAATTGTTGAGAAATTCCTGGTCCTAAAATGTGGAGGTTAGGCGCGACGCTATAGCCTAATATACAAAGGTTTATATTTCGGACACAAATTTAGTAACTTTTGATGTACATTATTTAATCCTAGTTGTAATGTAGTTGGCTCTATGCTTGGTTCTACTATTTTAAGTGTCAGTGAACTGTGTACCACTCCCTACGGAGGTTCAAAAGAACTACTATGATTGCTCTTGCAGTGAGTGTTTCAATTAGCGCACTTTGTGCTCCGAAAATGACAATAGTGCCAGTGAACTTCAGACTGTACGATGACAATGAAAGAACTACTACATTATTTGGTAATCATTTCTCACCTTTCCTTATACATCAAAACTTCAGGGTAAATATGACTGATGCTGATCTTGTATACATATAGCGGTAGTAATTTCGTGCATGTTGTGACATTTTGAGTGGGCATTTCGACTGTACTTTCCAGCGTTTTCTTGTTTTAGCAATGGAATTAATACTAATTGTTCTTTGATTTTCGCTAACGTAGGCTAATGTTCGTAACAGTCTAGCTACTTAAAACTAGCATCGTCAGTTACTGTACTGGATTTGAATTATCATTTACGAATTGCATTACTGTTCAGTTAAATATATTGTCATTTTTTATTATTATTTTTGTTGTTGCTACTTCGAGTAATCCCCGTTAGTGAATCGTTTGGTCACTGCCGTTTTACCGTTGAACCCCGATTTTGATTCCTGGTCGGTTCATAAGCAGTTTTTGATGGTCAAAACGGAAGCTTTGTAGTTGAGTGACCAGAACACGGGTAACGTACCTCTAGTATTTAGGCTGTCTCTCCTCTTTTGTCTGGGCTTTAGACCGGCTGTAGAGCTAGAAGCAGAGTTAACATCCTAAGGAGGGGAGGTTAGAAAAGAGTCTGTAACAATATGGCTACTTCCTCCACCATATGCTACAGAAGGAGGACTTAGGTGAGGGTGAGGGTGGCGGGTGTGAATGTAGGAAAGTGTTTATTGTGCTATACTGTCGAGAGATAGCTTACAGGTTGAACAATGTTTCTACTCACCTCCACTGCATCATTTTTGACTCACCGTCGTTCTGCTGTATGGCTCCGTCTTCTGCCACGTCCTGCTACATTTTGCTGCTCGACATACTGTGCTTCTAATCTGATGACGTCATAATCACCTGACTCTTACTCAGTTTCTGCCATCTCTCGATGTTCTGCGTGTGCTCACGTCGCTTCTTCCCCTGTCTTCCCCGCTCTCCAGCATACTACCCATATACCGATAGTTATATCCTTAGGCCCTACACCAGTTGAACTAGACTCCAGGCGTTTTGGAGAGAGGGTGACTAGTGTTTCCCTGATGTGCATTATTTCGGTTTTGTTATGACGGACTTCTAATTCATGATACTGCAGAATGGGGAAGCTACTCAGGTATGAACACTATGGTTGTTTTTCTATTATAGTTATTGGCATCTAATAAATTTTGCCATTAGAAGTAATATTCAAATTATATGACCTACACTTCACAGAATAACTGAAGAGGTTGTGAATGGACAATAAGTACTTTACTTCAAATGGACGTTTAAAAACGCCTTCGACCTTACTTAACTTTCTCTACGACTTTTCTGAAGGATCACAAGTCCTTATTTTCCCTGTGAGAGTGGTGTATATCTGACAGTGTGGAAACATGGCAATTTCTTGTAAATTGTACTACTACGATCCTTAGTTATTATATTTCTCTTTGATCCTCTTGGGATTTTATATTCTGTTCAAAGTTGGTGTGAAAACAGATATTTATCTCCTCTTTGATGTAACTTCTGTCTTTGTGTAAATCATGGTTGGGAAATTATCAACTTCATACAAATCCTTTGGTATTATTTTAGAAATGTACTATGCGGACGCCGGTCGTCATTTATATGCGATTTTTGGATTTGACTTTCTCTGTAACTGATCTTTAATTAAGGCATGTCAATCTAGTGAAAAAAGGCTTATAATATTTGTAAACATAGTACCGCCTACTGATGGTTGTTATACCCACGTTGATTGAATTCTTCTATATTTGTGTTACTGTACCTGATTTTTGGATGTCTGTCCTTTGAGAATTCTGAACTTAGCTATCTTGGAGAGCATGGATTTACGCAAGGCGTGTATGGTCCATTCATGGAATGCGTACATAGAGAGAGAGAGAGAGAGATTTTCGAATTAATTTTTTTAAATGAACTGTTTTCTTATTCATAAAAAAGACAAGTTGCATGTCATCTTTAATAGAGCCGGAGTTGGAAATGAGGAGTAAATGTCTTTTTGCGTTGTGGCAGGCTACTTCCCCCCTGATGGTACTCGTTCCCTACACCATAGGTCAGTTCTCCGCACCATGGGACCACGTGAATTCACACGAAGACTAGAAGTTCTGAAATTTCTGGCAGATCAAAGATGGTCTGGAAGTCTAAGCTCCAGGCTTCACTCCTTCGGTACGATCGTGTACACTCGATTGATCATTGAAGCAGTTTGAAATTACATTGAATGGTTTGAGTGGTCCCCATGAAGGGAGTAAAGAAATGTGGTTATGCCGTGTAGAATGGCAATAGAATCATCAGGAGCATTTATTTACTAGAACTGCACTTATGAAAATAAGAGGATATTTATATATTTATCTTGCGGTTCGAATGTTAAATGGGATCAAACGTGTACTCAAAAGCAAAATTCACTTGACCCAGTTTTGAAGATTTTAAAAAGAAACATTTCACTTGTAATGTAATTATTCACTTGTGCTTTTTACAGTACATGAAGTAAGAGGACACAAATGTGTAAGGAGTTTTGTTAAGCCCTACTATTGCCAGAATTATGTACAGGTCTGTAAGACTACAACATGTTAAGTACGGACGTATGAATTTATTTCCGTTCACACGCTATTGTAACATGGCACTTGATATTTACATAATGTGAAGTTAATTCCGTTCACACGTGATAATATGGGGTATTTAGTTACGAAGGTAAATAAAGCTTTGCTTACTGAGACAACTTTGTTATATCTAATACTACACATAGTGTTGTGATGACCTTCAACCACTTGCACGAGAAAGTAATTTCTCTTTACTGAAGCTACTGGTTAAGTCTATTCAACTCTAATGTAAAATAAAATAATGTTAATCAGCTTTCGATTGTATTTACGAACTCCTAGTCTTAAGCACTGCCTTAAAGACTGAGTCAACATCTCCACTCGAAGAAAGAAAGAATTTGAATTTCACTTGGAAATAAAAGTCTTAAGATTAGCAATCGACATTCAACTAAGTTTGAATTCACAGTTCCAAAATCTAAGTTCAATTGCACAGTTGTAATATAACGAAAATTATTGACCAACCAGCACCTAGCTCGCTCCTCGTTCGCCACCTTCAGACGGCTAATCTCGCGCGCAGCGGGTATTTTAAACTGTAAATACTTCGAGATGAGGCGGTGTATCAGCGTTCCTGGTTCATTTTCCTCCGGCTCAGGGAAAATAAAATTGGAACAAGATTTTCTTCAATCTCTCTCGACGTATTTTTTTAAAGATTAGAAGCATTGAATATGCCCTCGGTGTTGCCATTTAATTTTTCAAACCGGTAGGCAGCGTTCTTTCAAAGAGGCGACAGCATTGGCATAGGAGATACATTCAAACATAAATCCAGTGAACGTCCGGCTTTCTTCGTCAGGCAAAATATGAAAATATGATGACGCCATATCCATACTTGAAAAGAGTTTCATCCCATGAAACTTCCTTATGTCATCCCGAAGTAAAGGAAGGTGGTCATATTCTTTTAATGCCCGAGTATCGAGCCATATGCGTGCACTGCCGTTTGGTTTCCTGACAATTGCCAGGGATTAATGAATGGAGTGACGCATTTGGAAATTTTGTCGTCGCTTTCCATTTGTTTAATTATTATCCTAGCTTCATCGTGATATTTTTCAGGGACTGTGTACGGTCCTTAACATTCAGATAACACTTGAAGTCCTTAATAACCCATGGTTTATCATTAAATACGTCTGGAAAACTCTTGTAACTTTTCTTGTGTTACCTCTGCCACTTCTGAATAAAACTCTGGGCTTTCATCCGCACTGGCGGAAAAAGTGAAGTAATCACGACCTACTTCATAATCATCATCGATGGTGGGCAATTCCTGGTCGTCGAAGGGTCCCACTTCATCGGGTCTACGCCCTTCATTTTGAGTATCTTCGATAGGCGGAGCATCGCTCATCTTGACTTCGGTTTCTTCTACTGGGGTATCAATTCCCCGGCACCTCACAATTTCATAATTAACCAATTGCAACTCTATAGAGTTGACTTCAAAGAACCTTATCATACTGGCAAGGAAATTAATTATTCCTCAATATTACAAGAAAATCTGATCGCTATATGACGTTGAATTTCATCTGAGTTAATACTAAAAATATGTATTGACATTGGACACCTTCACTTTCAAAACCCACAAAATGCCTGTAATTTGTGTTTGATACTTTTATCTGGTAAAATTCCCGTTAATTTTACCTGAGCGACAGGTATTATAAGTACATCATCTTTCCCCCTTACGTTCTCTATCAATTTGTTAGAAAATAGGGAAGCCTGAGCACCAGAACCTATCAAAGAAGTAAATTGATATTGCTTACTTTAATGTTGATGACCGGAAGACTACGCTTTATTTTGGTTGTACCGGTATGGAGCCTTCATATAATAATTCCGTGTCATCTAGATGCCAGTAGTTAATAGCTGTAGAACAAAGTACCTCTCCTCCACTTAGGTTTTTTGCAATCTCTTTATCGTGTCATTGGTGTGTTTTTTAAATTGCACTCTTTGATTCGGGATTTGTTTCTGCCGTATCGTTTCTCCCGTAATGCTTTCCTGGTATTCTAATGAAGTAGCGCCTGGTAAGCCTTCATCCTTACTTCGGTTCTGAACGTATTCTCGCGTCTCTCTCCATCTGTTTTCAAGTTCCGCCCTCTGGGAATCCTTATCATTGTTTGGTGTATTTGTAGGTTTCCTCCAAGTTTGCTCAGGTTGGTATGGTGTCCCTCCTTCATACGGACGTCTCCTAAATCTCCTATAACGATATGATGTGTCTCTTTGAAATTCCCTCATTTCTTGAGGTTCGAGGTTCGGTCTAACTTGTGTCTTAACTTCTACAGAATTAGCCGTAACACCTTTTGCCTTGCTTGGTTTTGGTAAATTCTGAGTATGGACAGTGTCAGTCCTCCTTACAACATCATCTAGCTGTTCCAGATCTTGCACGTTGCCCGCTAACAAGATTTCCTGTACATTCGCTGGAAATTGCAATGTCACCACGTGTATTAATTCTTGCTCCGGTAGGGGCGGATCAAAGAATAGCATTTGCTTTAATTGAGAAATAGGAAAATCGGTATAACGTGAAGATGTATTATATTTCCTAGAATATAATTCGAGTTTAATTAAATGCTGAGTTTCGGCATTCCAAAACCTATTGATTAGTGCCTATTTAAACGCATTGTACGTCCTTATATAAAATTTAAGAGTAATGTACCACGTTAACACCCGTCCTTCTAATAGCCTGGATTCTATACGTAACTGACGATCGGGGCTTTTGCGATTTTCGTGGAAATATTCATCTACATTAAGAAGAAAATCCTTTGCCGTATATTCCTCCTTCCCGGAAAACTTTGCTCGTTTATCTACCGATATCCTAATCACTGAAGAAATGTTAGGTGTTTCACATCTAACTCCTTGCAGATTGGATGATAATGTTCCGAGGATTCTGTGGAATGCAGATGTGAAAGAAAGTGCGGGAATGGGTGGGTGGATATACGAAATTAGAAAGATTGAATTAACACTTTAAAATTGGCAGTTTTATTACTTTTCTTACTTAACCTTTCCCATTTTTAAAATTCTTAATACTTTGCCAACTTATTAACAATTATTTACAAAAGTTAGCTCGTATGCTTGAAGAACACGTTTAGAGATGTCTAAAATAATTAGATAACAATTTTATAGCTGAGCTTGAAACTCCCAATTACAATTTTCACCTGAGCACTACTGCTCCTTTAAATTAATAGTCAAGGAGACGGATATCCCAATTTCTTTTACATCAACAGTAAAAGCATATCTGCTTTATCAATTTACACTTAAGAATATATTTTCACACCTTCCAGCCTATCAAAGGCACAACCTGTATTTAAAAAAATTAACAGTCTTCGCTGTCTTAACTGCTCAACAGTCTGATACCTTTAGCATAAAATACATGGAGTTAAACAGGGGTAACAAGTACCCATTCCACATGGCGTTTGGTTAAAACAAAAGGTTAAATTATTGGACCAAAAGGCAAAATGGTAAGGAGGCGAACACTTGCACTCCTAGAATGTCACATTAAATGCAGAAAACCCTATTTGGGCTTATGGCTCGACGTTACAGGGGCTAAGCCTATACTACTGAAGTGACTAGATGGAGAAAAATATTTAAATGACAGAAATTACAAGATATAAAATGTTACAAAATCATAGTCACCTCAAAATCAAGTTAATAGGGAATACGAGAGGGTACTTCACTCTCTATTCCCTGATTTCAGTTAGGTTATTTCGGCTTACTTGAAATTTACATTTAGAGTTTGAAATTTAGATTTTAGAAAATGAAGTTACATTACTAAAGATTTGAAACTTTCCCCTCGAGATAGCTTTGACAGACTATCAGATTTTAATTTTGATCTGCCATTACCTTGAGCTGGTGGGCCTCCCGAAGATTGACGAGGCACTTCCGCCTCCGTTACGAACACACACTAGACTGTAGACTGGAGCGATCACAAAGACAACCTGGTCCGAAGGGTGCCTGTTTATATCTCTTCATTTTAGCTCATAACACCAGTTTAGGCAAGCAAATTTTACGGTAAAAACACCAGCTTCATCACACACATCTTTTATTGCGAACTGTTGCCACAACTACAATCACACACAGCCAGCAGTTCAAAGAATAAAAACAAGGTAATCCAATCGACTCAATTTCTTCAAGGAATAATACACCTGAGTTACCAACACATAACCTTAGTGTAGATTTCTTACAACTAACACAATATATATGTATGATATTATTTATTTTTATGAGAAAATCACAGCATTCCAACACTCCCACCTTTTCTAAAAAATAAAATAGGAAAAGGCTACACTTCAGTCAATTATCCCTTCAATGCAATCCTATAAGCCTATAGAAACTCTTTAGCATGTTGCTTGATAAATTCTTTGTGAATAAGTCTGCAGCATTCCTCTCTAATGCTACATATACAAACTCAATGAACCCCTTTTCTACTAGTTCTCTACATACATGATCATGATGTCAATATGCTTTGACCTTTCACTCACATTATCGTTTTTGCTTAATTTAATTGCTGCTGCATTGTCAGCAAAAACTTTACAATGTGTATCCATAAACCTTTCCAGTCCTAGCTCTGATAAGCAAATCTGTCATCCAAGTTACTTCTCGAGATTCATCTGCCATTGCCATGTATTCAGCATCCCTGATATATCTAGCAATACAACTCTGTTTCCTGCTATACCAAGACGCTGCTCCCCCCTGCCACTGTGGTTACATACCCACTCACTGATCTTCTTGACTCAGTATCTCCTACCCAATCCGAATCACAGAATACTTGTACGGACTCTTCAAAAATTTTAAAACATGCCTTTAAATCTCTAGTACAACATAGATATCTCATGATATGCTTTACCACTTTCCAATCTCTAAACGTAGGTTTTTGACAATTTTGACTACTTTTACATATCGCAAACGCAATGTCAGGTCTAGTATTACTTGACAAATATAGCAAACTTCCTATTGCACTGCGATAAATGGTTCAATCAAATTCCTGCTCATCGTTTTCAGCTGGTGTATACCCGCTTGGTAAAATAGTCTTATTCGGTTTACAGTCACTCACGGAAAAATCAGCATGTAATTAGTCTATGTACAGGCTTTGACTCAATATAACCCGTTATTTTGTATGTTCTACTTTTATTGACAGTAAGTTTGTCGTTTTCCCTAGATCTTTAATCTCTAACTCATTTGCCAACCTTAATTTTACCATGTAAACAACCTCTTTGTTACCTATTACAATTATTATCGTCAACATCCAAACCAATGATACAACTCTCCTTTACATACACACATGGTTCTTTGACACATCTCTTAAAATCTAGCCTTCTTATTATAGCATCAACGCAAGCATTCCAGTCTTTACTCGAATTCGGTAGTCTATAGATACTTTTCTTCAATTTACGTACATAGTTTTGGACATCCTTTTCTATGAACAATTCTGGTTGTTCCATGTATACGGTACAACTGATTTCACTATTTAAGTAAGTACTACTCGTAGTTACATCTAGATGTTCTACAGTCCAACCTTTACGTACTGCAATGCCTATCGACAGTCTCATTGTTTTCCTCTTTATAACAGGACTAAATGTTTCATCATAACTAAGGTCCATCTGTCTCTCAAAACCTTGGGTAAACAATCTGGCCTTATATTTCTGCATGTCACCCTCACTGTCATATTTCAATGAAAACACCCACTTAGAACTAATTACCTTGATATTATCCGGCCTTTTTACAATTTCCCAAACATCCTTCTTTCTCTTCCCATTGATCTCCACTTTCATGGCTTCCAGGCTTGACATAGCCTCCTCAACTGTTCTAGGTTCCACTACACTCCCATGTCTAACTTCCATCACTGCCTTACAATCTGCAAAAGTCTTTCCTTTCCTCTGTCTTATTGACTTTCTCAGATTATCCCCTAGTTCTTGTATTTCTATAGACTCAACCTCTAGTTGGTCCTCCCCGGTCGTTGACTCAACAGCCAATGTTTCCTCTCCGTCCTCCCCTGTGTCTAATTCAGTCCCTAATTTTATCTCTGGATCTTCAATGCACAATATGTCGAAGTGTGTTTCACCACCCTCTTCCTTTGGTACATTTATCTTTTTTTATAATATCGATTCCAGGGCCTTTCTCCTTAAAGGGAAATATCTGCTACTCAAATACCACACTTCTCCTCACTATTACCTTTTTCCTTTCAAGACTCCATAATCTATATCCATCTTTAATACCTGCTTCGTACCCTATCGTAACGCATGACTCTGCTCTGGGATCTAACTTCCTGCTGTCTACTCTCACAGCCAACGCCTGACATCCAAATACTTTCAATCTACCTATTTCTTCCTCATCCAACTTCTTAATGAACCACAGTTCATACGGTATCTGAAAATTTATTGCTGAGGATGGACACCTATATCTTAAATAGACTGCAGTCATTACCGCTTCTCCCCAATATTCCTTTGATGACACAGACTGGATCAATAGACATCTAAAGTATCGAACATCGTTCTATTCTGCCTCTCTGCTAATCCATTTTGTTGTGGAGTGTACGGTACAGACCTCCTATGAGTAATACCCCATTTATGCAATTGTGCTTGAAACCCGCTATATGTGTACTCTGTACCATTGCCGGATTGTACTACATTAATTCCTGCACCATGTAACTTTTCTGCCTTTACCTGATACCTATGTAACATCTCCAACACTCCATCCTTATTCTTAACACACACAGCCACGTTATATCTGGAGTATTCATCAATCATAGTTACAACATATTGAGCTTTCCGAAGTGATGGTGGACTAATATTTCCAACAACATCAGTGTGCACATCAAGTGGTTTTTCTCCCTTACGCTCACAAGACTTAGGTACTCCCTTGTTACTTAGTTTCCCTTGAATGCATACAGAGCAAGTATTAATACCATTCCTTCTTTTCAATTCTAACATATGTGACCGTGAGGAGGTCACAACTGACTGGGCAGGTGTTGGTGTGTGGCTTGTGTTCGCTTGTCGGCGAGATGGGGTGCGCACGACCTTGACGAGGACGAGAACAAGTTTTTTTTTACGTGAAGAGGGCGGCCGGTCGGCTAACAAAATAAAAAAAAATGAAGGTTGGCGAGAGAAAAAGATGCTAGCGCGTGTCACTGGTAATTGCGAGGAACGATATGAATGAAGTATTTATAATACCTTTGGTGGCGTGACATGCATAATTACGGAAGGCTCAAGGATTAAATTAAAATAAACTGGATAAATAATAGCACATTTAGAGGATATAAATTACAAACTAAAATTTTGAACTAATTTACACGACCTTTTGGCTAAAATGGTGATAAAATTGTATATTCATACGGTAGAAGAATTTAGTATCTAAATTGACTTTACTTCCGTGCACGAGCACCAGACACGATATTTAAGTCATGTGATAAGAGTACTCACTCTCACATAGAGATCGGGCCAGGTAGGAAGACATCTGGGAGCGCGTGCGCACTTTGGACTATCTCGCGTAGCGTATCCCCTCCTAACAGAGCTCCTGCTACAAGGACAGTGCAGTGCATAAGTTTACGCTCAGCTGCCGCGCTCTGCTTTCTAATTTTCCATTGAGTAGTAACTGTGGTTAGTGGTGGTGTACGTTAGGCCTAACTGTGACACTATGGAAGGCGTTAAAAGTAGCCTGCATCGTAAGGTGCTAAAGAGTCAGACTCGTGCAGCAATCTTGAACGTTATAGACTTTATTGGAAAGGGAGGCAATGGAAGAAAAGTTCGTGATAGATGGTAAAATAAAAGTGCAGGAAAGAGTAGCAGCAGCTGTTGGAGTGTCAGAAAGTTATTTGGTACGGATTAAGAGCGAAAAACGAAAGAATTAGGAAAACCTATGGATAGTCAAACAAAAACAGAATGCGCACAAAGAATATTACTGAACTGGACGACTTTGACGAAGGTGCCGTATGTCGTATTGTTAGCAAATTTAATTTAGATGAAAAATGTTTACCTACAGTTTCAAAAATTCGTGCAAAGTTAGGTAAAGACTTAAAGTTCAAAGGATCCAATACTAGTGTCAAGCGAATTCTTCGATCATTAGGATATCATCAGAAAAAAAGACTAAGACTAACAAGCGCATCCTAATGGAAAAACATGACATAAAATACAAAAGGTTTGTTTATTAAAAAAATGCCCAGTATCGGGCGGAGGATAGTTGTACATGCTGGCGGTGAAATGGGTTTCATCGAGAACTGTCTGCTAATCTGGAAGTCAGGCAGCAAGAGTGGCGACTACCACGATGACATGAATAGTGACTTTTTTTTAAGAGTATGAAAGATAACTTCCACCTCGCAGTGTTCTCGTAATTGACTACGCGTCATATCACAACAAGAAAGTAGATCGTGCTCCAACCTCCAGCTCACGGAAAGTGACGATGATCTCCTGGCTAGTGAATAGGAACCTTCCACGCCGTGAGACGATGTACAAACACGAGCTTTATAAGCTTATCAAATTGCACAAGCCGGCACACAAAACCTACGTCCTAGATGAACTCATGGAACAGTACGGACACTCGGTAATTCGACTGCCCCCATATCGCCCTGAATTAAACAGCATTGAAATAATGTGGGCAAAAGTGAAGAACTGGGTAGCTTCTCACAACGTCACCTTCACTATTGACGACGTAGAGAAACTCACTTGACAGAAATTCGTGTCAATATCCGCCGAAGACTGGAACATAAGGGATGGGGAACATTTTAAAGACATTATGGAGTCCTTAGCGATCCAGCTGGGAGCCGACGACACGTCATCCGGTGAGGACGACAGAAGTGATGACGGAGGACTCAGTGGAATTGAAGAGATGTAGTGGACATAATAAAACAAGAATGTGCTCATTTTGTGAATAATTATAGTGTCATTATTTTATTACTTCTAGTACCATTTAAGTTATCTTCGTATACATACGTTGTGATAATAATGTTATTTGCTTTACGTCCCACTAACTACTTTAACGGTCTTCGGAGACTACATACGTTGTTACTCAGCATATGTAGACCCTTATATGGTGTTTCCATTTATGAATTATATTTTGTTTCTGTACCTGAGAACAATTATATAATTATATATGTCATATCGTTAAGTCAAATTTCTTATTTTACAACAAAACATTGGCATTAAGGAGCTAGGGACAAACGATCAGATAGTCTAACACTGCTTTCTCGCCTTAAAGCAAAAGTAATTATTATTATTATTATTATTATTATTATTATTATTATTATTATTATTATTATTATTATTATTTCTTTCTTAATCTGCTTACCCTCCAGGGTTTTTCCCTCGGACTCAGCGAGGGATCCCACCTCTACCGCCGCAAGGGCAGTGTCCTGTAGCGTGTGACATTGGGTCGGGGGATACAACTGGGGAGAATGACCAGTACCTCGCCCAGGCGGCCTCACCTGCCATGCTGAACAGGGGCCTTGGTGGGGGATGGGAAGATTGGAAGAAAGCAGCCCTGGCCTTAAGTTAGGTACCATCCCGGCATTTGTCTGGAGGAGAAGTGGGAAACCACGGAAAACCACTTCCAGGACGGCTGGGGTGGGAATCGAACCCACCTCTACTCAGTTGACCTCCAGGCTGAGTGTACCCCGTTCCAGCCCTCATACCACTTTTCAAATTTCGTGGCAGAGCCGGGAATCGAACCCGGGCCTCCGGGGGTGGCACCTAATCACGCTAACCACTACACCACAGAGGCGGACATTATTATTATTATTATTATTATTATTATTATTATTATTATTATTATTATTATTATTATTATTATTATTATTATTTCGTTTCACCCTCTTTGGGATATGTTGAATCAATTCTTTCTCTGTGTGTTGTTCTTTCTTAGTGCCCAGTATTTCTTCATTCTTTCTGATCTTCGTTTCTTCTCATCTTCCGAGATAATAGATGTGCCTTTTAATGTAGATTTGTTTTGGAACGTTATGTTTTCTTTTTTAGTTATTACTTTAGCTGTTCGACAGGATAGTGATTTTTGTAATTTTTAATTCTAACAAGTCTTTTTCAGTTTCTTTAAACCAGTTCGGTTTTGTTTTGAGTTACGGAAGAAGTCAAGATTTGTTCGGTTAATCATAGAGTTCATTCCGAGGAGAAGATGACCGTAAAAATTTTCCTCTTTCTTCGCATAGTATCTGAGAGTTTTCAATTTTCTTGTAGCTTCTTCTTCTTCTTCTTATTATTATTATTATTATCGAGTTATTTTACATGACGTGGCTTAGGTTATGAAGCCTGGTGTTATAGCAAACCATATTCTACACTGTACATTTACAGCGTCGTAAAGTTAATTTTAAATCAAATTATAGTTTAAAAATAAGGACTACGCAAATTGATACACGGAAAGGATTTTGACAGCTAATGTAATAAGAGGTTAAATTATGTTCTAACTCCTTCAATCTATCTGTCATCTGTAACACTTCTAAATGCATTCATTTCGGCTAGGTATGTCTGTTATTTTCAGCCGGAAGGGAATTCCACTAACTGAAAATCTGTGGAGTGTTACATGTCAGTTAATACAAATATTTCGGGTCAACTGTACGTCGCCACAACATTGTGCGAGAAGGGGAAGTCAGCGTTCTCGCTCCCACGGCTCTGCTTTCTCACTCGCACACTTCCCCTCACCGGATGTCTTCCTAGCTGGCCCGATCTCTACTGACGTGTCCCTGAACTATCATCTTCAGTCGCTCAGAGCACTTGACAGCAAGATTTTCAACGTAGAACATCGTGAATACTGTCGTCAGGAACAGTGGCTTCACTCCTGTGCTCTACACTTCTGATAATTGTACACAACTTAGTACAGTGCTGTGATCAGACGTCGAATGTGCAGATATTAATCCCTTAAGTACGTGTCATTTCCAAAATAGAGTTACGCGTGTGTTTGGAGTTTATTCTAAAGCACTTTGTGTAAGTTTCAGCTTTCTCACGAGTGAACGTGGAAGACTTGAACGTGATCATTTCCAGAAGAGGACGGAACTTCGCATTATGGATTACCAGTGCTTCACCATGAAGTTCTAAACCATCGACCATCGTTGGCGGCGTCGGGATGCAGATACTTTCATCCTAGCATGGCTGATTGAGAATCCAGACTTCCAGACGTAAAGATTTCTCCTTAAGTTAAGTCGATTACGTCTCATTTATATCTGTTCTATGTAGTTTTGTTCTATTCTTTCTTTCTTCTTAGTAATCTATTTTGACACATTTTATGGTTGTATATTTGCTCGGATATGTCGTAAAACTGACACATGCGATTGCTTAATGACCATGTGGCCATGAATTTGACAGCGAGGGTTCTGATAGAGTTATCCATGTGTTATCGACACCATCTTTGCTTATTGAGTGAATTTCGTCACGAATATGAGTTAATTTATGTCCGATGGGTTTAATGATAGGATATTTTGTCAATATTTTTAATATTTTCCTTGTAATGGAACTTCTACTTGTACCTCCGGTCTGAGATAACGTGTCATCGCGATATTAAGTCTGAATGCTATGTACGAATTTAATGTGAAGATGTGCATTGGGGCATGTGATAATTAATTGGCGTAATTAATCATCGAGACACATTTAAGTGGATATTATGTATTTGTAGGACGATGGTAGGTCCTGATATTTCGTGGCTACACATATTTGAGATTAGGATGCGACAAGTTAGAGTCGTCATTGTGGTACACTGTACGTGTAAAGTATATGGAATAATTGCGCATGATATGAATCTTCGTGAAACTGAGCTTTTCACATGTTAATGTCGTGATATTATTAAGCCTGATGTTGATTAGGTTGTAATGTGAATGTGGATTATTCGAGATGAATGCAGTGTAGTCTAATATTAGTGTCTTCAGATGAAAAGAATGAAAGTCCATGTTAATCGATGTACTTCTTAATTCGTGGGAATATCCCAATTTTTCTCAAATAATTCAATAATTTCAAGTTGAAGGTACAGGTGAGTGTTCGCGAAGGCTTTAGGTCTGAAGAACAGATCTTCGATGAAATATCTCAATAATATTTGATTCGTGACTATGCATGTTCATTCGGTAATGCAATTTTTCGCTCTCATGAGGTAACTCGATCTTGTTGGGACGTAATAAATCTGTTAACAGGAGAGTAATATAGTTGATCGACACTCGTCGACATGTAAATAGTGTAGATATTTTCTTCTTGGTAATCACAGTCTTCTTGATAATTTCCGTAGTTAGCGGTAGATGTAGTAATTTGCTAGTAGTTAGAGAATTATTTTCTATGTGTTTTGTTCGGATGATGTGTGACACTTTGGTATTATCGATGGATAGTGGATGGGATTTCCCCATGGATGATATTCTCCCCATTTACTTATGTTCGTAAGCTCAGAAGGCGTTTTATTTTGTTTAATTATCGATCAGATGCTTAAAGTTCAGTATTAATTCTCACGAAAAGAGATGTGAGACGACGTGAACAGGTATATCCGACGTCTCGGATTAACTTAGAGAAAACCAAAGCAAATTCAACTTTTCATTTTATAACTACAAATTTGTTAATATAACGAACGTAAATTTATTTTGCTATAATTGTTAACTTATTGAATCTTGGATATTTCTTTACTATACTCGTTCTTACAATTACTGCATTTTTTCCAGATTGTCGATGAAGGCTTGGCCCAGACCTCATTTTTCTGAATGACAATTTTGATTCAACTTTAAATAAATAATTTGACGACTTTAAAGACGATAAAGAAAATTAACAATGTAAAATACTCTGTTAGAATATTAGGGAAAACAACTGCCGTGTACCATCCCATTTGTTTGCACTTAGGTTTGTTACATCAAGAGCCATATTAAATTACATAAAGTAGTGATCTTAGTCATAATCACAGACTTCAGGATGGTTAATATTTCATTTAATTAAATAAAAGTGTCATATCTGTTCTATACCTGGAACATGCTTATTCGATGAACCCTATGTAAATCCTGCCACATTCATTTATTTTATAAGCCTACAGCCATCGAACTGAGCACCCTTGAGGTGTCTCGTGTTCGCTGACTGACTACGTCGGGGACACATAGGCAATTTAAACAAAGTTTCAGAATGTACATGTCCATATTTCTCATGCCACAACCTAACCTGCCGAACACATTTAAATGCTACATTATTATCACATTTTTTATCTATTATTTGGTTACAATCACTCACAGTTACAATATCATCCCTTCCCTCTATCTGTACTACATATACATCATTCCTCCTGTTTGCAATAAACAATGTTTCGTCTCCATTCTTATCTACAACCGCTACTTTCTCACCTGCAAATCCTACATTGAAACCTTTGCTGGTTAACTTACCAACGGATATTAAGTTCGCACCTAAGTTTGGCACATACAACACATCTGTAAATGTAATTGTCCATCCTGTTTACATTTTTACTTTCTCTTTATCTATACATATAATATCCAGCTTTCTGTTATCTCCTATTTCTACATCCCCAGTCACATTTGTTAACATGTCTATAAACATCTCCTCTGTTGGACACATGATGGGACACACATGATCGAACAGCCGATCTCTAATAATCTCAGTTCCTACAAAAACTATAATGCTCATTGCTTTATCTGCTACATGTATAATTTCCGAGCTTACTTCTTTTCCACCCGCATTCACTGATTTACTCTCTTGTGATGATTCGTCACTCTTTATTGTTTGACGTACTTTAGAATAATGTCTCAACTTACCGGAATTGAAGCACTTTTGGGTACTGCGACAATATTAAGATACATGTCCCTGTTTAACACAATTGTAGCAACTATACTGTTTTCCTCGTCCCACGTCTTCTTTCTTGATATATCGCTTCTGTTGCACAGCCATAGCTTGAGCTTCATCCTCATCAATTTTTCCAGTATCAATAAGCCTTTCTTCCGATTTTCTGAAGTTTCTTTCTGCTTTCCTCAGTGAGAAATCTCGCCTTCACCTTCGAGATTTTCAGTTTCGCCAAATCAGCTTCTAAGGAAGGTATAAAACCTGCATATTCCTCTGTGAGATTTTCGATGATCATTCCTGCAACTTGTTGATCTGTGAACTCGTATCCGGTTTTACTCTTTCTCCTCCACTGTTTATTTATTTTTGCGAAGTATTCTTGTACATTCATGTCCTTGGGCTTCACAAAATGAGTTAACACTTTCAAGGTCATAGCACCATTCACTAGCCCTCCATCATTGCACAACTCGTCCAGTTTCTCCCATACCTTTTTCGCTGATTCAATATCTGCAATGTCACTTTCAAAATTTTCTCCCACATTTTTGGAAATAACCGCTAAGGCGATGACATTGTTTCGCGCTCGTCGTCTCGTTTCTGTCTGAGGCAATTGATAACCTGTCGTATCCTCATAACCTATAACTGATTCCCATACATCTTTCAACAACAGTTCTTGTTTCACCTTCAATGCCCACGAAAAATTGTTCTCCACTGTAAGCTTAGCCACATTCCAATTCAGTGTTTCTTCCCCTGTCCACGAGGTGGCCATTTTTTTCCGTTAATAACGTCACAACTTGCTTCGTCCGTTAATTCTCCTTACTCCATTTCATCTTATATTTTCCGGAATATACTGCGGCGCTCTGGCGCTTTGGGCCCATAACCTGTTGATATCTCTCAATTTTAGCTCATAATATCAGTTTAGGCAAGCAAATTTTACGATAAAAACTCCAGCTTCATCACACACATCTTTTATTGCGAACTGTTGCCCACAACTACAAATCGCACACAGCCGGCAGTTCAAAGAATAAAAAACAAGGTAAACCAATCAACTCAATTTCTTCAAGGAATAATACACCTGAGTTACCAACACATCACCTTAATGTAGACTCCTTACAACTAACACAAGATATATACTGTATGTATGATGTTATTTCTTTTTATGAGAAAACCACAGTATTCCAACAGTTTCAGCTTTTATAGTAGAGGGGAAGGTTCCAGAAAACTCTGGGCCAAGTGCCAGACACACCCCCAATTCTCATAGGATAATCAAATAAATACCAGAAAGTTTTGATTGGCCGAAAAATAAATGTACAACATTTTTCATTGGCCAACATCTGAAGTTGGCGGGAAGAAGTGTTGTAAACTTTAGCACACCGAAAACAAAGTATAAACAATTCAATTTAAGAAACCTTAACATACGAAACTGCTATTGAATTTTAATAGTTCATCTTCACACCAGAGGGCACAACATACTTTTTTTGCTATTTGCTTTACGTCGCACCGACACAGATATGTCTTATGTCGACGATGGAATAGGAAAAGCCTAGGAATGGGAAGGAAGTGCCCGTGGCCTCAATTAACGTACAGCCCCAGCATTTGCCTGGTGTGAAAATGGGAAACAACGGTAAACCATCTTCAGGGCCGCCGACAGTGGGGTTCGAACCCACTATCTTCCGATTACTGGATACTGGCCGCACTTAAGCGACTGCAGCTATCGAGCTCGGTTAACATAAGCTTGTAGTAGCGACATGTGTTGAGAAATGTTCAAACTTCTTGTACTAGTTGTTGCAAGCTTAATTTAAATGCGCGGGGCGGGCATACCTGCGGTGCAGATAATATGTCCTTTTCTATCTGAGAATCTTTGTTTTTAAGTGTTTCAATTTTGCCATGCAGTTCAACTTTAATAGTTTTGACTTTCCCTCGAGTTGAATTTTCGACTTCTTTCACTTCTTTTTCAAGACCCTGTTTTACCACTGTTACATCGCGACCTATACGACTAATTGGAGTATGAGCGATATCTGAGACTTGAATGTTTATCAGCTTCTTCTTGCTGAATTTTCAACAGGTTAACTTCGTTACTTAACTTATTGAAATTTATTTTGAAGGAATCTTGGATATTGTCGTGAACGGAGGCATTCTTAGCTTGTGCTAGCGACAACATTCCACGAAACTCCTTAAAGTCTGCCTTTAAGCCTTCTACTGTTCAGAAATAGGAAAGGAAGCTTTTAAGTCCCCTACTACTTGGGTTTTAATATTCTCTCTCACGGTTTTTAAGTCACGTGTAAGTCGTTCATTGATTTCCGTGAACTTAGAATTCATTTTTGTGTTAGACTCAGTAAATCATTTTTCGATTTCGGTACCAGCTTGAGTAAGCTTTCGTTCTAGATTGACATTAACTTCTGCTAACTTGGCGTCAGTCCCCTTCTGGACTTGCGTAACAGTTTCAATCAGTTGAGTGATACTAGTATGCTTGCAGCAATGCGATTTTCTAAGTTAACACCGAGCTGAGTCATGCTAGCATTGGTTGCAGCATTTCATTGATTTGAGCAATGCGACCCTCTAGATTAACATTAGATTACCTGAGCTGAGCGATGCCATTTAATAGATTATCATTAGATCCATTAGCTTGAGCAATGCGACCTTCTAAGTTAGCGTTGGTTGCAGCGTTAGTTTCAGTTATTCGACATCCTAAATTAAAGTTGGATTCGTTGATCCTTTCATTCAAGCTAACCTTTAAGGCTTCTATAGCGGCTAATGTATTTTCCATTTTTACTGGTATAACAAATGCTTGGCAGAAAATGGCTAACAGCAGAAAAAGCTATCATTCACTTGTAAAAGGTCGCCATTTTATCATTAATGTTCAATAGTTTAAAGTTCAATGAGAAATATTCACTCAAATATTTAAACACTGTTTAAAATGTTAATTATTTACACTACAAGTATATCAAAGTTCAATATTGTCTTTGAATTACTATCCTAGCATGGTGCTTCATACGACTGTCTATTTGGTATTTACTTTGAAATTTAGATTAGTTCACTTGGTAAATCACTGTTCTTGTCACTTATCACTTATGAAATTGTCTATCCAAATCTATTCACTGATTTTTCTTACTAGCATTCCAATTGAGTTGAGGCCCAACGTCATGGGTGCCACATTTATCCCCTCTTCTCTATACCAGGAACGTCCGTACTTAGCTATATTGGAGAGTATGGATCTACGCAAGGAGTCTACGGTCCATACTTGGAATGCGTACAGAGAGAGAGAGTGTTTCGAAATAAACTTTATAAAATGAACTGTTTGCTTATTCATAAAAGAAGACAAGTTGCTTATCACCTTTAATACAGCCAGAGTTGAAAAAGAGAAGTGAATGTCTTTTGTATTGTGGCAGGTGATGTCCCCCGCTGCTGGTACTCGTTCCCTACAACATAGGTCAGATCTCTGTACCATGGGACCACGTGAATTCGCACGAAGACTAGAAGGGAACTTCTGGCAGATCGCAAACGGTCTGGGAGTCTAAGCTCCAGGGTTCACTCCTTCGGCACGATCGTGTACGCTCGACTGATCATTGGAGCAGTTAGAAATTAAATTGAATGGCTTGAATAATCCTCATGAAGGGAGTGAAGACATGTGGTTATACCGTGTAGCATGTCAATAGAATCTATCACGAAAATGTATTTGCTATAACTGCACTTATGAAAATAAGGAGATTACTTTGCGGTTCGAATGTTAATGGATCAAACACGCACTCAAAAGCAAAATTCACTTGAACCAGTTTTTTTAAGATTTTCAATAGAAACAGTTCACTTGGCACAGTTTTGAAAATAAATCATTTACTTGGCACAGTTTTGAAAATTTCACTGGGCGCAGTTTTAAATAAATTCCAAGTAATGATTCACATGTGCGTTTCACAGTACACGAAGTTAAGCGGACACAAATGTGCAAGAAGTTTCGTTACGTCCTACTATTATCAGAATTATTTACAAGTCGGTGAGGCTACAACATGTTAAGTACGGACGTATGAATTTAGTTCCGTTCACACGGTATTGCAACATGGCACTTGCTATTTACAGGATGTGAATTTACTTCCGTTCACACGTGATAATATGGGGTATTTAGTTACGAAAGTAAATAAAGCTTTGTTCACTGATACAAAAAATTTTATGTCTAATACTACACATAGTCATGAACTTGAACCACTTGTATGAGAAAGTAAATTCTGTTTACTGAAGCTACTTGGAAAAGTCTATTCAGCTCTAACGTAGAATAAATGTTAATCAGCTTTCGACTGTATTTACGAACTCCTAGTCTTAAGCGCTGTCTTTAAGCCTGAGTCAACATCTCCACTCGAAGAAAGAAAAAATTCAATTTCACTTGGAAATACAAGTCCTAAGATTAACACTCGACATTCAAATAAGTTTGAATCCACAGTTCCACAGTTCAAATGCATAGTTCTAATATAACTTGAAAATGCGAGTCCGACGTACATTACTCGGAATATGAACGGGTAGAAAATATTCAGTCACCTTTAGAGGTTGAATTTCTGTTGAAGTTCACAGTAACGCACTTGTATAATTCCGTCGTAGACCGTCCTACAGTCAGCCAGCACAGCTGGGCTGTGGAATCACACACTGTATATCTGTCGCCTGGCCCTCAATTTATACGAAATCAGCTGGTCGCGTCACGAAGTTTCCCTATAATTTCAACTTGCAAGAACTTCGTCAATTTTTCATGGATTCGCAAGGGACTTAGTAATTATGAATAATTTAGCATTGCCTACTCACTGACGTAGTCCAAATTGTGATGCTAAGTTTATTTATTGAGTTATCAGGCATGGGACTATAGAACATTCTATATGACGTAGCATGTTCTTGGCCGACCAGCACCGAGCTCGTTCCTCGTTCGCCAGCTGCAGTCGGCTAATCTCGCGCGCAGCGGGTATTTTAAAATTTAAATACTTCGAGATGGGGCGCTATATCAGCGTTCCTGGTACAATATATATATTGAAGTTCCGTTTTTTGCTATGTGCTTCACGTCGCACCGACACAGATAGGTCTTATGGCGACGATGGGATGGGAAAGATCTAGGAATGGGAAGGAAGCGGCCGTGGCGTTAATTAAGGTACAGCCCCAGCATTTGCCTGGTGTGAAAATGGGAAACCACGGAAAACCATCTTCAGGGCTGCCGACAGTGGGTTTCGAACACACAATCTCCCGATTACTGGATACTGGCCGCACTTAAGCGACTGCAGCTATAGAGCTCGGTGGAGTTCCGTCTATTGTGAGGTTAGTTCTTACTCTCCTTGGATTTCTTTAATATTTTACATTCCCGAACATAGTATTCAGTTTTCTTCGTGGCATTGAGTTATGCCAGTTTGTGAATATCAGGAATCCTAGCGCAGACAAGCTATATTGGTGATATTTAATTTCCTTGTATCATCAAATTGACCTCCACTGCCCTGTACTTATGCTTTCAGTGCACTCTTCCCTACTTCCTATTCTTATTTTGTATATTATATCTCCATACCCATTCTAGATGGTATGATCTCATTACAAGGTGATGTCTTCACTCTGAAGCGCTATTACTCATGACGTAATTCTTTCTCTATTTGTAAAATGTCTGCTATATACTCTGTATAACCAGCATCTTGATAGGCTCTTAGCAGTAGCAAAACTTTTACGAATAGGTTTGGGTCTTTACAGTATCCTACGTCTACATAGGGTAATAGAGGCTTGTTGTTAAATATGAGTCTACATGCAGACAGTTGATGTGTAGGAAACAGCAGAATTTGGTTTGATATAGTACGTGCTTCTGCTGTAGCGTTTCTAGGTACAAACTTATCTTGCTTTGATAGGGAAGAAGTGTTGAAATCCTTTTCTACCTCATCCTGCTTCGCTTATTCCTGAGATGTTTGCACGGTGATAGAACATTTAGTTGACTTATAACATGGAGTAGAATTAAAAAGCTCTGACTGTAAAGAAACTTTGAGATCTTCATCATCTTTACCATCATCATCATCAGCAGCAGCAGCAGCATCATCCTGCTTCTCTTTATTTTGAAATGTGTGCATAGTAACAGAACTTGTAGCAGGGCTAGACAATGAGGAAGAATGAGGACTTCCTTACTATTTTACATTCCCGAACATGGTCGTTTTCAGTTTACTTCGTGGCATTGAGTTATGTCAGTTTGTGAATACGACGAATCATTTCTTTGTACCATCAACTTTACCTCCACTGCCCTGTACTTATGTTTCCAGTGCACTCTGCCCTACTTCCTGTTCTTATTCTGTATATTATTTATCCTTACACATTCTAGATGGTATTATATCATCACAAGGGGATGTCTTCACTTTGAAGATCTGTTACTCAATGATACGCGCACGACGAATTATTTCTCTATTTGTAAAATGTCTGCTGTATACTGTACTCTGTACAACCAGCATCTTGATAGGCTCTTAGCGGTACCAAAAAGTTTGCGAATAGGTTTGGGTCTTTACAGTAAGGTCAGCCTGGCACGTTGCAAAATCTTCGGTGTAACAGATCGGCATGCCTCGGTGATGAGCTGTGTAAGGTTACCATGATGCCTCGGATCTTGTCCATACAACAGTTCTTTTTCGTGGCCCGTAAGAAAGAAATCAGTGCCGTGCACCAGGCGATCAGACGGGCCAGGGGACAGGTCCTCCCCTTTCTATCCATTTATCAGAATAAGTCGCATGGAGATGGTTTAGCGTTCAGTGGAGCACGTGATCTTCAAACCAAATCCTGCTACGATGAAGGAGTAGCATATGTTCCAATAACGGTGGTAGGTATTCTTGTAGAAACCGTAGATAGCCTTTTCCCGTCGGAAGTCCCTCAAAGAATTGGGTACCGAGGAGGTGATCAGGCACGATGCCACGCCGTATTTTCACCCCCGACTTTACCTGAAAATCTGCCTGTCGTACCCAATGGGGATTATCCACGCTCCAGTAATGCATATTATGTCGATTTGCGGTTCCATTGTTGTGGAACCACGCTTCGTCCGTAAATAAGGTAGTCACTAAAAGGCAGGAGCCGTGTCCACATGCTGTGGGGTCCATTGACAGAACGCCACCCGTTCTTCGAATTCATGACCATGGAGCTCCTGGTGTAAGTGCAGATGGTACGGGTGAAACCGCTGGGTATGCGATATACGCATAAAAGACGCCCGGATGATGTTCATCTTCTGTGCATTGGCCTTTGTGCTAGTGTGAGGTTTATGCCGAAAAGCTTACAACATAACCTATTCATTGTGAGCAGACGTCACGGGATGATCTCGAACAGGCCGTGTCCTTCCCAGGGACACAGTATCCCGCAGACGACTTTGCAATTTCCGAAAAAGTATGCAACCGTACCTCATCCTAGGTAACTGGTGACAAAATAAATATAAAAATACTTGCGTGGTATTTGAATCTTCGAGCACCGTCCACTATCACAACTCCCACCGCATTCCTGTCAAGTGAGCTATTGCGAGGCTTGACATGCAAGCACAGTTTCCAGCTTATAAAATACCCGATCCTGTCTTGTGTGTGCACCTCCTTTTGTAGGTACGTGTTCTTCATATCTGTGCTAGTTTTACTGGTTCATTCGAGGCACCCATAATGAATTAATAGTGGCTCTCACGATTCCTGCTGTCTTCTAGCCTGTAAACACGCATCTCATTAAATTACCCCGGTTTTGGGAGAGGAACCGATGTATTTCAAAATTTTAGTAAAAGCGAGGGATGCATAGAATTAAATCGCAAGGGGCTGGTGAACCACCCGGTATATCGTTTTATTTTTCTTACAGTTTTTTGTTATGGAAGCCTCTCCCCCGAAAAGAAATGAAGGTCTCCTCGGAATAAGGGTCTATGCCACAAAAATAAAATGTTCAGGAAACAGAAAAAACGTCTGAATAATGAGAAAATGAAATGTATATATTTTGAAATAAGTCAGAATGCTTAAAGACCACTTGAAAACCGAATGATCACAAATAACCTTATTAATGTAGTAAAAAAGCCATTTCTCGTTTTGAAATCATGGAATAAGGAACTAAACCACATTTTCACAGTTTAATACAGTGTTACTTATTTGGAGATGAATTACTTCAAATCACTATAGAATTCTCTGAATTCTTGAGATATACAGTCACACATCTTCAGTAGGTCATTCTTTTTTCTTTCTTAATGGGCAGCGTTGAGCCGTAGAGTTGTGGCAATTTTTGTGGCAGGAATAGTGGCTGATTCCGTCTATTCTTGACACCTTTAACTAAGGTATATCTTTCTCGAGGAACAATCAAATTGTGGCATCTTCCCATAAACACAGATGTGGGTTCATCTTCAGAAAACTTCAGTCACATTGCTTCAGTAACCTTGAATTTAGGGTCTTTGTCCAACATTTCGCGTCTTTGAAGTCAGAACTCTGGACTGACAGACTAAACATGTCTGAAAAAGTTATTTTACAAACCTGCAGTGTACTACTGTCACTACCTTTTGCTGGAACGTGGTATTCAAAAGAATGTTCCCGACTGAAGTGGCATCTGTTCTCTGATTACACCTCCTTTTCGGTTCGGAGATTTTGAGGCACTTATTCACAAGAAACAAAGACTGCTCATTAAGGTCCATGGTATAGTATTCTGTAAACTACTACTCCTTTTCACAGTCAGTGAGCTGAATACACCCTTTCTTGTTACAGAAATCTGGATCATAAACACGGCCCCGAAACAACGAAGAAGCAGAAAATTATTATAATTGTATACCATTTTACCGTAATGGTAATGAAATGAATGGTTTGTATAATGCATTATGTATTAAACAATGACCAAATTCATTCTAAGGACCTTCCTTAGCACAACACAACCCATTTATTATAAACCCTTACTCCACTCGCCTGTTGTGGCCTCGTTTTTGCTTCTTTTATAACGCCTTTCGTTGCAGTATAAGCCTCACCCCTATTTCGTTTCCTTTTACGTTCATTATCCTTCCAGTTATCCATATTTACCTTAGTTTTTCTAGTTTATTTCAAGTTTTTTAACTCGTTGGAAGAAAGATTCAACACACAGGCAGCCATCTTGAATGAGTGGCATAGACCCTTCATCCAGGCAAAGAAGTTTTTTAACAGACAAATGACCTATTTCTGTTAAAGGTATGACTATCATAGTTCGCATGCAATAACCTGAGATGATATAGACTCTTATTCCGCAAAAAACTCAACTTGCTGAAAAATGTGGCTTGGACCCTTCTTCCGGGGGGGGCTTCAAATGTTGGGTACGACCTTGTGTGTTATTTTTCTAGGTATTCTTGTGAGTAAATGAAATGATTGAAAGAGAAGTTCGTAATGAATCGAAATGAAGGATTGTCGGTCGCGATTGAACGAAAAGTCAATATAGTGGACACAAGGAAAAGTTTCACTCCATAATTAGACAATTTTCTCGAGAGAAACGGCACCAAACCGTTCATTCGACGTTCTTGATATCGAAAGTATAAAGCACATTCTATTGCAGAATGGAAATGTTTGAGATCTCAGATATTTAGAGGATGGCTGTGAGCCCCGTACTTTACTACTGTTGGTATCACAGAAGAATGTGAGTCCATGGTTAAGAACAACCGTGACAGGAGCCAGTTCCCATACTGAAAGTAAAATGAACTGATTAAATGTGTGGAAATGCACCGGCTCATTCATTAATCTGTCACCATCCTGTTAAGTGAGAAATTAGCAATTACACTCGTGATTTAATGTACGAGGATCATCAAAAAGCGCCAATTCAGTTCAAACAGGACATCGCAAGACATTCGCGACAGTAGACCATCTGGTGGTAACACACTATATGACGTCCATCCTGACCAATGCCATAGCAAGAGTGTGGAGAAGTAAGAGTCAGTACGGTACGACGTGTCTAGAGCCCAATAGTGACATTACAACAAGCTCCTTCGCTGAGAACAACGTTTCCTGCAGTACATGGAGTATGAAAATGCTCTCGCGATAAAACACATAGTGTATTTACGTATGTGAATGGTGTACATGCTGGCTGGCCTTTATTCCAAGTGGTGCCAAGTTCGATCCCCGGCTGGGATGAGGATTTTAACGTTCATTGGTTATTCCTCTGGCTCGTCGGCTGGGTGTTTGTGCAGTCTTCATAATTAGAATTCAGCTTAAGTAGGGCCCCATCTTCACAGACGCGCAGGTCGTCTGCACCAGGCCTCGCTGGAGGCCTTACGCCATTATTATTATTATTATTATTATTATTATTATTATTATTATTATTATTATTATTATTATTATTATTATTATTATTATTATTATTATTATTGTACCGGGAGGTACAACCCAACGCCGCGCATTAAAATTCAGCGCCTAAATGAACTCCTCTATTGGTAAAACAGTGAAACTGGAACTACACCAACTTAGAACTTTACTCAGAAGATGTCACCACAGAAATAGGATGTAATTTTGTTATTGTGCAGTTGCCTAAACTGACTGAATTTCTACTAGTTTCTTTTACATTCATCAAGAAGTTTGGACTTTCTCCCTGAGATGACACTACTAAAAGACTATGATCATGCAGCCTGGTGCGAGGTGTAAGAACTTAGAATTTAAAGAAGTTTTGTATTTTTAGGTTTCTGTAACTGAATGATGTTCATTTATTTTTGGGTTGGCAATATTTCCTTTTTCTTTCCGCCAGGTTTGAATCTAGCCAATCCCTAATTTCTGTAATTAATTTCCTACCTATCACAGGCTTCTCGTTCGACCCTGAAGTGTAACTTTGAATTTGACCAATTAAATTGAGAGGGTGTGGCTGGTTTATTCCTGAATGATCTCGAACCTTCCCTGAGGGTTATAAACTGCGGCTTTTCACGTTTCTTGGCCAATTGATCGTTATCTTACTGAGTGTGTGTGTCAAAGCAGGAGGCGGGCGGCCTCTTTTATCTGTCAGCAATACATCTACAAGGTAATGGCTACATAACATCTTTCTTTCTTGCTAACTCCGCAGTTTAACCCGAGGGAAACGTCCGAATCGTTAACTATGTAACCTACTTTTCTAAAAATGTAACTTTCTCCCGGCTGATGTAAAGACTTCATAAAATCTTTAACTGTCAATCGGGGATAGAGAGTGATGTACCCTCTCGAGCTCCCCTTCATCTTTGTTTGAGGTGACTACGTTTGGTAAATTGGTTTTCATTCTGAAATGTGGTAATTGTAATTTCTATACGGCTCACCTCAGTAGTTTGCGAATAGCCCCTGTTTCATCGGCCTAGAGCCCTTTAGGTTTTTGGTGTTATTATCTTGGAGTGCAGGGTACACCTCCATTCATTTTGTGTTTGGGCCAGTTATTTAACCCGTTCCTTTTCTATAAAGACCCCCGTATGTTGGGTATTAAATACCCCTGTTAAATCCGTTTTCATATCGCAAGTTGTGCCTTGAGAGGCCAGGGTTTGTATGTTGAGGTTGCCTTGAGTAGGCAGTAAGAAACTGAGAGCCTGCTAGCTCTGTTCCAAGTTTTGTAACTATAAAGTGTGCCTCTGGGAGGCTAGATATTGTGATTTAGGCAGCAAGTGCTGTTGAATTAGGGGATTTCTGCCCCTCATTAAATAATACCTCTTCCTTTCGTAAAATTGTAAAATTAGGAGCTTAAAGCCCAAAGAGTTAAGGTTCTGAATCTTGGATTTTCCCCAATCTTCTTTAACGATTGCTACTTGTACCTGTATTATTGTCATAAGATATTGTTAAATTTGAAGTTCTGAAAATATAACCTTCAGTTTAAGTTTTAATTTTTGACGTTATAGTTAGACCCATTCACCCCGGTACTTTTTTAACCTCTGCGTTCCACGGATACCCTGGAACAATTATGATGATGATTATTGTTCCAGGGAGTCTGTGGAACGCAGAGGTGAAAGAAGGTGCGGACATGAATGGGTGGATATGGAAAAGATAAACAATTAATTTAAAACTTTAAAATTGGAGCTATAATCTTCCTTATATTTTGGGTTTCCTTTCAAAAGCTAGACTTTACAATTCAGATACAAAATTAGCTCATAAGCTAGGGTAACAATTTTAGAAAGTCAGAACTATAAACTAATAACCAATTAGCAACCTTGAGCTTGAAGCTCACTAATTACATATTTTATACGAGCACTGCCTTCAAGGAGACGCATCTCCCAATATTTACATCAGCAGGAAGAGCATCATTGCTCTACAAATTTACACTTTAGGAGTCTATTTTCGAAAATTCGCACGTTCCAGGCCTATCAAAGGCACAACCTGCACTGAACAAAATTAAACAGTACTCCCTGTCTTAACTGCTCAACAGGCTGATATATTTAACATGACATGAATGAAATAGAGTTTAACAGGGGTAACAGGTACCCATTCTGCAATGCCTTTAGTAAAACAAAAGGTTAAAGTTACTGGCCGCAAATCAAAATGGTAAGGAGGCGAGCACTTGCACTCCTTGAAATTTACATGAAAAAGCAAAGCAAAGCAAAGTCATCTCCGTACAGGCCATGAAGGCCCTTGGAGGGGTGGAAGGTAAAGGCTTCCACTATCCGTAACCTCGGCACTTGATGGGGTAAAGTGGTTAGCTCTACGCCCGGCCGCCTTTGCCCCCAGGAATTACCCTGGTACTCATTTTTGGTGTAGGCTGAGTGAACCTCAGGGCCATATGCACCTCCGGAAGTGGAAATCTCATTTCTTAAATTTTACGACTTCCTGACGGGGATTCGAACCCACGTCCTTTCGGGCGAGCCGAGCACGCCTTTACCGCCTCGGCCAGTTCAAATTTACATGAACCACTTAAAATCCTATTAGGGCTTATAACCCGCCGTCACTGAGGCTAAGCCTATACTGCAGAGGTGACTAGATGGAGAAAAAATATTTAAGTGACCGCAATTATAAGATGGATTTTAAAGGTTACAAAATGATAGTCACCTCAAGAACAAGTTGACAAGGAACATAAGAAGTTACCTCACTCTCTATTCTCCAATTTTGGTTAATTTCCTTCAACTAGATTGAAAATTTGAAGTTTACATTTGAGAAAATAAAAGTGGCATTACTAAATAATTGAAACCTTCCCCTCGAGCTAGCATTCAAAGACTCTCACACAGTTAAGCCAAAACTGCCATTACCTTGAGTTGGTGAACCTCCCGAAGATGGAAGGGGAAGACTTCCCCCTACCTCCGTTACGTGCACACTCTAGACTGGAGCGATCACACACCACAAATTCTCATAGGATAATCAAATAAATATCAAAATTTTATCATTGGCAATAAGTAAATGTACACAATCTTTGATTGGCCAACGACTTAAGTTGGCGGGAAGAGATAGAAGTGTTGATAACTTTTGAACATCAAAAACAAACACTAAACATTCCAGTTGAGGAAACCTTGACATACCAAATTACTTTAGAAATTAATAGTTCATCTTCACCCCAGAGGGCACAACAAAAGTTGATAGTAGAGACATCTGTCGAAAAATGTCGAAACTTCTTGCACTTGTAATTTCAAAGTGTACGCTCAGATGGCCTTATCTAAGGCGCTCAATTCAAATGCACTGGGCTGGTGTACCTCCCGTACAGAACTCCACCCCTTAAAGTCTTTCGTCAACTGACAGGTTTGAAATTTTACTTTTTAGAAGAATTTGAAGTTGAAGTTTTTAGTGGGAAAATATCTTGATAAAAGTTCATTTGTAAGTATTTATGCCGTAAATAGAACCTGAAGTCTTCCTGAAACCGTAGAAGTCCGGAAGGAACAGTCTAAGTTTGACTACAAGAGCGGCCGCCGTTGCCGAATACCCGGGTGGGGTTCCCCGGACCTCCCAAGTACCCTCAGAAACATCTCTCCCGCTGCCTTAAGAGGGATATCCATGGTGATGGTCACCACAGACCGGATACTGAAGCACTGCTCCACGGTGAAGTAGGCGGTTGTGGCACCGCACCTCAGCCCTTGCCGGTAAAGGTTGTGCTCAAGTTCGCCACCATGAAGGAGACTGGGCAGAGCGGGGTGGGCCCTTACCCTGCGCCAGCATCACTCACCAGATGTTGTAACTCGGCCGCAGATTACAATTAGGGCAATGAAACAATAATTTACTGGGCGACAGTGACTGTTTTTATGGAGAGTGTTACTATATATTTATGTTGGAGGTGCAAATAAGGCAGGCGGCATCGATGATGAGTGTGTGGAATGCGGGCTCGGTTTTAGAGGCGGGGGAAAGGTAATGGCAACTGGGAAACGGAGGAAAGCAAATCTTATTAGAGGGGAAGTTTTGTACACAGGTGGAACAATAGAAGGTAATACCCTGGATGTATACATACAAGGCAGAAGGCCCCCTCTTTACAAACTGACTTATGAATTTAAAGATTCTATGGTGTTAAGGAAAGAAATATAACTATTTTCTCACTGCCATGACTTAGCAGCCTACACTGGAAAACAAAGATTTCATACGGGTTTTACCTGCGACAAATGCACCCTACACATTCTTCTGTGGCCGGATTGCTCACCAAACGAGTGACCGGAGTTAAGAAATCCAAAATAATACACGGCCCATGAAATTTGGGAGCAAGCTTGCCTGCCGATACAACATTTTTAACCATGACCTGATCTCCGACCTTTAAATCAGTGGGTCTCCGTCCACTATCATATTTATGTTTAACTTTTTTCATGAGGAGCCTTAAGGTTACTTTCAGCCTTCTTCCATAGGTCACTAATATTATGCGGATCTATTGTCTCTGGCAATATATCATTGAGGGACCAAAGATTAGATGGCGGCGTGTTGGGAACAAACTTAAAGATGAGAGAGGCCGGAGTGAACTGGTGGGACCCATGAACGGCCGAATTTAGTGCAAAGGATAACCAATGAAGAGAAGGATCCCACCTTGAATTATCTTCATGATGAAAAGCTATCAAAGCAGATCGTAGATTGCGATCGACAAGTTCCGCCAGGTTGAGAATAATAAGCCGAAGTAGTGACATGGGATATGGATAAATAAAAACATATTTTTCGGAATAAATTAGCTGTAAATGCCTTAGCGTTATCAGAGACTATATATTGACAAGGATTAAAAGAAGCAAAAGTAGTATTAAGGCAAGAAATGATAGACTACGCGGTAGCCAACTTAGTCGGAAATAACCATGAAAATCTGGTGAAGCCGTCTACACATACAAGGATGAATTTATTCCCGTTCCCCTTAGATTGAGGGAAGGGTCCGACGTCATCTATATACAAACGCTCCATAGGGCGAGATGCTTGATGAAATGACAATAGCCCTAGCTTAGTAGACAAGGTGGGCTTACTAAGCAAGCAAGATTTACAGGCTTTAAACATTTCTGTGATTTCGCCGCCCATACTCTTCCAGATGAATATTTCTCTGATTTTCTCTCTGGTTTTAAAGATGCCTAAATGTCCCCCTAATGGGGTCTCATGATAGTACTTGATGATCATGGGCACAAGAATAGCTGGTGTCTTCTGATCGTGCCTCGAAGGGTAGCACAGAATCCCGTTCCTCAGCACATAAGGGTTTCCATTATAGGAGCCAGAACTCGATCCTCCCGTTGATATTTCTCGATATCACGAAACAACATAGGGGCACTATTCAAAATGGCATTAACACAATAGGGTTCGGAAATGTAAGAACTGTCCTGCTGGTCGATGGACTCAACGTCACCAGAAATCATACGGCTTAACCCATCAGCGACCACATTCTCTGATCCTCTAATATGTCGCACGTCGAATTGAAAAGCAGAAATACTGATAGCCCAACGGGCGATAAGTCCTGTACCACGGGGCCTAGCTGAAACCCAACTTAAAGCCTGATTGTCAGTTTCTAACTCGAATTTAACATTCTCCAGATAAAGGCGGAACTTTTCCAAGGCAAACAGGACAGCAAGTCCTTCTAATTCATAGATGGAGTACTTAGCTTGTTGAGCCGATAAGGTCCTAAACGCATAGAAAATAGGCCGCCTTCCGAGTTGAGTTTCTTGAAGAAGGACAGCAGCAACAGCAGATGAAGAGGCATTGGTTAGAACTATGAATTTCTTAGAGAAATCTGGCATAGCTAATACTGGGTGCGTTACAGGAATCTAACTTATGATCCACAAACGCAGCTTGCTGCGATGGTCCCCATTCGAACTTGACAACTTTCCTACGAAGTAGGTTTAGGGGATCCACTCTATTAGCGAAGTAAGGAATACATTTTGTGAAGAAATTCTCCATGCCTATGAACCTAGCGATTCCCTTGACGTCCTTAGGCGACTTGAAGTCACGAATAGCCTGCGTTCTGGAATGTTCGGCAGAAATACCATTGGGCGACACAATATGCCCTAAGAATGACGTAGAAAGCTTAGCAAAAGCTACCTTGGATAAGTTAAATGTCAACCCAGCCTTACGTAGGTGATTTAGATCATCCTTAAGATGATCTAAATGTTCTTCAAAGGTCTCGGAAAACTTCACGACATCGTCGAGATAATTATATATTCAAATTTGATGTCGGAGAAAACCTTATCCAGCAGTCTAGTAAGAACCGCCGTGCCCGTGGGGAGCCCGAAAGTCACGCGGTTGTATTTATAAAAATTCCAATCGGTAGCGAAATCCGTCAGATGTTTGGGTTCTTCCGCCAGAGGAATCTGATTATATGCTTGGTTAAGTTCTAAGATGGTAAAGAAACCATGAAAAACATGTATGAAGATCAGGAAGGGGCACTGAATTTTAATACGATCTTACGGTTTAAAGCCCTGTAATCGATGACAGACCTGAAACCACCTTGGGGTTTCGGTACAAGAAAAATTGGCGATGAATACGCCGACTTTGAAGGTCGAATAATGCCATCCTTTAATATTTGATCGATGATTTCTTTAAGGGCCTTCATTTCAGGTGGAGATAGTCTATATGGAGGAAATCTTACGGAAATTGAATCTGTTATATCAATCTTACATTCAGTTCGGTCAGTGACACCAAGGGTTTCCGAAAATACATCCGGAAAAGACTAACACAACCTTCGAATACTCTCAGCCTGGTCCTCAGGTAGATGGCTAAGATCTAACGACATCTCCATTCGGGGTAGGAGAAATAGATGAATATGACATAATTACATTTCAAAGGGGGAATATTGACGTTACTATTAAATTTGAATGTGCACGACTTGCTTTGAAGATGGAGCACAAGACCAGACTGCGACAAGAAATCGACCCCCAATATTACGGGGCAAGACAACTATTTAGCAACGAACAACTTAATTTTTCAAGTAAATTTCGAAATACGAACTTTAGCCAAAATGAACCAAAAATTTGTGAAGGTGAGGAATTTGCCGAAACGTATTTAATAGAAGACAAACAATAGTCAGGAAATTTACAGCAGGTTTTCAATTTAGAGTACCACACCTCGGAAATAGTGGAACTAACGCTTCCTGAATCTAATAGCGCAGTGACAGGTTCATTATTTACCTCAATTTTAAGAAATGGCGCGAATCGTGGGGTCTCAGAAGCAATTTTAAGGCATTCCCTAGGTCCTTCAAGTGATAAATTAGAGGAGGTTTCTTCCTTGAAGGATTCGGTGCCAGATTTAACGTGGGCTGAGCCTCGGGAAATTGAACATGGTGACTCAGTCGATGACGCTAGTCACTTCCTATCGCCTAAGTTAGTGGAGGGTGCAGAAGAAATTGAAGAAGAAGGCGTGCTGTTAAGTGAAGTGCAATATTTGGCTAGATGGGAAAACGACCCACACTTAAAGCAACCTTGGGACGGGCCTGCTCCGTTCGTAGTTCCACTAGGTTTTACCAAGGGATACTTATTCCGAAAGTGATCTGTCGATCCGCGTGCGTAACACTTGCGCGGAGGGAAGGTTCGGCGAGGTGGTAGCCGAGAACTGGCGACTCGTAAGGAGTCAGAGTACCTCACTCCCTTGGCTGACATTGCCATTGCTTCGAGTTCAGATAAGGTGTGGGGTCGAGAGGCAAAACATAAGTACGACCTATAAAATGGAGACATTCCTTCGACAATAGTTTGCTCAATTTGATATTCGGGAAAATGGAGACCGAATACCCTGGTATAGAACTTTATGCCTTGAATTGAATTGGACAAATTCTCGTCCGACCTCTGTACTTGGAAGTAGTACTTTTGTATTAAGGATGCCATGGCTCTGGCCGGAATAAAGTTAGCCAAGAGGTGGGCGTGGAAGTTTTCTATAGAAGATCTATCAGCTATTGCTTTCACAATTGTGTCCGAAAGGACGTCTACAGAATACGGGTAAATTATTTGTAGAATTTGCGGGTGATAGAGAGCAAATACCAAAGTATGATCTTGACATTCAACTAGGAATCTTAGAAATGAAATTACATCTTTAGTTGAATTAATCGATAATTTGGATATTCCCTTAAGCAACATGGCTAAGGGGTGGGGCAAGCTGCTAAAATCTAGCGAAATAATAGGTGACGGCATTGGAGGTTACGAGGGTTCAAACACTACATTACTGATAAAGAAGGGTGGAAGTTGTTTCAAATGTTCAGACACTTGTTCCGATGGGCAGACGTTTGTTGAGTGACAGCCGACTTCCTATTTTCAGCAGACCTACTACAATCCTCTTCTGTGGTCAAATTTACAGTAGGAACAGGGTCACTTTTATAATTAGCGGCTCCGGACATCAACTGACTAACCCTATTAGCTATGTCGGACAGGTGTTCCAATACATTACTAGCTTCATTAGCATGCTCGTCCTTCAATTTCAGAGACAATAGGTCCCTAACTCTATTGTAAAAATGGAACAATCCAGCTTGAACCCGCTTCAGTTGATTAGTATGAATGAATGAATGAATTTATTGAACTGAACATAACAGGCTTTCGCCCAGTTACAATGTTCCAATAAAATAAACACTCACAGACTATAGCTAGACACTAACTACTTACTACTTAACTACTTCTAAATCTACTTTTTAGCATCTTGCACATGGGCGGATCGCCAGCTCCACATGCAACACACCACCTAACTAAACTAACTACTTTACTACATAAATATACTACTTAACTACTTCTAAATCTACTTTGTAGCATCCTGCACATGGGCGGATCGCCAGCTCCACATGCAACACACCACCTAACTAAACTAACTACTTTACTACATGAATATATACTAAATCTGTCCTAAATCTGCCTGGCCGCGACATCACCCCTGGTGAGGAACTGCTACCACCCTTCCCTGGGATGTCACGACCAGACATGTCTCATGAGGCTCGGAAACCGATATCTCATAGACCCTTTAAGCTGTCAATGTTATTTCCTCACCACTCCTTCCTGTAACAACCCACATGTGTGCGGATTGCCTAGCTCTACATGTAGGCTGTCACACCTATATTTCACTGCCGAGACGGATTCCATAACTCGGCTCATCTTTCACTGTCTCATTGACAACTTACTTCCTCTAACCTAACACTATTCACTACTTTACTCTACTTTACATGTGCAGACGTACCGAATCAACACTTTAGCTTGAGATAGGTCAGGCCTATCCCCGCCTCTTCCAACTCTACTGTACGTCAGCAGCCAAAAACAAACAAACTAACAAAACCAAACTAAAATAAAACCAAAATAAAATAAAATAAAACGGGCAGACAAACAACCAATAATCTCATTAGAAGGTAGCCAAAACAAACTAACTAACAAAACCAAAGTAAAATAAAACAGGCAGACAAACAACAAACAACCTCATTAGAAGTAATACGGTACGGCTTACATATCAATGAACTGAATCTACTAATTAGAAATATACAATACCTAAGGAACAAGGGAACAAAACTGAACAGATATAAAAAACGAAAATAATACTAAACTTATAATTATTGTCGCCCTTAGTTATTAGTGAGTTAAACTCTATAATGTTCCATATCTGTGAATCAAAGTTGTTTTATGTACATACATGATTACAAAACTTCGTTATTATTAACCCATACAGAGATGATACTTCAGAGATAACTACTTTCCGTATGTTTTCTTCTACTGACTATAATGATTTTAAACTTCTTATTCAGTGTACGGGTAACTGGTCGATTTGGAGTCTCCCTCTTCCAACTTCGGTCGTCCGAAGTAGGAGAGCCGAGACTTGGTTCATCCTGAAATACTAGCATGCATTCCTGTATGTGTAGCTTAAGTGTCCCATAATATCCTTTCAACCATGTGTACTCGTGCTAATTTCGCTGTTTCATTTTTTTCAGCAGCATGTGCCCCTTCCCTCATGAACTAATTTCATTTTTTTCTCCCACAAGCTTTTTATAATTGTGAATAGTTTTGATAGTTTCCCTGGCCTTCTCCATTCCCTGTTTATTAATTTGACAAGAGTATAGTACTCAGATTCTCTTTCCATTTTATTTATCTCTTCCGCTTCCAAGTATTTAACCCGTAATTCTCTTGTACTTTCACACTGTCTCAAGAAATGTGCATTTCCTAACTCCTTTTCACACAATAAACATGTATTTGCAACTTCTGTAAATGCCTTATTTTTATAAACTCCCATCAACCACCATATCATTCCCCTGTATTCTCTTTTGGTTAATTTATCATGTATTATTTTCATACCTGGGTATATATTCATGAATTCCTCCAGAGTTCTCCTATTATTACCCTCAGCTCTTAGCCTTTGTATTTCTATATCAGCTACCCTCTGTGCCACTCTCCCACAGACTTTTCCTTCTTCTAAATCGTTGTCCTAATAGTTCCCCATCCCAATTCCTTCTAGTATTTTCTTTAAGTTGCCCGCCCAGTACCCATCCTGATACCTCATTTGGTGTCGGTAAGCTATATCTAGAATTTCTCCCCCTCCTCCCCTTTTTAACCTAAACCAATATTTTATTAATCTCTTAATTATATCCACTTTTATATTAATGTCAGTACACATTAATCTTGCTCCACTATTCGCTGTACATATTGGTAAGCCTGTAATTATTTTAATAAATCTACTAGTGACTGAATCGAGCATTACTATTTCCTTTTCTGTGCCCCATACTTCTGAACCGTATATCATTTTAGATTTAATCACAGCGTTGTATACATTTATTTGTACCCTAAAATCAATATTAGGCATCCTGTTATCTAATATTCTTATACTAGCTAGGGCTGCTGTACCAATCAGTTTTGCTCTCTTGACGTGTTCAGACCAATTTCCATTTCCTGATATGATAATTCCTAAATATTCTAACTTATTAACTACTTCCAGATTTACTTCTTCAAGATACCATTTTTCCTTTTTTGCTAATTTGTTCCCGTTTTTGCACACCATTACTCTAGTTTTCTGTGCGTTAATTTTCATATTCTACTCTTTACAGTACTTCTCGATACCATCAATACTTTTTTGCATTGCAACTGGCGTTAGTGTGAACAGGAGTATGTCGTCAGCAAAGACAAGACCAGGAATATCCTGATTTTCTAAACACGGCAGTGCTAATCTTTCCTCAACTTCAAATTCTAGTATATCGTTAATGAACAATAAAAATAAAATCGGTGACAATTTACATCCCTGTTTCAAACCCATTTTAGAAATAATATCTCCTACTACTACTCCTTCTTTGACTCTCACAGTACACTTTACTTCAGCATATATCTTTTCTATAGCCCTTATCATTTTACATGACACTCCTACTTGTCTCAATCTAGTAACGACTGTCCCCCTGTTCACAGTATCGAATGCTTTTTCTAAATCTATTGATGTAATATAGAGCTTTCCACGTTTTTTCTTTACATATTTGTCAATAAGAGTTCTCACAATAAAAACATTATCTGGTGTTGTTCTCCCTCTTCTGAAGCCACTTCGAAATTTCGAGAGGATTGAATGTCTCTCTGCCCAGTTCCTTAGTCTATTTGCTAGTATACCCGTATATACTTTCCCCAATGTATCTAATAAGGTTATTCCCCTATAGTTTCCTGGATTTAATCTATCCCCTTTATTTTTGTATATAGGGCATATAATCCCCTCTTTCCAAGCTTTTGGAAATATCCCTTTCTCGAATATCTTATTGAATATCTTTGTCAAAATTTTCAACATGCCGCTTCGTTCTCCCACCTCTTTCCAAAATTCATATGTGATACCTGAAATAGCTCCCGATTTTCCCTTTTTGGCTCCTTGTAACAGGTTCCTTATTTCATGAGTTGAAATAGCCTCATCTAATTCAGGCAGAGTGACACTCAAACCCCTCGAAACAGTAATCCCCTCATGCTGAGCTCTCCATTTGTCTTCTTTATTTAATAATTTCTCGAAATACTGGACCCATGTACTATAACTTATATTGGTCCCCCCAGAGCCCGACTTCTTCTTGGTTATTTGATTTATTTTATCCCATACTTTCCTACTGTCATTGTCCTTACACTTTTCATTTATGTCTGCAGCCATCTTTTGTTGCCATTCCAACTTCGTCTTTCTTAACAATTCTCTGTATTCTTTCCTTTTCTTACAAAATTCGTTTCTAGCTACTTGACCACCATCCACCCTGTATCTCCTAAGTGCCTTCATAACTTGTGACTTTTTCTTTACACATTCTGTATTATACCATCCACCTCTTAATCTGCGTTTAACTTAGATTTTGCCTCATACCTTTTCCTGCCATTCCTATTAAATTTTCTATCCTGGTTAGGGCTTCCTCCACTCTATTCTCTTCTATCAATTTTACAATACCTATTTTCCAAATCTCAAAATTTTCTCCATTGAAGTACTCTCTGAATTCATTTCCTAATTCTTCTCTCCAACGATACCTAGCTATTTTCCTCTCCTGTACGCTATCGTAAACGATCTCTTGCGCTCCTATCTCTTGAATAATTAATTTTATAGATACTGGCATATGATTTGCCTCTGCCCAATCCTTAATGCTTATCTCTTTGATAATTTGCAAACTATCCCTACAGCATACAACTAGGTCAATTGTACTGCCCCCATTTTCTACTACATAGGTTAGTTTTCCACTCTCATCTCCAAACCACCACCCATTCAATATATAAACCTCCTCTACCGCGCATAACTCTAGTAGTTTTTCTCCATTTCTGTTACATTCTTTATCCTGGCTATTTCTATTAACTAGTAATACCCCGTCCTCAAGTTGACTATAAACTGGTTTCTTGTCCCCTATCCTCGCGTTAAGATCGCCCATAATAATAATGCTTGACTGATCATACGTACTTCTCATTCGTCTAATTTCTGTCGCTAAATTCTCAAAAAAATCATTCTGCGCAAATGGGGAGCTCAAAGGTGGATTATATATAAATGCTATACATATTTCATTCCTCCAATTGACCCTATCTAATATTCTTATCCAGATTAATTCCTTAAACTCAGATTCTAACACTATTCTATCTTTTAAGTTGTTTTTGATAACCACTGAAATTCCGCCCGATATCCTTCCTCTATTGGATCTCCTTGATCCATATTGACTCCATACGATACACCCTTCTATCTTTAAGTTTTTCTTGTAATCAGCCCAAGTTTCTACAAGCCCAAGGATGTCCATTTCTTCCAGTAGCTCTTTAAAGTCTTCGTTACCTATTTTGCTCCATACTCCTTCAATGTTAACACATGATACCTTTAACTCTAGTTTTTTTTACTTCTACGTTCTAAACTTCCTGACTTACTTCTAGTTATTCTAGATCTTTCCACTTCCATTATACTTCCCTCCGGAGAGCAAATAACTTCCTTCTCAGATAGTTCTTCTGTGAGTTTTAATCTACTACCTGAACCCATCCCCTTCTTCTGAAAAAAATCTTTTAGACTCACTGACCTACGCCTGGAAGTATCCTCAGCTCCTCCACGCGGCGCCGCTGTTGACATTCGGCTTGCCTCATCGTTCCTCCCACTGTTATTTAACTCCGCTGGAAGATCTGACGTAGGCTGTTGAATCACCTGTCCGGGGTTATCAACCCGAGCATCGCACGTATACTCTGGAATCTCTTGTGTCATCACTTCTTCACCATGCACTTCCGCTGATGACCCAAACTGCTTACTTCGTTCCTTAAACATATCACCCAGATCACTGACCGTCCACGTTCTCGCCCAGGTATCTCCCATCACATGCAAGCGGTTTCCTCTTATAAATGCCCGTAGATTCGATTTTCTTGCTTGTCGTAAATGGAATTGTAGAACTCTTTGCCCTTGGAGGCTGTTTCTGTCCATATCCCTTTTTATCCAAATTCTGCTGCCCTTCAAGTTCCTCGCACTATTCAAAATTCGGCTTGCCATTAATGAGGAAACAAACTTAATTCTAACGGGTCTTCTTCCTCTATTCTTTCCCATCCTATACACATCATCTATCTCCCTTTCGGTACACTCAATGCCTAATTTCTCTCTCATTAGCTTAAGGACTGAGCTCATCAATTCCATCTTAGATTCTCCTTCCGTTTCATCCAGTCCGTAAATAATAATATTTCTTCTCTTCTCCTCCTCCGTTCTTCTGCTATCTCGCCATTGAAGTACCTGTACTTGATCTTCTAGCGCCTGTATCCTCTGATTTACTATAGCTCTTTCTTCCTTGTCTTCTCTTATCTTATCTTCGCCTTTATTTCTGTTAGATCTTTGGTTATGCTTTCCTTCATATCGTTGATTTGTTGGAACTGTGCTTCGAACATTTCTTTGGTCTGGTCAGCCTGAGAAGCATCGCGGACAACTTCCTTGATTTTCTCAATGTCCTCCCATGTCAATGGGCCTGGGTTCACCTCGACGCCTCCGATGACTAATAGAGTAGCCACTATAGCTGCCGCCATCAACAGTTCTGTCAGTCCTATTTCTTTATTAAATCCTGATTTACAGTCCGTCTTGATCCACTTGACCCGGTTGTGCCATCGCCCTATCACACTCCTATACTGCTGCACTGTTACGCCCATATTGCTTTTCCTGCACTTCCGCACCGTTACCACGCACGTCTGCTCTCTAGCTCAGCTCAGCAAAGACTGCAGTTGATTAGTAGAAGGATCACTTACTTCAAAGAAACAACGGACGCTAGCTCGGTGGTATTATCAGTGATAGTGGACAGAGCCTCATCAATAACTTTCTCCCCAAATACCGGGAAAAAATGGGAAATTCTAAAGATTCTTTAAGTTTTTTGCAATGTCTGCAGCAAACGTGCCACCAGACTGGACATTCCTAATTAAGAGTTCATAGATTAACTCCTCCTTGCGCAAATACCCAGGTGCAAGTACTTCTACCGGGCGTGTTGGCCGTGCGCGTAGAGGCGCGCGGCTGTGAAGCTTGCATCCGGGAGATAGTAGGTTCGAATTCCACTATCGGCAGCCCTGAAAATGGTTTTCCGTGGTTTCCCATTTTCACACCAGGCAAATGCTGGGGCTGTACCTTAATTAAGGCCACGGTCGCTTCCTTCCAACTCCTAGGCCTTGCCTACCCCATCGTCGCCATAAGACCTATCTGCGTCGGTGCGACGTAAAGCCCATAGCAAGTACTTCGCGAGAACCAGACATAGTGATACAAAAGCTGACAAAATTTGGAAAATTCTAGCAACCAAAAAACTGTTTAGAGTTCAGTGTTGATTTCTGTGCGGTGCCATCAAAAGGGGCTTTATCCAGACCCATTCGACCACGCTCTGCTACCACTTGTTCCGGGAAGTCTGTGGAACGCAGAGGTGAAAGAAGGTGCAGGCATGGATGGGTGGATATGGAGAAGTCACAAAATTAATTTAAACATTTAAAATTGAAGCTATACTTTTTCCTTATATCTTTTGGGTTTCTTTTCAAAAGTTAGACTTTACAATTCAGGTACAAAATTTAGCTCATAACCTAGTGTAACAATTTTAGAAAATCAGAAAAATCAACTAGTAACCAATTATCAACCTTGAGCTTGAAGCTCGCTAATTACATATTTTATACGAGCACTGCGGCTCCCTTAAACCAAGGAGAGAGATTTCCCAATTCTTATATCAGAAGGTAGAGCATCATTACTCTACAAATTTACACTTGAGGAGTCTATTTTCAAAAAATCGTACTTTCCAGGCCTATCAAGGGCACAACCTACACTTAGCAAAATTAAACAGTACTCACTGTCTTAACAGCTCAACAGTCTGATATCTTTAACATGACATGAATGAAATAGAGTTTAACAGGGGAAGCAGGCACCCATTCTGCAATGCCTTTGGTAAAACAAAAGGTCAAAGTTACTGGCCGCAAATCAAAATGGTAAGGAGGAGAGCACTTGCACCCCTTGAAATTTACATGAACCACTTAAAATCCTATTTGGGCTTATAGGCCGACGTTACAGAGGCTAAGCCTATACTACAGAGGTGACTAGAAGGAAAAAAATATTTAAGTGATAGAAATTACAAGAAAGATTTTAAAGGTTACAAAATGATAGTCACCTCAAGAACAAGTTGAGAATGAATATAAGAAGGTACCTCACTCTCTATTCTCAAATTTTGGTTAAGTTCCTTCAACTAGATTGAAATTTACTTTTGAGAAAATAAGTGACATTACGAAATATTTGAAACCTTCCCCTCGAGCTAGCTTTCAAAGACTCTCACACAGTTAAGCCAAAACTGCCATTACCTTGAGTTGGTGAACCTCCCGAAGATGGAAGGGGAAGACTTTCCCCCTACCTCCGTTACGTGCACACTCTAGACTGGAGTGATCACTAAGACAACCTGGTCCAAAATTGTGCCAGCTTTTATAGCAGAGGGTAAGGTTCCAGAAAACTCTGGGCCAAGGCCCTGACACACCCCAAATTCTCATAGGATAATCAAATAAATATCAAAATTTTATCATTGGCGAATAAGTAAATGTACACAATCTTTGATTGGCCAACGACTTAAGTTGGCGGGAAGAGATAGAAGTGTTGGTAACTTTTGAACATCAAAAACAAACACTAAACATTCCAGTTGAGGAAACCTTGACATACCAAATTACTTTAGAAATTAATAGTACATCTTCACCCCAGGGGGCACAACAAAAGTTGATAGAGACATCTATCGAAAAATGTCGAAACTTCTTGCACTAGTAATTTCAATGTTTTTGTTGCAGATTGCCTTATCCAAGGCGCTTAATTTAAATGCACGGGGCGGGTGTACCTCTGGCACAGTTATTATTATTATTTAGCATATGGTATTGTGCAGTTTCTATGGCAAAGTTTTGCTACGGAGAGTGAGACAACTACGAGTATTACTAGTACATAAGATAATGTAACTACAACTAAAAATACAAAACAAAAATAGAGTTATTATTGAATAGTACAAAAAAGAAGAAAGAAATTGTACTCAACACGGCTGCATATTTACAATTTTACAGGAATAATATTTAGCCAGTCCACTGCTTCCGCCTGGCGTGTAATATTTCCTCCCAGTCTCAATCGAAGTGTGTAAGGAGACACCATCTGATTGGCTGTTCGTTGCGGAGCTCCGTAGCCATTTTGGTGTGTGCACGTTTATGCCTTGTATATCTATAACTTCCACAGCCAGTTTTATCTGATTTAATTAAGACCATGCTTACGACCTCTTGTCCCCAAATTGTAATCCTTTATATAATGCTTGATGAGGGCAAGTTATCAGCCATTTTGTGGACTTGAATGCTGCACTGTATATGGGAGTGGTAGTTGTACGTCTCTCGGACTTCAACAGTATTTTCTTATATCGTAGTTCAGCCGGAGTTGGTAGTTTACCTAAACGTTGTACTAGTAGAAGTCACCCACTCCTGTCCTTGAAGGGTTGGGGTATAGTCTGCATAACTACCGTGTAGCTGTATTATGTATAACTACTCGTCCGGTATTTCCAGGACTCAAAGAGTGAAATTCACTTGCTTTAAATAAATCTTTCGATGTTGGGTTCGGGCATATCGCTGACACAGACGAGAAGTGGTGTAAGTGCAGATCCCCGAGGCTGCCCATTTCTGAAGGTGTGCGACTTATTCCCCTGCATTTCCGTTAACTTTGTTGTAGCGGTTTCTGAACATGCGTCCCAGCAGATGCGTTAGTTATGTACAGTGGATGACATTCTTCAGCCTGATCATTAATCTTTCTATCTACAGTCCAGCCGCTGGCTGTCCGGCCCTGACAGATTGTGACGAAAAGAAAAAAATAAGAGTAGAGAAGAGTACTGCCAACCTGCGGCGATTTTAAACTATACATATAACCTTGAAAACACTATTATGAATTTACAATGTGCCGTATGATTTTAATATTAAATCATTGAAACCTACACCCCTCGTCGATTTGATATTATTGTTTTAATTAAAGTAATTTTCCACAAAGAATACTAAGAGTTCTGCTAGTGGTAGAATAATCGTCACGGTTTGCAATGCCTGACGTCACTGGCGCGCCAGATTTAAGATTTAACAGCAAGCACCAATCACCGTTCATGTCGCCATGACTCTCTTGTACTGCTAGTGCGGTGATGCCACTTCTTTAAAAAGAAACACGTGGCCTCAGTTGCTCGCTAGCCTGCATGAAGTGCATGCGTTCACTGTGTGTGTAAGCCGTTTGTTTTCGTTATTTTGACATGGCCAGCGGATCATCGAAAACGAGTAAGAAAAAATCAGTTGTTATAAGAGCCAAAGCCGTGAATTTATATACCGGCTACGTGAATATTTTGAGAAAGAGCGTGATAACGGTGGGCCCCTTCTTCCTGTTACAAATGTGGTGGATCGAGTTTGTGACGCTTTAAAATTAGGTAGGACAACTGTGAAAAGTGTTACGAAAGAAAAGTGTCCAGTGGATCTTAATACACCCTCTGAAGTTCTGCGTACTCCTGAAAAACGAAGACCAAGACATTGTCCCAAGACATCACTAGATGCATTTCAAAAGGATGCGATACGGCAACATATTTATAGTTATTACAAGAGGAGGGAATTTCCCACGCGTGATAAATTACTAGACTCTTTGAAAGAATCTTGCTTATTCAGTGGAGGAAAGACCAGTTTAAGTAAAATACTGAGAGAACTTGGCTTTCGCTGGAAGAAATTTTCAGGGAGAAAAGCTGGAATGGAGAGAAGTGAAATTGTAGCATGGCGAGGTAGATTTTTGAGGGAAATTCTGAAGATTTGTCCTGATAGAGTAGTGTGGTTAGATGAAACGTGGGTAAATGCCGGACATTCTAAAACTGTGGCCTGGACAGATGAAACTGTAGCAGGGACTTTCAAAGCACCTATTGGGAAGGGAAGTAGGCTTATTTTGCTTCATGCAGGTGGCATTAATGGATTTGTTCCGGGAACTATGCTTCTTTTCAGATCAAAGAGCACTCGTGATTATCACGAAGAAATGAATGGGATAACGTTCACAACGTAGTTTAAAAATTCTTTGCTACCAAACATAAGTCCCAATTCCGTAATTGTTATGGACAATGTCTTCTATCACTCTGTGCAACTAAACAAAGCACCGACAATGAAAGACAGAAAATATATCATTCTTCAGTGGTTGGTGGGAAATAATGTACCGGGGATATCTGCAGAAATGACAAAGGCGGAGCTGCTACAAAGTATAAAACTCCATAAGCCTAGATTTTGCACCTACGAAGTGGACTCCATCGCTACGGCTCAGGGTCATAGGGTAATTAGGCTTCCTCCTTACCACTGCCACTTTAATCCAATCGAGTTAATTTGGGCACAAGTTAAAGGATATGTTGCCGAAAATAACAAATCTTTCCGTCTGACTGATGTTGAACGCATAGTGCACGAGGCAGTCAAACTTGTTACAGCGGATAAGTGGAAAAGTGTTGTGAGTCACACCGGGATGATCTATACAAGGCAAAGGAAGCTGATGGAATTGTTGAATGTCGAGTGGAAGAAATTATTTCCCTGGATGAGGATGATAGCAGTGACTCCAGTGACAGTGACAAGGAAGAAGACACCGATATTTTTGGAGAGTGTGGCGTATTCCCTTTGGATTAGTCCCTGTGAGTACATAATTTGTTTCATTTCATTACAATATTTTATTATTTCGACACTACTATTCTATGAACATGTTGAAGTTTTATTGTAACAGCGACGTTTTTATTGCCACGTTGATACTATTTTCAGTTTTTTTAAATTCTGACTTATTAAAATTACGGTGATTCTATTCACACAGTTCGATTTTAATGTTGTTATTTTATATTACGTCTATAGCCTACTGTTCTTGAGTTACGGTTATTCTACTCTCTGGCCGTGCTTAATTTTGACTGCAGTGTTTTGTTATTATCTTTACGCTGTTCTTGGAATGTGCATAACTTCGACTGGAATGTTTTGTTATATTTACGCTGTTTTGGAGTGCAGTTAATTTTAATTGGAACGTTTTATTATTATGATTATACTAGTGTTGGTTTTCGCTATATTAGAGGTGATTTTCGCACATTTCCGTACGCATTTCCGTCGCATTAACACAGAATCTGATCTACGTATACGTGAAATATTTTAGGTGTGTGTGTTTGTTTATATCGTATGGTTCAAAATCGGCAACACTGTCTGAGAAACGTCAGGGCCGGACAGCCAGTGGCTCGACTGTAGGTGTCATACGCTGCTGACAGGTCTATAGACGTGACAGGTATTTCGAGTCTTTTCAAGAAGCCAGCTTCGATTAATGAAGTTAGGTTGAGGACTTGTTCGCAGCAGCTGCGTTTGTTTATAAAGCATACTGGGCATGGTGGTGTGGTTTGGTTTATGATACCATGGGCCCTACTGAATACTAATCTTTCTAAAGCGTATCCAATGTTCAGAAGTACAATGCATTGCAGTAATTTGGTTTATCTCGTGGCTTACTAGGCTTAGGGACAGCCATAATCAGTGCTAATTTGAGTATTAGTGCGTTTTCTAGAACTTGCGTTGTTCAAGTCAACCAAATAATTTCCTGCTCTATTGCCTACGTTCTTGAAGATGCCTTACCTCGTTTGGAGTATTGCATGCCAGTAGTAAGTTTGAAGTCAGGAAATGGTTATTACAGAGTGGAATCTTCCTTGGGGTTGTATGCAAGTACATTTAGGTCAGTTTTGATGTTCCATTCAGTTTCTGGAAGGTTCCTGGAGGTATGTGACGCCCCACTATATGGGCAAAATTCCATCTGAATTTAACTGTCATCTTGAGAACAGGAAAGCCCAGTAATACTGCAGAAAGCTACCGCCAAATTGCATTGTTAAGTGTATGCTACAAACTCCTGGAAAGGCTCCTGTATAACAGACTACTTGATAAATTGCCTGTGGAATGAACTGCCTTCAGATCTCAGCGTAGCTGCACTGATCACACTCCTGTCCTAATTACCAATACTGAAGCAGGATTCCAAGACGGCACAAAATGCAACGCAGCATTTGCGGACCTTACAGCCGCATCTGGCACTGTATAGAGGCAACGATTAATCTACAGTTCAGTTCAGTTCGAAACAATATTGCCAAGCTTGTAAATAAGGTGCTAAATGACAGGATTTTCAAGTTATTTTGTCGAACGACGTCATCAACAAGGAAAACTGTATAATGACCTTCCACAAGAATCAGTTCTTGCTCGTCGTTCGTTCTACTTGTACACGTCGGACTTCACAGAAACAAAAACGCGGTAGTTTCTTTATCCCGATGAACTTGCTTTGCCTGTCAGGCACAAGGCAATGGAACAAACAAGAGAGTGCCCAACAGAAGACTCGCATTTTCGGCAATTATTTCTGCAAATGGAGACTGGAACCAAACTTCTACAAACCAGAGACAACTTTCTTTCATCTGAACAATAGACTTGCAAACAAGGACAGGGGTATACATTTTAACAGCATCCCATTTCATTACAACTAAACGCCGAAGTATCTGAAAAAATCTAAGACTGTTACTGTCCTATAAGCAGCATTTGAAACATCTGACTGACAATGCTAAAACCACGAACACCTTCAGTCACAAACTATGCACACTCTTACGTGCTCTTCAAAGCCTGGTGTAGTCAGCAGCTGAATATGGTTCATCTGTTTGGGTAAACAGTCCATGTGTAGGACAGGAACTTCCCCAGAGGAACAACATCATGTGGCTTACCTCTGGGACCATCAGATCTTTTGTTTGCTAGTGGCTTTACGTCGCACAGACACAAATAGGTCTTATGGCGACGATGGGGTAGGAAAGGCCTAGGAGTTGGAAGGAAGCGTCCGTGGCCTAAATTAAGGTACATCCCCAGCATTTACCTGGTGTAGAAATGGGAAACCACGGAAAACCATCTTCAGGGCTGCCGACAGTGGGATTCGGATCCACTATTTCCCGAATGCAAGCTCACAGCCGCGTGCTCCTAACCCACGGCCAACTCGCCCGGTACCATTAGATCCACACCCACACACTGGCCCCTCCTAATCTTCACCGACAGCATGCTTTGGTTCGCGAATATATTGTGAGAGGGTAAATAACAACGCCAATTTCCCAACACACTGGATATCCCTGCTGTCACAGAAAACAGAAGGCTCAAATAAAGAAAACCTCCCATCACAAAATCCCGACAATTGGAAAAAGAGAACGTCCAAATAACAACCAATTGGACAAAAGAATAGAAAGGAGAAACAACGTCTGCTCTTCGCGACTTCCTGGTTACGAAGAAGCCCCCTGGATTTGAGCTTGGTTGATGAACTTGGACAACCCTGAACAGACCAACTCTCAACGACCAATCAGGGGAAATGTGGCAAAATTCATAACTGGGGTTAAGTACAATCTGCAGAATGCGATTGTGGTGCAGCTCTCGAGAATATCCTACATATAGACACTGAATACCCTCAACGTTTATAGCACAAAGTTATGGGTAGATAGATAGATTGATAGATAGATATGGTTTATTTTAACTGGCAAAGTAAGGGACACGTGTCCCTGTCATACACTAAACCAGTGAATGCCTATTTTATGACTACCCATCCTCACGTAATTGGATAGAACAAATCAGTCATACATTTTAGTGTAAAAGTCATACAAAAAATACATAAAATAACTTAAGTTATTGTAATACTTACTTTTGCTTAATTGTTTTAAATTTCCTACTGATAACACATTAACAACTTTCCTTTCATGTAAATATATAATTATAAAAATGTTTGAGGTTCACAGATTTTATTGTCTTGAGTAGACTTTTATGAGAGTTTATGCAGTTTACTTTGTTACTAGAACACATGATGCGTTATTTGGAATGGGTGTATATCAGTTGCGCTCGAACGAATTAAAAAGTAATCAGTTGCACACAGACCCTCTTTTAAGTAAATAAATTAGTTGCAGTCGGACTATTTCGTTGTAGAAACATAATTTGCGCTCGGAGGATATACGTTATCCCCAATAAGACTCAATCGTTGAATAAAAGGGGCAGACTGAAATTGGAAAGCGTGGACGTTTGGTCTGTCATTTTTCGATACTGCAGAAGTTCGAGATATTTTTTGCTGAATTGATTAGCATCCGACGAGTAGATACAAAACACGGATTTTAAAGATTAGTTTGATACAAGCTGCATAGCATCTGACAGACTACGCCCTTCCGAGGTATGACCTAATTACTTCAGAAAGAACTACAAATATAGGTAAAACGCTTCATAGAGCTTTCTAGTTTAATATTAACAGTGCACACCGACATACTTACAATCTTGTGGACGTTTTCATTCCAACACGAATAAGCATTAAACTGAATGACGTACCAAATACTAATAGAGTCAATCAAAAATACACTGGCGGAAAATGAAATCCCAACACCAAGAAGACATTAGTTTAGTAATAATAATGTTATTTGCTTTACGTCCCACTAACTACTTTTACGGCCGGGCTGAGTGGCTCAGACGGTTAAGGCGCTGGCCTTCTAACCCCAACTTGGCAGATTCGATCCTGGCTCAGTCCGGTGGTATTTGAAGGTGCTCAAATACGACAGCCTCGTGTCGGTAGATTTACTGGCACGTAAAAGAACTCCTGCGGGACTAAATTCCGGCACCTCGGCGTCTCCGAAGACCGTAAAAGTAGTTAGTGGGACGTAAAGCAAATAACATTATTATTATTATTATTAACTACTTTTACGGTCTTCGGAGACGCCGAGGTGCCGGAATTTAGTCCCGCAGGAGTTCTTTTAAGTGCCAGTAAATCTACCGACACGAGGCTGTCGTATTTGAGCACCTTCAAATACCACCGGACTAAGCCAGGATCGAACCTGCCAAGTTGGGGTTAGAAGGCCAGCGCCTTAACCGTCTGAGCCACTCAGCCCGGCACATTAGTTTAGAGGAATGCAGTTTAGGCTAAGCAGTCGACTACGTAACGTATTTATTTGATTAAAGTTTCCAGATCACAGACTCAAGTATGCGTGAGAAGACATGTGACATGGTGGTACATTAATAACCGCTGTATAAAAAAAGCGGCTCGATTTGATCATGGTGATTTCCGATAAAATACAAAAATGTTGCAAAGTTTGGCCTGGGAAGAGTTGGGAGAAAGGAGATGAGCTGTTCGACTAAATGGTATATTCCGAGCTTTCGGTAGAGAGATGGCGTGGAATGACTCCCTTGGCCTCTTCCTCACAAACCTACCGCCATCACTGGCCTCAGGACAGAAACGGCCCTCAACTGAGAACACAACAGATCTACACTCCGCCCTCCAATGAGCTCTAGCTTAACACCACTGAAGTCGCAGATGGCAGTAACTCGGAGTTAGTGGTATGAATGCTACAGGGCGTCTGGCTCGGAACTGTCTCTTAAGTAATCGAATTGTTACAGTTAGCTGTGTCACTCTGATGCCAAAAATGCAGTACCATCCACCACAGCCACGGGGCGAATACGGCGGTCTTCCCTATCCGAGTGGCCCGTGTGCGGCCGAATCCCGGTCTTTCTGAGACAGTGACTTCCCGTGACCTTTGTTGCCAACACTGATGCACCGTGGATACACCTTTACCAAGTCATTATGCAACATCGCAGAAAGAACATCCACCTTCTCCTAGCCCTATTACAAGGCCTTTTTCAAATTCAGTAAGCTGCCGATACTGCCTTTCTTGTTTCCTTACAGTCATGTTCGACTCACACCTTTCTCACAACGTCAACATCGCACGATGAATAACGCTCACGAAGTTTACATTGCGTATTTAAAGCAAACTTGCTGTGTAAGGTCATAGTGGCATTACTAGCACGACTCTTCGTCGACTAGCGCGCAAGTTTGAATAAACGTCATCTTTCAGATGTGCAAATACGCCTCCCGAATTTCGTTTATCTAGCACAAATCCTTGGTGTTGAGATTTAATTTTTCGCCAGTGTATAACAAACACAAATATTACGTTGGGGAACTGAATTCTCAACATGTATAAGGAAATACTAGTTTACCACATTTCCTAACTACCATTAGTTATTATAAATAAAACTTTTCTATTTATTTTACATTTTTGACAAGTACTAAGTTACTGGTGCATTTATTTTAGACACTTTGACGAGTACTAAATTACCGGTACGTTTATTTTAGAAACTTTGACGAGTACCTAGCTACTGGTACGATTAATTTTAGCAGGCTTTAAACCACACCCATTGATAGCCAACAGCTGCGCAGGGAGTCCTAAGTCTCTATTAAATGAGAAGGAAAGTGCTGACGCACGGAGACTGACCAGCAACCGCAACTGATGTGTACCCATATTTGATTGCCAAGTGCAGCCGATGCGTCCCGGTTGGTTAATTTTATCTTGAGCGCAAATGATAAACTCCCACTTGTCACATATTTGAGTGGCATGCGTGAATATCATCCAGTTAATTAAAAGGAAGGTGTTTATTTTCCCACTTCAATACATGGTTCTGACAGTCATAAACACAAGAAAGGGTTAAGGTTTTGTTTCTCCCATATATATATATTACTGAAAATTTTGTGGTCTTCAGAGTCAGTTTTGCACTGTACTGCTTAGTTAATTCAACAATTTCAATATAATCGATCATTATTCTCTTCTTATTTAACACTAGTAAATTATTTAAACACACACACATATATATGTACACATAAACAATTTGAGCTCATGATGTTATATATATTATATTAAAATTTATTTAAAAACCAACAATCATATTTCCTGTAAATATAATTACAAACTTCTATAAAATATTTATTTTAAATGCTATTTAAGACACAGCCTGTATAAAGCCTCGAACATGCAAATCTTATGAACTGAGAGACATGTAACCTATGTATTTGGTCCGTTAATAATTGTAATACATAGTTAACAAAAATAAAATAACAAGACAAAGATAAACATATATATATATAGAACTTTCAGTATTTCAAAGGTTACAGTATAATTTAATTCTATCACTTGTAACTATATCATTAAACTGATTCTATAAAAGTGCGTACTTTTCAGCACACTATCTCAAATTTTTCCCGTTAACGGAAAATGCAGTGCTAGCTAAATTATAATTGCACCATATGGAGTCTTACCGTTTTTCTTTTAACTCCTTGCTTATTTAAACTCCAAATCAGCGGTATGAGCAGCCTCCTTTCAAAAGTCTTTCATATTTTGAACAGATATGTATAGCAAACATACACTTTAGGAAGGAAACCTCTCATAATTCCAAAGACATTACATCACATTTGTAGTTCTCCTTTAGATCTTATCGTTTTTGCACCGCATGTGTTCTTGTCCGTAAGACTAGAGGCGAAATGTTATTTTGATTTGAAGTATTCATGTTTACATGAATTTTCTGTATCCGTATTTAAATGACCTCACTTTATTCGCTGACATTCATGGAAAATAGCATTTATCCAAAAATAAAACAGTATGACACGATTCACTCACATGCCATTACTCGTGAGGTAGCTTCCAGTTACACACACTTTCTTGAGACTTTTTAAAATAATCTATTTATGAAAGTAGTAGCAATTATTATTGTGCAGAAACACTATCAAATAGTAAGAGACTACAGCGTATGTATTTTCAGACAATATTTTAATCTATGTGTTAATTTAGCATATCTCTAACAACATGCGATAGGAATAGGAGATCCATTTCATCCAAGTCATTGCCAGTGTTAGCTCACGCGTATTTGGGCCTTCCCTAGATAGATTGGTACCTGTCCTCATTCCGTACAGATTTTACCTTAGTGATTTCAAAAGGTCAGCCTCTACAGTGAGTAGCTCATCTACACTTCCCAAACATTCCATCATATATATTCTCTGGATATCTGGGTTCATGCTGGGCCTAGGTGTGTGTACTCATACATTTAACTTCAAATTTCTGAATATTGTTGTGTTTTATGTTAGTCATATTTCAAAGATGCGCCAGGGAGTTGATTCACAATACCACGATCAAATCATAAGATAAACAAAAATATATCCGTATAGTCTAGAAATCACTTTTACAAAAGCGGACTTTTTGTACTTTGCTACCTCACGAATCTGCACCGAAGTATTCGTTAAATGGTGTATCTACTTCAAGCAATTTAACCGTTCGCCATTCCTGGTGCACATTTTATAGCTAACGTTATACTTTAGTAGTATTATTACCAGCGTTGTTCTTAAATATAAAATTGTGAAAAGGAGTATTGGGATTTTGATGCGCAGTATTACTACTTACTCCTAGCCTGTAGAAGATACCGAATATTTTAAGCTTGTGCGTAGTATTTATGTCTGTACGGAAGCTTCAAGTGATAGGTGACATCGACATTTTGATACTTTGATTGGAAGAACACGAAACCTCGTTTCATCGATGGTATGCAGACGTAAAATATTGTTCCTGTGCTTTTGTTCAGTTCAATATTTTTTATTTATTTATTTATTTATTTATTTATTTATTTATTGAAAAGGCAAATAAAATAATGTATGTGGTTGACTGTAAATGACTGAGTAAATCGCTTTAACAATTCAGAGTTAATTTTATACGAAATGGATGATATGGATACCCATCATAAATATATAGTAGGTCGTAATGTTCCAAGTGTATACGTATCTTAAAGTAAAGAGAAATATTAATGTCAACAAACAATGTTGCACTCTGCTGAATTTCACAAGTGTCTTCTACTTGATTTTCCATGATATAGCTTTCTATTCATATTTTCGGTTAATCGTTAATGAGCACTTCTTTCAGTTAGATTTCCAGTATAATTCTCGTAATCCTTTCATAGAGCAATTCGATATAACCTGATCATTGTTGTCAGTAAGACACCATGTTTAAATATAATTTTCAGCAATATTTATCTGGTATCACTCATTCTTGGTTTAATAGTTCTTACGTCCGTTATAGACGGATTCATACGAAATAGACGTTAACATATGGCTTTACATACATTTCAGAACTTCAGCACTTGTCCTGATACGAAGGTGTGTATCTAGAAAAATGTGCTACTTGCATTCTCGGATTCTTTTCATCAAATACGGTATAAAGATAGAATCGTTCTCATTGATAGGAATGTATTCGCAGAATGAGGTATTGAACACTGACTTCTGATTCATAGTATACTTTAAGACTAGTTCATATAAATCAAATCAATATCCATGACTTCGATAAAATTCCGAAGACTCACACCACTCCGATGCTTATCTGAACTTGTTGATCACAACTTAAAATCGACATCATGACCTTTATTTTCTTGAATTGTTTATATTTCGTATTTATATGATCTATACCGTACAGAGGAAAGCGAAAAATGATACTTCAACGGTTGAAAACAGACTTAGAACTTTGGGAAGGATATTTGCTTTTTATCTGAACTAAGAGTAGACGTAGCCGTGTACTATTTGATTCAGAGGTTAAAAAAAATCTGTTACTTCATTATTAACGAGAGCTACACAAAGCACTCTATGCAAAATATAATATTGATTGTAATAGTGAAGTAAATAGGATATGTTATTATTAATATTATTATTATTGACGTGTTTCTAGAACTTTATGAAATTTTGACTTATATTTAACGAAAAGGAACACTCTGAACACTTGCTTCTAACGTTCACTTTACCAATGATATTTCCGGAAATATAAGAGAACACCTAGACAATGACTTGGTTTCATGTTCCGAATATACGCACATAAATAAAATGCTCCATTTAACTTTTATAAATTAATATCGTCAGCTAAAATTCACGAAACTTTCCTCTTTGCAAAATCGTTATGCCCATATATTGTAGATAAGTATTTTACGAAGGCTTCAGATGGAACTGTACTGCTCCTCATCACTTGTCGACAATAATAGTGTTTGGACTTACAGAAGAATCCATTAAAATTCTTCTTCCTTCTTTGTTTTGTCTTCATTGTCATTTGTTGGTAACAAGTTATCGTGGTAGCTTAACTCGCCACCTCCCAATGCTGGTTTTAAATGATGAGGCTCTACATCAAGTGTAGGGTCAATTTTTTCTGTATCTAAGTCATCTGCCACTTGAAGGTGGTGAGCTTTTCCTGGTAGCTGAGCATGAATTGGAAGTCTATGATGACTTGGTTCTAAGTTGCTTCCACCGTCAACTTGCTCAACTGAGTGATGATGAGAATGTTGGTGATGCCTATGTTGATCAGCATGATGTCTTTCAATATTTGATTTCTCTTTCTGCATTTCATGCTGTAAATGGATTAGGACATGACGCAGTCTATCAAGGTCTACTATAATATGCGCTTTCTCTTCAAACTGCTTTACCAGCTCACCCAATGTTGCTTGATTTACTTTGTGATCGGTACCTTCGACTTCTTTCAAGAGTTCTTTGAGGGCTACCTTATCAACATTCTTTACATTTTCACCCTCTAACCCGTCCCCATCCCCTCTGTGCTCGTTGCTATCTTCATCGATTCCTGCAAGTTGCTTGAGTAATACAAGTAATCGCTCATTGATTGCAGGGTCTCCAACAGGAAGACTGCCACTTCTTACAGCACTAGCATTAAATGGTTTCATTCCAGGCTTTCCACCACCTCTAGTATTATGTGATTCTAACATCCAGTCCATTAGTTCTTGTCCCTCAGAGTGTTTATGCCCGATGTCTCCATCTCCTGAAGAAATGAAAGTGGATGTCATCATGGCGTCATCCCCCAAGTCGCATGTACTACAGCTGCAGTTCGTGATTATCTGAACACTTTTCTGCATCTCTCTCAAGTCGGGATCTCCTCCTTCGCAGTCTAGAGTCAACTGAAACAAGATAACACATTTAGTCGTAAAGGAAAGGTAAAAGTGCAACTGAAAATAAACTGTTGATTAAATTTATTTTATCATCATATGCTTCATTACAGCTTTCTAGTATTTTACTTTGTATTTTTAAGGGGGGAAAATTAAGAAAACAAAAAGAGAACAGTTATGTTTATTGCAAATACTTTGGATGGGAGAAGTGTAAAGTATTAGATAAAATATAACATGCAATACAGTGGTGGAAATTAGTACAAAGGCACGTGGTTTTGTGTGGGGAAAATATTTATTTACTTACTTAGTATTGCACGCATTTTTTCTTACAGCTTACAATCAAAGCATACAAAATACATTATCATTTTACCTTACCATTAGTACTTCAATAAATAGAAGAAGAACGACGGTCGTAGGGGTGGAAGTTGGTATAAAGGCAGGTCCGCTGTTTGATTTGCACCAGTAATAAGTGTGAACATTGATAGCTTGGAGTTGTGACTGCAAACTTCGTACAGTTCACACGTACAGCAGTTGTAATAATTCCATGTGGAAAGCCTCTCAGGTGAAGAGGAAGCAAGCATTAAGGCTTACAAATAAGTGGGCCCGTCTAATCGCCAAATTGCTAAGAAATTAGGGCGTTCAAGTTGTGTTATTGATAATTTTGCCAAATTGGATGCACAGTATGGGAAAATGGCAAATATGGTCGGACAAGAAAATTGTCAGCATCGAATAAGTGTTTGATTCTCCGTAAAGCAAAAGTAGACAGCTTTTGTTCCTCTCAAATCGTGGCTTATTTGCAGTTACCCGTTATTTCCAGACGCGTTAGACAAATCCTGGATGAAGACGAGAATCTTGCATTCAAGAAACGGCCCCATAAGCCACCTTTAAACAATGCTCATAAGGAGGCTAGAGTGAAGTTTCCTGGAGAACATATATCATGCACCTTAGAATGGAAAAAAGTAATACTCAGTGATGAGAACAAGTTTAATTTGGATGGGCCAGATTGTTTTCAGTTGAGGAGGTATCTGGCGGTGAGATGGTGGCCCCGGTCTAGAAAACTAAGAATAACAGCTGAGATGATTCGTCGTGCTGACCACATGACACCTCATAATCTGCAGATCTTCGGGCTGAGCAGCGGTCGCTTGGTAGGCCATGGCCCTTCGGGGCTGTTGCACCATGGAGTTTGGGATTTTGTAAAGAATGTTTTCAGTATTATTGGCATGACCTCCACAAACAAGACCCAGTTCGGATGAGTAGAAATTATGGCGGTGGTAGCGTTATTATCTGGGCAGTATTCTGTGCTAAAGGTACTTCTAAAATAGCATGGCTGCACGCCAAAATGAAATCTGGTGATTATGCAGAAATGCTGGAATTTGAATTGATTCGTATTTATAAAGAATTTGACTATGATAATTTAATTTTCCAACAGGATATCGCTGGGATTCATAGGTCTACCAAAAGAAAGAAGTGGCTTCAAGATAAAGGAATTACACTTATGAGCTGGCCATCAAGAAGTCCAGATTTAAATCCAATAGAGAATTTAAGGGGGCTCCTAGCAAGACGTGTTTATCACAATGGACGGAAGTTTGCGGCTGTGGCTGAGCTGAAAACAGCAATTCGAATGGAGTGGACCTCAATCTCAGAAGAACTGATCACTATTATTATACAATCAATGCCTAAGAGGATTTTTGCAGTTATTAAGAACAGTGGAGTTTCAACTAAATACTAGATCATTGTTGTGATATGTTTACCTTAGTTTATTCTCACAAAAATACATAAGTGACTTTATATCAGTTTCCACATAGGTAGGCCTATAAGATACGTATTTTTCAAGTACAAATGCTAAACGTGAAATGAGAATGTGTTTTGTAGGCTTTGATTGTAAACTGTACGGGAAAAGTAAATAAATATTTTTCCCCACATTCAACTACGTGTCTTTATACTGCCTTTACACTAATTTCCACCACTGTATATATATGGGTTGTTGTAAAAGTATGTGAAAGCATACAATAACATAAAATTAAAACAAATAATAAAAACGCAGACTCAAAAATACATTCATACTTCATGTATTCCTCGGTACTTGGCCGATGAATAACAGTCATTATCAGCACAGTGGGCTTTGAGGCAATGTGGAGTGAAAATTTGGCTCCCTCCTGATGAGTAGAGCAGTAGTATTATTTAAGTGAATAACGAAACAGTGAAATATGTCAAGTTTAAACATTAAAAACACATTGAAATGCAATTTTACGAAAAACAAACAAAAACAAAAAATCAGACAGGGGCGTACACAAATGGGGGGGGGAGGGATTCATCCACCCCACCCCGAAATTTCGAAGATTAAAACTTGTGTTTAATTGTGACAACCATGCAAATGAAGATTTTATGTAGCTCATTGTTTTGCTTTTAATTTGAAGTACGTAACGTTCAGTCTGTGTTGTATTCTGTAATGTTTAAACCATCGCCTTTCGCAAGTAATTCCCATACATCATTAGCAAAAGATGAAAAAGGGTATTATTAGACATCTCCCCGGTCTTTTGAATTTAAATGAATGGGTTACCTTTGCCGCCAAAGAGTTGAGTGAGAGGAAGTATGGACCCGTGGAGAAAGCGTATAGGTAAGCTTGAAGCTGAATGACCAACAGCACAAGGTTTTGTGAACAATGGATGATACGGACAGGTAAAATATTTGTGATGTTAAGAGTCCAGAACTTCAGACGGAGACATAGACATAATTTTCTCTCGATCAGTTGTAAAGGCATCGTACGATGAAATAAATATTGCTGGTTGATGCCATTATGACTCAATGGCCAAATGATATCAGCATGGGTAAAATAGTATTTTCCAGTGAATTCAAAATGTTGAAAAGAAGATTTTCTTCTAAAATCAATCATTCTGAACCAATTGACGTCATTTCTGTACTTAACATTTTGCGACAGTGATATTTTCCCAACAGTACATCGAGTGCTGAAACTGCTGGCTTACTAGTGACCACTGTCACACTTGAACGTTCTTTTCCATCCCTGAAATATTTAAAAGGTTATTTGCAGAATATGACCGGACAGGAAAGATTGAATGGGTTAGCTCTTTTGTATATACACAAAGAAGAAAATGTGACCGTAGAAAATATAATCCATGAGCTGACCAAAAATCCCAGGAGACGTTAGCAGACGTGAATACAAATGTGTCTTAATTAAATAATTGTGTTAATTTGTAATCTTTAATTCTGTGTTTCTAATTTCACAATATTCATCCAACATTATTTTATAGAAGTCCTCAAATTTTAATAGTTAATATCCCCCCACCACACGAAAATAATTTGTGTGTACGCCCCTGATCTCAGACACCTTACATCTAAACGTTAACGAGATAGACGCCGTCCCACTGGAAAACATGGAGAATGCAGTATACATCAAACTTACCAACAACTCCTCGCTGAAAAAAGATCATCTTTGCAACGAATGGGATCCCACCGACACGCAAGTTTAATGGTTCCTTATCACCAGTGCAAATTACGTCCGCAAAGGTAGATTGTAAATTTATCCGGATAATAAACCTTCCGATCCTGGTCGCCCCATGTGAGATTTGTACTGGACAAAGCGGAGGCGGGACAGGTTTTTCTCCGGGTACTCCGGTTTTCCCTGTCATCTTTCATTCCAGCAACACTCTCCATTCTCATTTCATAGCATCTATCAATCATTAATAAATCACTTAAATAGTCTATATCTGCTTCATGCATTCCATCCCTGACCCGGTCAATGACTGGAAAACAGGTTGTAGGTTTTCATTTTCAATAAACCTTCCGACTGAGCTTCCTAACGAAAACATATATTTATTCTTCTCTAGATATGGCAACGTAAGGGACGTTAGGAATGAACGTTGGACAATAACGTGCAAATTTAATGTTTAAAGTGGTATCAGGGCACTCCGCGTTGATCATATAACTCCTGTCTCACCAGTGATTAGTACTGGCGGATATTGGGCACAGGTAGTTTACGGCGGACAATCGAGGCCCTGTTTTTATTGCAACTCTCCTGGTCACTTCAAACAGGACTAACCCGTCCGACAGAGTGAGAGCAGCAAAAAACCGGCCCCAAGGCAAATGACAAATGAGTGATGTTGTGTCCGGTCACAGGCACAATACGAAAACACGTGTGTCATCTGAACAAGACAAACACACTGACTCACCGGCACCCACACAACAGTCCGGCTCCATGGCTAAATAGTTAGCGTGCTGGCCTTTGGTTACAGGAGTCCCGGGTTCGATTCCCGGCAGGGCTGGAATTTTAAGCAACATTGGTTAATTTCGCTGGCATGGGGGCTGGGTGTATGTGTCGCCTTCATCACCATTTCATTCTTATCACGACGCACAGGTCGCCTAAAGGTGTCAAATCAAATGACCTGCACCTGGCGAGCCGAACATGTCCTCGGACACTCCCGGCACTAAAAGCCATACGCCATTTCATTTTACCCACACAACAGAATGCTGAATTACTAGATTCCCACACCACGAGCATAGTAGCACAAAACAGGACGCCACAAACGGACATCATACTCACACAGCAGTCATAATCGAACTCAATTTCGGAACAGAAACAGCACACAGCCAAAAGCCACATTACCAGGAAGATATCAGAGATAATTTTCAAAATAATTCTAATATACTCCAAGCCCCAAGGAGTCTAACGAACAGGCTCATCATGAAAATAAGGCAGCATAGATCGAGAACATCACACCTGCGTACCTCAGCCAGGATGACTTCACAGTCACACATCAGATTGATACTGTACAGGACAAAATGGCAACGTCAACATATGATAATATGCAACCAAGTATAATTTCTGTAAACTCAAATCTCCCCTCACAATCTTCAAAATGGAACCAACGGAGCTTGTTGGCCATAATAACTTTACTCTTGTAAACATGCAAACAACAGGTTAGGTGAAAAATCATTACAACACCATCTTCTAGTAACAGAAATTCTGAAGCCCCTTACGCCCGACAAACATACCGATAGTCTGACCTTCAACACACCAAACAGAGATTGGTCTGAGGAAATGGATGATGGTATGGATATAAAACCAGAAGAAATAGTAGTCTCATAAACAAACACTATTCAGGAAGAAACGAAAGAGCACTCTCCAAGAATTCCACGAAGGTGAAAACAACGAGACCGTCGAAGACCCAACCGTATTCACATGCAAACCACCCCTGTCCTCGGGGAAATAAGGTTATTGAGAGACGATAGCACACTACAGAGCCAACTGTATATACGATGCTTTGCGTACTTCCTATGTTAATTACATACACCCTTATGACTTTAATATAAATAGCATTCAAGCGGTAATTAACTCCAACTAATGGGGCAGTTAACCCATAACCAAGATGTAGACACTGCTTTGCTGCAGGAAGTGGGGATAGAAGATCTCGTCCCGGTTTCTGATTTCAAACAATTAGTTAACGTAAATGAAAACAAACATGACACTGCAATATATATTAAAAATATTACTGAACACTCCGAACCGATTTTTCTCGAAAATCCCCGGAGAATCAGTTGTTATGTCGGCGACTTATTGATTGCTAACATCTATGCATCATCAGGATCCCCGGGGAGATTTGCGCGTAAACAACTCTGTGCCACAGACATTATAGAACTGTTTCAGAAAAATAGTGAAAAAATATATACTAGGCGGTGATTTTAATGCAGTTCTGCCTGCAAAAGTTCAGAGTGGTCCGTTTCAAGGCTGTCACGAATCATCCGAAGTAGTAGAATGCTTCCAGCTAAAATACGCATGGAAATTACAAAAAACAACAGATACAGGCTATACCTACTACTGTCCAACTGGTGCCTCACACCTCCACAGGATATACGTTAGCAAGAATGTACAGGGATATGCACGAGACTCTGACGTATGCCAAACAGAATTCTCAAATCATTGTGCTTGGAGCACCGCATGGAAGGAACCGTGGAGACTCAAAGGGAGCATTTTAGATAACGAAGATCTGATGGAAAAATTTCGTACGGAATGGCTACAGTGGAAGAAGCAGCGGCCACGTTTTAAATACACACTCGACTGGTGGCTGAGGTATGTGAAACCAAGAAACGTAAAATTATTGAAAGGATACAGTACAGAACGCAGAAGTCAACTTTATCACACAACGGAATTCTACTGCAAATGCTTGCGGCAGTTATACAAAGGGGATTAAAAAATCCCTTAACGTATCAACGCATTAAGAAAGTGAGAGCTTAGCTCTTAACAGTGTACCTGAAGAAAGCAGAAGAGGTAAAATTCCGCTCCAGAGATAAACACAACAGAGCTACCTGAAGCAGCATCCAGTAGAGAACAAAGAAGAGGTCGTCAAAAGAGCATTCAGAAACTTTTATTACCGTCGGGAGAGGAGAGCAAGAGTCATCAGGAAATTAAAGATACCATTGAAGACTCATTCACAGTTTGAAGAGACCTCGAAGAAAGAAGTACACAATCTACACAAATATTGGGATATGATCAAAGGGACTGCCAACAAGAAATCTAATTTCCCACCTGAGCAAGGAAGAAATTTACTAAGCCATCCGAAAGAGCCTACCCAACAAATCACCAGGCACTGATGGACTTGGTGGAGGATTTTATCTCACTTTCTGGTCAATTATACAAGAAGATCTCGGCGGTGCTCTAAATGGTGCGCTTGAGTCAGTCAGTCATAAAACACATAAATGATGGACTGATGGTATTGATACCAAAGGAAGTTAGATCACGGAAGATAAAAGATTTTAGACCCATCTCTTTGCTAAACTTTGATTACAAAATACTTACTAGATGCCTGAAACAAATGCTACTTTCATGGGAAACGCTGTATACCAACACCAATCATGTGGGGTTCCGAGTAGATCCCTCATTAATGCAGTGTGCGCTATTCGAGACAGAGTAAGCAAATCCTCGATCAAAAGGAAAAGGGGATTTCTAATCACTCTAGACGTTAACCATGCTTTTGATCGATTCAATCATGCCTACCTAACTGAAACACTTCGATCCCTGGTATTTGTAGAGAAATTCATCACATTCATAAGGAATGTCCTGCAAAGAGCAACTTCAAGAATCTCCTTCAACAGTTATTTTAACCGACCTGTAAACCTCAATAAAGGTGTACGACAAGGATGCCCACTGTCAATGCTTCTGTTTGTTATCTCTTGAACCACTACTCAGTGCTCTCACTGCTACAGGCAACCCGTACGCTCTAGAGGTTTACGCCTATGCCGATGACGTCACTATTATTGCTCAGTGCAGGTAGGATTTCGAGTGCTTACTTAATACAATGAATTAATATAGTAGACATTCTAATGCCAGTCTGAACATTAAAACATCGCAAATGCTAGTAATAGGTGAAGATAAACGTAGGGCGTTCACCTCTACCAAATTGGCTTAACCTTGGGGAAGAAGTGAGAGTCTTAGGGACCACATTTTCAGCCGTCTTCAGAAAATGATACACTGGAACTGGACACAAAAACTAAACTCACTCTATGGCCTATTACAATGAGAGGAACATAGATCGTTGTCACTCCATCAGAGAATACAATATGTCAACAAGTTCGTCGTGAGCAAGATATGTTAATTGTTCCAAATTTTTCCTATGACCTGCATGTACGTACCAAGGTCAAATCAGCAATAGGTTGGTTTCTCTGGCACATAACTCTCTCATTCTACCGTAGACACTCGGTGATCTTGGTCTCATTAACGTGGAAAGGCATGCAAAACCCCTTTTCCTAAATATATATTTAATGGCAATGAAAGGCCTAGGCCATTCAAGCTCTCAACAATTTCTACAACAATAGTGAAACCTGCAAGGAAACTGCAATCCTCCAGCATTCTATGGCGCACGTCATCTAGCTCGCCATATACGAATTATAAAACTTGAACTTAGCTATCTCGCTTCTGATATACTAAAGAATAGGAAATCTTACAAAGATATATATATATATACCTCATACAACGTCACAATTACATGGTACCAGGACTCATGAAGACTGCTCTTGTGGTGAACTGGAAATGAGTCTGGAGGAATGTTTATCATTAAGTACTTCCAAACATAGTAAGCAAACACTTGTATACGGTAGTACATGAATTGTTCCCAACTAACAATAAATTACATCGTATTCGGATGATGCCGGCCTCGCGGTGTAGGGGTAGCGTGCCTGCCTCTTACCCGGAGACCCCAGGTTCGATCTCCGGCAACTGAGGCCTGGTTCAAGGTTCACTCAGCCTACGTGATTACAATTGAGGAGCTATCTGACGGTGAAATAGCGGCCCCGGTCTAGAAAGCCAAGAATAACGGACGAGAGGATCCGTCGTGCTGATCAAACCCTCGTAATCTGCAGGCCTTCGGGCAGAGCAGCGGTCGCTAGGTAGACCATGGCTCTTCGGGGCTGTTGCGCCATGGGGTTTGGTAATGCATCGTTTGGTACGCTGCACACAATTTCAAACAGTGCGGCGGATGGTGAGATCCTTAATAAGACGGTTAACAGGCCAAAATATTAATCGAATAGTTCCCGAATGGATCATAAGACCCCATTTCAGCCTCCAGCCAGCAAAAGTCCAGGCTGTAGTAGTGTTACTTTTTGGTGTATATGTGCATTGTGTTTCAAATGTAACCCGATCACATAATGCCAACGTTGTGAGCGTCCAAATAGACGTGTACGACTATCTGGTCAACTGCACAAGATATCCAAATAAGGTTTTTAAGGTATATATGGTGACAAACTATGCCAAAAGAACAGCTAAAACAGTGAAATGAACCAATATGGATTCATCAAGGTTTCACTGTAATTATTATTTGCATCATATTTATCATTTGATCACATTATTGTCAATATTGTCTTCGCTAATGCTAATCTTAATAGTTCATTGTTTGTTATTACTGTGACATGAATTGAAGTAAAAGGAGATTTTTAGAAAAAAACAGGAAAGTCAAAAAATTACCTTGATTGCCATCGTTGTTGTTTGAGTCATCAGCCCAAAGACTGGTTTGATCAATCAATCAATCAATAATGATCTGCATTTAGGGCAGTCGCCCAGGTGGCTGATTCCCTATCTGTTGCTTTCCTAGCCTTTTCCGAAATGATTTCAAAGAAATTGGAAATGTATTGAACATCTCCCTTGGTAAGTTATTCCAATCCCTAACTCCCCTTCCTATAAATGAATATTTGCCCCAGTTTGTCCTCTTGAATTCCAACTTTATCTTCATATTGTGATCTTTCCTACTTTTATAAACGCCATTCAAACTTATTCGTCTACCAATGTCATTCCACGCCATCTCTCCGCTGACAGCTCGGAACATACCACTTAGTCGAGCAGCTCTTCTTCTTTCTCTCAATTCTTCCCAACCCAAACTTTGCAACATTTTTGTAACGCTACTCTTTTGTCGGAAATCACTCAGAACAAATCGAGCTGCTTTCCTTTGGATTTTTTCCAATTCTTGAATCAGGTAATTCTGGTGAGGGTCCCATACACTGGAACCATACTCTAGTTGGGGTCTTACCAGAGACTTATATGCACTCTCCTTTACATCCTTACTACAACCCCTAAACACCCTCATAACCATGTGCAAAGATCGGTACCCTTTATTTACAATCCCATTTATGTGATTATCCCAATGAAGATCTTTCCTTATATTAACACCTAGATACTTACAATGATCCCCAAAAGGAACTTTCACCCCATCAACGCAGTAATTAAAACTGAGAGGACTTTTCCTATTTGTGAAACTCACAATCTGACTTTTAACCCCGTTTATCAACATACCATTGCCTGCTGTCCATCTCACAACATTTTCGAGGTCACGTTGCAGTTACTCACAATCTTGTAACTTATTTATCACTCTATAGAGAATAACATCATCCGCAAAAAGCCTTACCTCCGATTCCACTCCTTTACTCATATCATTTATATATATAAGAAAACATAAAGGTCCGATAACACTGCCCTGAGGAACTCCCCTCTCAACTATTACAGGGTCAGACAAAGCTTCACCTACTCTAACTCTCTGAGATCTATTTTCTAGAAATATAGCAACCCATTCAGTCACTCTTTTGTCTAGTCCAATTGCACTCATTTTTGCCAGTAGTCTCCCATGATCCACCCTATCAAATGCTTTAGACAGGTCAATCGCGATACAGTCCATTTGACCTCCAGAATCCAAGATATCTGCTATATCTTGCTGGAATCCTACAAGTTGAGCTTCAGTGGAATAACCTTTCCTAAAACCGAATTGCCTTCTATCGAACCAGTTATTAATTTCACAAACATGTCTAATATAATCAGAAAGAATGCCTTCCCAAAGCTTACATACAATGCATGTCAAACTTACTGGCCTGTAATTTTCAGCTTTACGTTTATCACCCTTTCCTTTATACACAGGGGCTACTATAGCAACTCTCCATTCACCTGGTATAGCTCCTTCAACCAAACAATAATGAAATAAGTACTTCAGATATGGTACTATATCCCAACCCATTGTCTTTAGTATATCCCCAGAAATCTGATCAATTCCACCCGCTTTTCTAGTTTTCAACTTTTGTATCTTATTGTAAATATCATTGTTATCATATGTATATTTTAACACTTCTTTGGCCTTAGTCTCCTCCTCTATCTCGACATTATCCTTGTAACCAACAATCTTTACATACTGCTGACTGAAGACTTCTGCCTTTTGAAGATCCTCACATACACACTCCCCTTGTTCATTAATTATTCCTGGAATGTCCTTCTTGGAACCTGTTTCTGCCTTAAAATACCTATACATACCCTTCCATTTTTCACTAAAATTTGTATGATTACCAATTATGCTTGTCATCATATTATCCTTAGCTGCCTTCTTTGCTAGATTAAATTTTCTAGTAAGTTCTTTCAATTTCTCCTTACTTCCACAGCCATTTCTAACTCTATTTCTTTCCAGTCTGCACCTCCTTCTTAGTCTCTTTATTTCTCTATTATAATAAGGTGGGTCTTTACAATTCCTTACCACCCTTAAAGGTACAAACCTGTTTTCGCATTCCTCAACAATTTCTTTAAACACATCCCAGAGTCTGTTTACATTTTTATTTACCGTTTTCCACCGATCATAGTTACTTTTTAGAAACTGCATCATGCCTGCTTTATCAGCCATATGGTACTGCCTAACAGTCCTACTTTTAAGACCTTCCTTTCTATCACATTTATTTTTAACTACCACAAAAACAGCTTCATGATCACTAATACCATCTATTACTTCAGTTTCCCTATAGAGCTCATCTGGTTAACAGCTCTCCATGCCATCCTATTCTGTGCTAACCTTTTCATTTCTACGTAACTGCTGCAACCTACATATTATCTAATCTGCTTGTCGTATTCATACCTCAAACACTAACTGCACAAGTCCTGGGTGTCTTAAGATGTGTTCTATCATTCTATCTATTCTTCTCGTCAGATTGAGCCACGACGATCTCCTCTCACCAATTCGATTCAGTATCTCTTCATTCGTGATTCGATCTATTTATCTCACCTTCAGCAATCTTCTGCAACACCACATTTCAAAAGTTTCCATTTTCTTTCTTTCTGAGCTAGTTATTGTCCATGTTTCGCTTTCATACAATGCCACGCTCCAGATGAAAGTCTTCAGAAACCTTTTTCTAATTCCTATATCAATATTCGAAATGAGCAAATTTCCTTTCTTAACAAAGGCCTTCCTTGCTTGTGCTATCCTGCATTTTATGTCCACCTTACTTCTGCCATCGTTAGTTATTTCACTACCCAAGTAACAATATTCATCCACTTCCTTTAAGACTTCATTTCCTAATCTAATATTTCATGCATCACCTGACTTCGTACGACTGCACTCCATTACTTTTGTTTTGGACTTATTTATTTTCATCTTATACTCCTCACCCAAGACTGCCCATACCATTCAGAAACTTCTCCGGATCTTCTGCAGTCTCAGATAAAATACCAATATCATCGGCAAATCTCAGGGTTTTGGTTTCCTCTTCTTGGATTGTGATTCCCTTTCCAATTTTTTCTTTGATTTCTTTTACTGCTTGTTCTATATAAACATTGAAAAGAGGGGGTCAAACTGCAGCCTTGCCTCACCCCTTTCTGGATTGCTGCTTCTTTTTCAAAGCCCTCGATTCTTATCACTGCAGACTGATTTTTATATAGATTGTAGATAATTCTTCTTTCTCGGTACCTGATCCCGCTCACCTTCAGAATCTCAAATAGCTTGATCCAATCAACATTATCAAATGCATTTTCTAGATCTACGAACGCCATGTACGTGGGATTGCCCTTCTTAATTCGATCCTCTAAGATCAGGCGTAAAGTTAGGATTGCTTCAGGTGTTCCTACATTTCTTCTGAAGCCAAATTGATCTTCTCCCAACACAGTTTCAACTTGTCTTTCGATTCTTCTGTAAATAATACGTGCTCGAAGTTTGCAGGCGTGACATAATAAACTAATTTTCGGTAGTTTTCGCACTTGTCAACACCAGCTTTCTTGGGAATAGGTATAACAACATTCTGCCGAAAATCGGATTGCACTTCTCCTGTCTCATACATCTTGCACACCAAATGGAATAATCTCGCCATGCTGGTTTCTCCTAAAGAAGCCAGTAATTCAGAGGAAATTTGCTCCTATTTAGGTCTCTCAAAGCTCTGCCGAATTCTCACCTCAAAATTGGGTCACCCAATTCATCGGCATCAACAGAGGGCCCCTTCCTTCTCCAGAACCATATCATCTACTTCCTTACCTTGATACAACTGTTGGATATGTTCCTGCCATCTTTCTGCCTTGTCTTCATTCCGTAGAAGTGATTTTCCATCTGAGCTCTTAATATTCATACACCTATTTTTCCTTTCTCCAAAGATTTCCTTGTTTTTCCTGTATGCAGCATCTACTTTTCCTAGGACCATACAACTTTCAACACCTTTGCACTTCTCTTCAACCATTCTTCCTTAGCTGCCCTGCACTTCCTATCCACTTCATTTTTTAATCACCTGTGTTCTTTTTTCGCCCTCTTCATTTTTTGCATTCTTATATTTTCGTCGTTCATTGATCAGGTCTAGTATCTCTTGAGTTATCCATAGATTCTTAGTTGATCTTTCCTTTCTTCCAAACATCTCTTCAGCAGCCCTACTGATATCATCCTTCATGACTGACGATTCTTCTTCTACTGTGTTTCCTTCAGCCTTTCCATTTAGTCCTTGTTTGAAATGTTCCTTAAAACAATCCTTGACATTCTTTTCTTTCAACTTATCTAGATCCAATCTCACTGGACTCCTTCCCTTCTTGCAACTTCACATGGAATTTCATGACCAACACGTTGTGATCAGAGTCCACGTCTGCTCGTGGGAAAGTTTTGCAAAGTTTTGATTGCCATTATGATCTTAAAATTGTATTCAAACAAAGTTTTCAGTGTACATATATCGTAGGCATTGTCGTCCAAACAAGTATTCGGTACTAGTTCTTCGGAGTAAATAAGAAACGGACATTTTTTAAATTTTTTTTTTACAATTTGCTATACGTCGCACCGACACAGATAGGTCTTATGGCGAGGGTGGGAGAGGAAAGAGTTATGAGTGGGAAGGAAGCATCCGTGGCTTTCATTAAGGTAAGAAGTTACCAAATGAATTCCGGTTCAAGGATTTCGGTAAAGAAAGGAAAGGAAATGGAATGACACGGTGCCAGATGAATATGGCGGATGTTATGATGTTCCAGTCAATCTACTTAAACTTCCTGTAGATGAGGACTCACGTTGTCTTGGTGGAATTCAACTCTCATTCTGTTCGCCAACTCACCTTTTCTATCAAATGTTCTTCCACCTATTCATTGTACACTTCCGGAATTTAGTTCTGTACTAAACAAGTTTATGACGTCTACCGGTACTCATTATTCACTACTTGACCTAATGATTCAGCACCTTAACTGTACCTGGCTGAGAAGAGTTGCTGATGAGGCGATCGCCTTCACAACTCATGGTTGCGGGATTGAATTTCAGCACAGTTGGTTGGATTTTAAGAATGCTTAAATATGAGAAACCCGCAACCATAGATTTACTGGCGCGTTAAAAATTTCTGCTTTTGATAAAACCTGTGAAAGGACACTCACCGTTTTGTAGGCGTATCAAACTGTTTACTGAAACCAAGCCGAGATGTACGTCTGTATGGCTTAGTGTCCACTAGGGGAGAAGTACAAAACCACACACCTGTCGAAACGCTCGTACACTCTTTCGTTAAGTTTATTACACGACCTTAATCCACACTGTTAGCTTTAGAAAGGTATCGCGCAGCCTCTTCTACCTGCTGATTAATCACTCAGCGTAGTGGTTAGATCCGTAAAATATTTCAGTTCTGTTATAATGCTATTCGAACAGACACTCCTCGTTAGTTACATTTATTGCCTCTCAATAAACAAATAATAAAGTGCTCTATGACGATTCCTGTCCCAACTATCACTGTGAAAATTTCCGGCAGCCAGAATTGGTGAGTCTTATGAATATTGTTTAAAAAACTCATGCATTGTTGGATTCCGCGTGGGGTCACCTAAAATAAGATGTCAAAATGCAGGAATAATTCCAGGTATTACAGACATAACACTTACATCGTTGTTTTAGCATGAAATCTGTCCGAAACTTCAGTAGCATCAGTCGGACTTCACCATATCATCCATTTTGGTAAATCATTGTGCCCGATATAAGGTACAGCTCCAATATTTTCCTCGAGTGAAAATGGGAAACCACTCGTTAATCTACTGTAGTATTCTTACGTCTTACATTGAATCGATGTTGGAAAGTTGCATAATTAATTCAGAAGAATTAGAATGAAACGAGCTGAAGGAATGATGATGTCTGTAAATTAAACATGTTTTGTAAAATGTCTAAATAGAGAGAGAGATCGCCGGCCACTGAGCAAAATGGTCAGATTCAAGATACCAGTAAGTACCAGTTGTAAGTATTTATATGTTGCAATATACCTCTGTTTATTTGAAGAAAGTGCAAAATCAGAAGGGCAAGAAAACTGCAAACCACAGTTATAGCAAAACATTTTAGTACATATATTGTGCTTTATTAGCTTAACTCAAAGGGTGATCACTTATTTAAAATAGTTTCGTAAGTTGCAACTTGTTTTTGTATTGAGACATATTTACCACTATCACTATCAATTACTTATTATACATCTTAATAATTTTCTAGAGTATCTTGTTAATAATAATAATAATAATAATAATGACATCAAGACATTAATGAAGGTGTTTTTCAGTTTTTCCGTTAATTTATAAGCAGAGGTTCTGTCACACTTGGATGTTTGAAGTAATAATTAGCATCACACATTACAGAGATTTATGAAGCAGTGTAGGTAAAAATACACTTGGCAGTAATGATTAGATACGGAAGTTCTTCACTATAATGCGGGAGGTTTAAAGATTTATGAACCAAAGGAACTTCAGCCAAATAAAAGGGAAATGGGTTTCAGACTGCGTTTTCCCTTTCCAGATAGATTTCAGACTCCGTTCCGGTGCGTTCCGGCACCACTGCATCCCTACTTATTTTGTAGGCATGTGCCATCACTATGCTAATTGTTCCAGGAGAGGGCGGATTACGGCAAGATATCCGTGCTTCGCTACGGTTTTAAACTGAGAGTTATTATACAATGTTTTACATTTTGGAGGGTCCACTGTCAGCTGAGCCTCTAAAATACGTCCTCAAATCGTACGTCAAAGGGTTGAACTCACTTGAACCCCATACAGAAGAATTTGATTTAAAACCCTATCCTATGTAACATCTAGGATGTAAAAGCGACCAATCTGTGAAATTTTGATTTTGTACGTCGAACAGTAATGGAGGAATGAATACGTTTTTGAGGGGTGAATGTTTTTAAACATTTATAAACATCTAGGATATAGAAGACCACCCTTCATGAAAAAAAAAAGAGTTCGTGTCTGAAATGGTTTCGAAAGAAGGGATATTGAGTTCTTAAGAGTCAACCACCATCTAAACCCATTAGGTAAGAAATATTTTGAAGTACACGATATTTTGCACCTAGGAGATAAAAGAAGACCCTTCTCGGATCTTAACTCCCGTTTAATTCCAGCGGTTAAATTTCAAACCTTCTGTTATTTAACACCTAGGATATGATTTGAAATTTTAACTTCATAATTCAAACGGTTTCATATAAATTGCATATGTTTGTCATCATTCCTCATCGCCCAGTCAAAAAACCCCTGAGGGGTGTATTGTTTTAAGTCAGTTTCTTATTTGTGTGCTCATAAAAAGAATTCAACTCCTTTTATATCCCCTTACGTTGATTCCACACCCTCTCCCACCACGTGTCTTTATTTTTAAAGGAGATGCCAATTTTTTCGTCTGTAACATCCTTCGTTTTCGAGATGTAAGTACCTTCAAACAAAGAATTCAACTCATTTTTCAATTCATATATCCCCCTTAATTGGATTTTCCGAAAAGAAGAGAATATGTGTCTCTTTATTTTTAAAGGAGATTCCAAATACCAGTTTTCACATCTGTAACATCTTCAGTTTTTGAGATATAAGTATCGTCATAAAAATAAATCAACCCTTCTTTCAGTCCTTTTTACAACCCTCACTCCTTAAATGCTTTTTCCGAAATAAAAATATGCGTGTTTCTTTATTTTTAAAGGAGATTCCAAATACCAATTTTAACGTCTGTAAAATCTCCAGTTTTGGAGATATCAGTATCCTAATGAAAATAATTCAACCCCCTTTTTCAGTAATTTTTACACCTCCTTACGTATTTTTCCGATAACAAAGAATACATCTTACTTCATTTTTAAAATATATTAAAAATACCAATTTTCACGTCTGTAATATGTTAAGTTTTTAAAATATACTGTAGATATGCTCATTTTAAAAGTTCACCTACTTTAACACTTCCCCTTATGTGGATGTTCAGAAAACAAATTATGCCTGTTCCCTTACTTTTACAGGAGATTCCAAATACAATTTTTACGCCTGCAATATGTTACATTTTTGAGATATATTGTAAATATTCTCATTTTAAAAATTTACATCCCTTGTCACCCGCTTAGCGACGGAATATCCAGTAATCCTCCCTTAGTGAGCTCCCACATCTATCTATATATATAAAATAAGAGTTTTGTCTGTACATTGCTCAGAATTAGAAAAGAATGGTATTTCTGTATAGGTCTTTTTTACTTTTCCGTAATTTCTGTCTGTCTGTCTGTCTGTCTGTCTGTCTGTACACGCATCACGAGGAAACGACTGAAGAGAATTAAATGAAAATCGGTATGTGAAGACGGGGGATAAGCCGCTACAAACTAGGATATAAATAATCTTACTCACGCTGAGTGAAATGGTAGTTTAGGGAAAGGCCTAAAATTTAATTCTCAAATATTTATATTATTAGTGGTCCTATCGATAAATACTACATAACTAAAGTTATATAGAATTAAATTTCCGATCATTTATGTCATACATTGTTACCGTACCGGCCTTGATAACACAGATATTCATGAATTTGTATTTTTGTTGCCAAGTCCATATCAGCGCCGAGCCACGAGAAAATGGGTTAACAGAATTTAATTTGGTATATAGAGCTGGGGAATAAGAAACTACAGACTAAGTTATAAACAATTTTATTCGCCCTGTATGAAATTGTAGTTTAGGGGAAGGCACCTAAAATGTAATTTTTAAATGCCTATGTTATTGGTCCTATCGAAAGGTGCTGCATAACAAGTTATAGAGAATACAATTTCCGACCATTTATGTTTTATTCAATTTCACCGTACCGACTATGATAAGAGTGGTATTTCAAAGTCGGAAGAAAACTAAATGTGAAGGCCTACAATATTGAAAGCGCATAACATTGATCAACAATAACATGACATTGACCATTGTTTGTGGTGATGTTCTTTGTCTCTTATGCTGCCGCTCAACTCGGATAGATGGATTACTGCTGCGTACCGAGTATAACAGCCTGACGGAATATTGGCGGGAAATAGCTGGGGAGTTAGAGAAATTTCTTCTTTAGCATGTCATTCTTCTGGTTCATACATTTTCTAATACCGTTCTGCTGGTACGTAACTCACTGGTTCATCATAGTATTCCAGCTATTCGATCCCTACTCTGACGTGCTGGTTTGAATGAGCAGTGTGCACTGTTAAGGCAAAGGTTCACGTAGTAGTAGTATGACCTGGTCTAGAATTACAATTTAGGCATATTCCAAATTAATACACCACAATTCACTAAGTAACTCAAAATTCAACCCTGAAAAGAGCTGTTTCTTAAAAAGGGTTTTCCTCTTCACTTTTATTACATTCTGCATTCATTTTATTCAAAATTAGCAGTGACGAGGGGGTTTCTCCTCTGGCTTGGAGGAAGAATTTGACTCCTAGTCAGATAGATATTTCCGCCGCCAGTGTACTGAAATGAGATTTTCCGACTCATTGGGTACTCCTAGGAAACAGATTAGTAAAAGGGCATAGTTTTTGCACTGGGAATCTTCACTATTCGAACACACACCCCCCCCTTCGATAACAGACTAAGAGTGTTCACGTATCGCGGCTGTCTGCGGCCTGGTCGTTCCAGCTCTGGAACTTTGGACTGTTAGATCGGCAGCGTAGTATTGTTCGTTATTAGTAAAAAAAGTGTAATAATTTTAACAGATTAAACTAAATACATATACAAGTTGAACAAACCGTCATGGGCATACAACAACGAAGTCATCGTCATTTTAATGGATTTTAAACTGAAATGCAATATCATCATGTACCATATTTTATTTCATATTCACCTGTGCAAGTGTTATAGTGTGTTTTAAAGTTGTTTTTGAAGTTATATTGTGTTTTCCCAATTTGACTTGTTGGCTGATGATGGCACAAGTTTAGTGCCGAAACTACAGCAGTACCTTATGTGAACGATATGTGATTCATTCACGTTAATAAATGATTTTGTATTGAATAGGAGGAACCTTCTTAATTTCAATGATCGTATTTACTGTGCCTAATCGGATCACTGTCAGGGATACTGTATTGTTTCACAAGCTTTGAAATATATTCAGAAATATAAGTTATTAGCACATAATAATGTTGTAGTAGGTTCGTAAAGCAGTTAGGCTGTGATAGGTTCGAGTTAGAGGTGCATTTGGGGCGTTCCTCCCCATAGTAGTGAACCACCTAGCTCAGCACAGGGTCGACACCGCATGAAGCTTTACGTGACGGGTGTTTGGTTTGTCATTGAACTCATTGGTCATTGGTAGAGGTATGATTTTTTCGCATTAATTTTTGAACGATTTCGCGAGAAGGATACTAATTTTCGCGTTATTTCGCGAAATAGATATTGCCGTATCGGTTTAATTAAATTCTAAAATAAATCATTAAAGGTTTCATTACTATCACTGATCGTTGATTGTGGAAGTTTAATTGATAGACTGTACATACCCGGTACATACTTTTCAAGCCATTTCCGGACTGCAGGGTCGTCTACCTTCTCCAGCGGGATGTTGGCTTTGAGTAGCTTCGCTGTTGTTTCGTGAATAAATTCTATTTTTTCACACGAGCTTTCTTTTGCATATCTAATGAGAGTTCTATTGTTGCCTGCCGTTTCACTGTTAGAGTGCTAAATTTACGTTCTGAATGTTCCTTATTTTTAAAACAATGTTTTGAGACAGTATCTTTTTCTCCCACTGGATACAAACATTACGAAATTTACACAATAAAATATTGCTTTCCGAAACTTATAAACCTTCACACGTAAACTGTTTAGCTCTGCTGTGCACCGAAACACTTGTCGAGCGACAGATCTTCGCTAGTGTCTGCGATCACTTTCTTAATTTTACCTGACCACGAAGCCGAAATACACCAGTCAATTGTGCTGCTTGTACACGTCATTAGGGATTCTAGGATTGCACAATGCCGTGAGGAGACAGGCTGGGGTGGGATTACCAGCCACCACAAGAACAACATTCCAAATATTTTGTTTGGCAAGAAGCCTGGAGCCAACCCCTTTTCTTTGATGCCATGTCATAAAGAGATTTCCCAGAACATTAATGATAGCATATTTCTTTCCTGTTGATGAATCCTTCTTCGCTCTTCCGTTTCTTTTCATACATAATCTTGGAACAAAATTGTCAAGTTCGTTATTCACTTTCGCTGTAATATCGCGCTTATCGCCAAATGATTGAATTGCGCTTTAAAATGGCCTTATCGCTTTAATTCGTGAACTAATATCCATATTTTCTTAACCAGAAACATATGGTTCGTAAAGATGTCACAAAATCGCTTCAAAATATTTTTGTCGCGTTTATCGTTAATGCGAAAAAATCATGCCTCTAGTCATTGATTTGTGATACCGTAACGGCATTTATTTTAAAGGTATACAATGTTGCTACTCCGACCACTACTCTTATACCTTCATATCTACCACATAATATAAATAACATTTGTTTGAGCGCCAGTTGCTTTTTTAAGAAAAACAACAAAATTCGGTAGAGCATACCTCTTATATCAATTATCTCAAGGCGTGAGGTGATAAACTCACATATCTGGCAATATACAGGGATATGGATCAGGACAATATTAAATTACTGTTGCATTTCCACAATTGAGGATTGTACATGGAACTGGAATCACTTATTATAATTAAAAATAAAACTGAGTTTATGACTAAATTTACGTCACAATGAACAATCATTTACGTCTTTTAATTTAACAAAAGAAATATATCGTGAGATTTGCGGTACAAAGAAAAGGAAAATTTAATCTAAACAAAAAAAGCTATTGGCATGAACTTGAAGTGAGATGTGATATCGCCGCTGATTACACTCTTCTTCATGTTATGAATGCATAACATGTCTGATGCTTTAATTACCTGTTGTCTGCATACACCGCTGTTGAACTTGAAATTCTTGGGAAAACCTGTGAGCTGAAGTCGGGAGCCGTCTGTTGTAATCTTCTTATATAACAAGGAGTTGGCCTACATACCATGTACGCGTGTAGGGAGCTCCAATGTAATTACGTCCACTCAATATATTTTAAATAATTGGAAAATATTATTGAAACATCTTGTGAAGTCCATCCTCACAAGAAGATGATGTTTCTTTATCAGCATAGTACCCGTCTCTGCTCGGATACAAGCACCACTTGTAGACTTCCTCGATGATTACCTCTTCAAACACAACTCTTAGCTCTGACCATCACACTAAGACCACTTCTTCCATTTGATACATCTGACTGTTACATATGATCTGCACGATATGAACTGAATATCATGAACTGAGTACTATCAACTGATTGATATCATCTGAATAGATATGATGAACTGAGTACCTCTTCCTACCGTAGCATCACCTTATATCACCTCGCGATGACGACTCATCTCCCCACTCACTGTTCATCCCTTCCACTTCCACATACAGTAGCTGGCGAATACTGACACTTGGTCGCAAACACGTGTCCACGCACTGATGTCATCAGTCATGTGTCGTCTAAGCGTACCCAAGCGATCCGAGAATGACTATACCGAATGCGTCACCGGGAAATCTCCTTGTACACAACATTCCCAGTTAAACATAGCCTCGATTGCAAAATACTATGCCAGCTCATCTAGCCAAAGTTACAAGCCACAGCATGACAATATGAAACCAACAAATCTCACTTACTACCATACAGAATAATTACAAACATATTCACTTAACCTATGATGAAATACAATAATATACGTGATACCTAATTATTACAGTCTAAATGATGAGAAACAGAATATATAAAATGTAATGAATCAGGTTAATAATAATAATAATAATAATAATAATAATAATAATAATAATAATAATAATAAATACAGAATGGAGTCTGTAACCCAGTTGTACGGTTACAGAACGCCTCCCTCATGAAATAATCGATTAAATGAATCGATTGATTCATGAAATATCTACACAATCACCTGAAATCGAGTACACCATAGATACATGTATAAAAATGCCCTTTACAAATTTGGTACATAGTATCATCCATCTGGATGTTCGTTGTTACACATATAAAACATTTATCAATTATCATTTTCACTTTGATTATACAGTATTATTTACATACAGATTACATTTCTTTCTCACTTCTGTCGTTTCAAACGTTCATTGAGTGTTCAAAAGTAATTCTCGAAGACATTTCATTATATACACTGTCTCCAAGCACTGGAGTTTATTGCACTGCCGTGCTTCACTTATTATCACAACACACGCTAATTTCACTGAAGTCCTGTTCGCAATGCCAGCTTCATAAAATATGGTGAATTAACATAATAATGAAAATTAATCAACAAACTCACATGATATATTTCTTAAGATTTCTTATATTATATGTGCCTACGATATTTCCTTCCTTGTCTTCTAATGAATAAGCACATTTCCCAATCCGTTTCACTACGGTGAAGTATCCCTGATATAACAAGAAAAACTTAGAAAATTGACCAGCTTCTGCTGATGACGGGAGTGGCACTCTGAGTAAAACCTTGTCACCAAGTTCAAATTCATCCAATTTAATCTTACAAAATTTATCATGCACAATCTTACCGTGTTATCCTTCTTAGGTATAATAACAAGTGGATTCAAATTAGGACTACATGATGGTTCAATTATATTATAATCTAGCATAATGTCAATCTGCTCTTCAACAGCGCTAGCGTATTTTAACGGAATATGATATTTCGGACCTACAAAAGTTGAGTTATCAATAACATTAAATTTGTGTTCGTAAAGATGTGTTCTACCAGGCCGATCGCTAAAAACATCACTATGTGATATCAATAATTCACACAATTCGTCCTTCTGACTTTCCGCTAAATTACATTTCTCCACTGTCTCATACAATTCATCTCTAGAATCTCTCTGTATAGACACATGGCAGACATCAATATTTTTCCTCATATTAGGAATTTCACAAGATCCTTCCTTACTAGAACACACTTTATTCGCACTAATTTCTGACAAAACATCATATGGTAAACTGACTTCCCTGCTACTCTTTCCCCAAATAAGATTGACATTACACAGATCAAAATTTAATTTAGCCTTGTGACACGTTAACCAGTCGGTACCTAAAATAACGGCATAAACTAAATTAGGCACAACTAAGCATGGTTGGAAAATACATTCTCCACTTATGCTAATGGGGACAGCTATTTGTTTATTCACTCTTTGAGACTTGTTTCCAACAGCTGTTACGATGAACGTATTCCTCACTGGAATTTCCGCTACCTCATACTTCTCTCTTAAAACTTCCTCATACAGCTTGGAATTTACACATGACTTCTCACTACCAGAGTCCAACAAAATCTTAACTTTTCTGCCCCATATCAGCAGTTCAATCGTCGGTGTAACAGTAACACTACTTAAATTATCCTCATTACATAATATAAGATCACTTAACAAATCTTGCCTTATATCTAAATTTAAATTACACTTATAAAATTTATTGTTTACGATTAAGTCGTCACTTAAAATATTTGAATTATTGCTACTTAGGTCACAATCATGTTCACTTACAACTATAGGCTGGTCGACATTAACATGCTTATCTACCTTATACGTGAACTCACCATTTACGGACTGTCTCAGTGACCTGTTTATACAGTCCGTTGCGCGTTTAAAGTACTAAGTTCGGTTACGACTTGTTGGTTACACACCTCAGTCGGCCTCCCCTGTTGCCTATTTCCTCTAGCGTCATTATTATTATTATTATGGCCTGTATTCTCTCGCCTCCCAGCTTCTGGTTGATTACCATAATCACGCCTCCCAGTCCTGAAATTTTCCGAACTATTCTGATAATTTCTCTCCCTGTGGAAATTATTATTAGGTCTCTCCTGATATTCTCTTCTGTAGTTACGATTATTCATAGTCCTGTCCTGATTATTAGATTGGTTACCCCTTCCTTCTACATTCCTATTTAGTGTCCTATTATTATTCAAGCTACTACCTAAAGCATCAAAACTTTCCAACAAAATCTCCATTTCCTTAATAGTCTCCACTCTTTGCATACAAACAGCTTCTCTTATTCTATCGGGATAGTGCTTAGCCATAAGTCTAACTATATCAGCCTCAGGTCCAATACATTCTAAATTTCTCCACACCAAAACATGAGCCAAAAAGTATTCAGTCATTCTAACACCCTCGTTAGAATTATACCTGCCAAACATTACTCTCTCTCTCTCTCTACTCTGAACACCTTCACTCCAAAATTTAGCCATGAATTTCTCCTTAAATTCAGTTAGACTAGACATCGAGCTTTTATATACTTGAAACCAAGACTTAGTCTCTCCTACGAAAGCATTAGATAAGATCTCCAATACAGTTTCCCAGCTAATAATATTGTCTCTTAATTGAACAGCAAATTTCTTCTCTACTACTCTCATAAATTCCATCGGGTTAAATTCTTTCCCAGAAAACTTAGGTAAATCATGATCTCTAGTGATTAAACCATTATTTACAATTATCTCACGTACATTCTTACTATCACGCACTTCTTGCTGGAGTACTCTCTGGCAACTCAGAAATTTTTCTTCCACTGTTTCCTCAGTCTTTTCTTGAAATTTTCTTAATTCCTCCAACTTTTTTTCCGATTCTCTCACCTTCTGTGATAATGATTTCTGCTCACTCCCTAGATCACCTACTTCTCCAAGTTTTCTTTCCACAAGTTCTACCCTACTAATACATTTCCTAGTTTCTTGCCCCACTGTATTGGTTATCTTTTCAAACCTTTCTTCTACTAACTCATTTATTTCTCCTTTATTAGACTCGATCTTGGCGCCTAATTCATCAATCTGTTTGATGCATGTTTCACTAATTTGCTCTATTTCCGCATGGAGATTGCTCCGACCCAATTCCATCTCAGCTCTGATGTCACTACACTCCCTATTTACCTTACTTTCTAAATTATTAATTTGCTTACTTATTTCTAACACCTTATGATCTATCTTATTACTAACATCATCGATCTTCTTATTAATACTAATACCCTGAGCTTCAATTTTCTCACTAATGATATTATTCTGAGATTCAATTTTCTCACTCATAATATTATTCTGAGATTCAATTTTCTCACTCATAATATTATTCTGAGATTCAATTTTCTCACTCATAATATTATTCTGAGATTAAATTTTCTCACTAATGACCGCTTCAATTTTCTCACTCATAATATTATTCTGAGATTCAATTTTCTCACTAATAACCGTTTCAATTTTCTCACTCATGGCATTATTCTGCTCAGTCATTTTGGACATCAGCAAATTAAATAAACCCAGGTCAATCACCCCTTTACTTTGATCTTGCGTGACAGCGTTTTCCTCAGTTTCTACAATTTTCTGACTTTCAGCAGGTCCCACCTTAGTCACCAACTTCCTATTTATGTTACCACCTTGGATTTCCTTGGACACAATAACCTCAGCCTCATCACCTGACTGCATATTGCTATCCTTGTCCATCTTCGGTTTCCTACTTATTTTTCGCGATCTCAAAGCTATTTCCCCTTGCAATTCCTCTGACATTACCCCTTAAATACAAACTTCAACAAAATGACCTTCCTAACATTACTCGGTGAATTTAACATATGCGTACTCATTAAAAGAACTGATCCATGTATATTGCCATTCAGAAACACTTTTTCTGAACCTTTCGAGTCCCACGTTGCTGGCGACACGTTGTTGCTACTCCGACCACTACTCTTATACCTTCATATCTACCACATAATATAAATAACATTTGTTTGAGCGCCAGTTACTTTTTTAAGAAAAACAACAAAATTCGGTAGAGCATACCTCTTATATCAATTATCTCAAGGCGTGAGGTGATAAACTCACATATCTGGCAATATACAGGGATATGGATCAGGACAATATTAAATTACTGTTGCATTTCCACAATTGAGGATTGTACATGGAACTGGAATCACTTATTATAATTAAAAATAAAACTGAGTTTATGACTAAATTTACGTCACAATGAACAATCATTTACGTCTTTTAATTTAACAAAAGAAATATATCGTGAGATTTGCGGTACAAAGAAAAGGAAAATTTAATCTAAACAAAAAAAGCTATTGGCATGAACTTGAAGTGAGATGTGATATCGCCGCTGATTACACTCTTCTTCATGTTATGAATGCATAACATGTCTGATGCTTTAATTACCTGTTGTCTGCATACACCGCTGTTGAACTTGAAATTCTTGGGAAAACCTGTGAGCTGAAGTCGGGAGCCGTCTGTTGTAATCTTCTTATATAACAAGGAGTTGGCCTACATACCATGTACGCGTGTAGGGAGCTCCAATGTAATTACGTCCACTCAATATATTTTAAATAATTGGAAAATATTATTGAAACATCTTGTGAAGTCCATCCTCACAAGAAGATGATGTTTCTTTATCAGCATAGTACCCGTCTCTGCTCGGATACAAGCACCACTTGTAGACTTCCTCGATGATTACCTCTTCAAACACAACTCTTAGCTCTGACCATCACACTAAGACCACTTCTTCCATTTGATACATCTGACTGTTACATATGATCTGCACGATATGAACTGAATATCATGAACTGAGTACTATCAACTGATTGATATCATCTGAATAGATATGATGAACTGAGTACCTCTTCCTACCGTAGCATCACCTTATATCACCTCGCGATGACGACTCATCTCTCCACTCACTGTTCATCCCTTCCACTTCCACATACAGTAGCTGGCGAATACTGACACTTGGTCGCAATCACGTGTCCACGCACTGATGTCATCAGTCATGTGTCGTCTAAGCGTACCCAAGCGGTCCGAGAATGACTATACCGAATGCGTCACCGGGAAATCTCCTTGTACACAACATTCCCAGTTAAACATAGCCTCGATTGCAAAATACTATGCCAGCTCATCTAGCCAAAGTTACAAGCCACAGCATGACAATATGAAACCAACAAATCTCACTTACTACCATACAGAATAATTACAAACATATTCACTTAACCTATGATGAAATACAATAATATACGTGATACCTAATTATTACAGTCTAAATGATGAGAAACAGAATATATAAAATGTAATGAATCAGGTTAATAATAATAATAATAATAATAATAATAATAATAATAATAATAATAATAATAAATACAGAATGGAGTCTGTAACCCAGTTGTACGGTTACAACAAGTTGGTATTTACCCACATTTCTATTTGGAAAGCAATTTTATAATTTTATTTAGCGTTTTAAACAACGGGTGGAAGAATCAGGATAGTGTTTTCTTTCGTGTGGCTATTACTAGCCGCCGAGTGCAGCCCTAGTAAGGCAGATCCTCCGATGAGGGTGGGCGGCATCTGCCACGTGTAGGTAACTGCGTGTTATTGTGGTGGAGGATAGTGTTATGTGTGGTGTGTGAGTTGCAGGGATGTTGGGGACAGCACAAACACCCAGCCCCCGGGCCACTGGAATTAACCATTGAAGGTTACAATCTCCGACCCGGCCGGGAATCGAAACCAGGACCTTCTGAACCGAAGGCCAGTACGCTGACCATTCAGCCAACGAGTCGGACATCAGGATAGTAACGAAATTAGATAAGCACATGCATATTTTTTCAGTAACACTAGGGACAGGTGTGATTTCTCACACAAACCTAAATAATAACATTTTTCCATGTAACTTACTTTCAGAAGAACCAAGACCCTATTTTAATAATATTTTATCTGCGTTGAGTATACATGTCAACATAACACTGTGTGTTAAATTTGTTTAGGCGCAACTTGTGATAGCTTGTTAACTTTAGCCGAAGTGTCGAAAGGGCGTTAACCTGGAAATTGTTTTATTTTCCTTTTCATTGTGGAAACTTCACTTCAAATGAATTAACATTACTTGTGATTTATTTAATACCTTGCGGTTGAGAGGATGCATTTGAGCATTTATTTTTATGATTAACATTCTATGTAATTTTGTTTGACATGATGATGCATTAACATTCCTTTTGATCTGCAATGAGATGATAATTTCAGGTTGAGTTATTATTGGCCATCAGCTCTATTAACTTGAATTATTAATGATGATAGTCAATCCACAACAGAACGGGAGGTCAATCCGATTCGATTAACGGATCAGGTGACTGCTGCTATGCTGCGTGATATCAAGTTAATGAGCGACCTTAACAATGTAGATGAAAGTCTAGAGCTCGAGTCTCGGGAGCTACACTTTCCAGATTCAAGTGGAGCAACTCCCGATTATCGGTCGAATTCGACGAAAAGACTTTCAGATTGTTGTTGCTTTGGAATATAATTCATTGATGATGGTTTTCTAATTATCCCTATCAGTGTCGGTGCGACGTAAAGCAATTAGGAATATATATATATATATGGCCCTTTCGGCAACATTGTGAAACAGACAGGCTGTGCGACTCTGAATATCTATATAAATTTAACTTGTCATTGTTTCCCACGTCTGATTATTGTGTAATCATTTTTTCTTTTTATTTAATAAATCCTATATTAAGTTAACCAAGCCTGAATTTCACGTAGTTAGATCATATTTGTTCCCGAAGTCATGCCAGCAAGTGACGAAGAACCATAAAACCCCCTGAGAATGCAAGAATTACTCAGGAATGCCACCGACTTAGCCAGGTAAACCTTTTAATGCTGAATGATTGCAATTAAGGATTCAATATATGCATTCATGCCGGGCTGTGTGGCTCAGACGGTTGAGGCGCAGGCCTTCTGACCCCAACTTGGCAGGTTCGTTCCTGGCTCAGTCCGGTGGTATTTGAAGATGCTCAAATACGTCAGTCTCGTGTCGGTAGATTTGCTTGTCACGTAAAAGAACTCCTACGGGACTAAATACCGGCACCTCGGCGTCCCCGAAAATCGTAAAACTAGTTAGTGGGACGTAAAAACAAATAACGTTATTATTATTAACATAGGCATACATATACAGTACATACATAGGGTACAGCCCCAGTAGTTCGAGGTTCCGTTTAAATCGAACTGATCCTACGAAAATTTGCAAAATACAGTAAATCCCCGTATATACATTTACAAGTATGTTTTCCATTTATAATTTATATACATAAAGAACATTGCCTCCATACTATTACTACAGACCGGCAGGTTCCCAGGCTAATTTTTGAGGAACTCGCTTGTTGTGTCTTTGTTCTCAGTTGGCACTCTCTATAACTATGGTCGCACGTTCGTCAGATTTATGATTTTCTGTCAGCAAAATAACCCCTACTCAACAACAGCACACTAAAAATAAATCAGTGGCGGGCTGAACGTTATTGCAAACAGCAGTGCGCACACCTGTACTCTATTCCTAACTTTGACCGATGTTTCAATCGTTGAAATGATAAATGGACCCTCTGGAGACACTGACAACGAACAAGAGCCATACTCGTTATGAACCATACTAAGGTTTTGGCAGTGCTAGACGCTGCATTACGTTACATCGACAATTATTGAGCAGTCGAAGTTGGTCTCCTCTACGCTGTTGTGCGGATATACCAATTTGAAGTGGCGTTGTTACCTTCGGTCGATCTTCTCTTGTTCTATCAGTCACATTATTGGTCTCACGGTACCTTTTCCACGATTTTAACACTGCACTTTGGGTAACCCTTACGATACGTTATACTGCTTCTTGTATATGTCCACCCTGAACCAGTGGCACAATTCGGGCTCTTAGAAACTGGGAAATACGCATTGCACATGAAACGTAAGCTCGTCCTCCACGGCATACGTTACTACCAGCCTTCACGCGAAATGGCATAGTTCTCCCATGTCAACAAAGACCGTAGGCCAGCTTGCATTCGGGAGATAGTGGGTGGGAACCCCTCCGTCGGCAGTTCTGAAATGGTTTTCCGTAGTTTCCCATTTTCATACCAGGCAAATGTTCGGGCTGTACCTTAATTAAGGGTGCGGGCACTTCCTTCCCACTCCTAGCCCTTTCTATCCCGTTGTCACCATAAGAGGAATCTGTATTGGCGTGAAGTAATAAAAATTGTAAAACAAGATCATAGGTAGCGACATCTGCTGTACTATAAGCAAGTAATTGAATTACTCGTGTGTATACAATGCTCTCTATCACCTACAACAGAACTACACACGTCCTACCACATATCGTGCCTAATCCCACAATATTCCAAACTTTTTGAGGTGTATAGGTTTTCAAAATTTTCATTGTAAAATTTGCCCTTCAAAATTGCTTTCAAGATTTTTAACATTTTGGAGCGTTTTCTTAAATCAATAGTCAGATAAACAACATCATTGGTTAACATAATTACACTGAAGAGGAAAATAAAACCTCCAAATATTGATATATTACTTATTAGAAAATATAAGACAAGTAATAAACCTACAGACTGTCCACCAGCTCTGATCGCAAGAAAGTATATTTTAATTTATAACTCGGTCATTTTTATAGGTGCCGGATCTGATTTTTCAGAGATAATAAGGTGAAAGTACATTTAGGTTCAATATGGTATAAATGAAGGATTGTTCTTTTACTGAAGCCAAGAATGAGTAGTGCCCGCTAAAGTCGTTGATCGATACTGTGACAGCAACATCACAACAGCATGTTAAATGTTTGTGCATGTTACTGTGGTGATCTTACAATTTACCCTCACTCCTAAAGTGTAAGTACAAGAGAAAGAAATACGTATTCTCCACTCAGAGCAGGGTTTATTATATTACTAGCGAAACTTTTAATGATACTTCTTTGTACGGGGTTGAGGAGTAAGGAAGGAAATCTGAATTGAATCGATAGTATGATCGATCGATAGGAATTTTCTAAACCATTATTATCTTAAGCCAACAACTGTGTCACACACATAACATTTCTCTATGCGAATCTTGTTCCTAGCATGAATTCTATATTTTGGCTTTGCTGTGTAAACAACAACAGTACTAGTACGTCATGTGTACGCCAGATGTCCCACGGCGTTTCATAGTTTGTGTTCAAAGGTTGCCAATACGAATCTCGAAGATTGCAGAGGTCTACCGATTCAGCACTAGGGAGTCCAGGTATCACTAAAAGTTTCGCGAGTAATATGCGGACGCCTAAGCTGAAGACGTGGCGCCCCCATTTGGCCGATAACAATTCAGTTTTAACAAATAAATGTAATGCTAAAAAATTGAACGGGATTTGTTTGAAATCTGAGTGCTAAGATTTAGACATGAATTCCCCGAACAGGTCAACATACTTTAATTAACTACGCACACTTTAACAATCAGATTGGGTTTGTACGGAATTTGGTTTTCCTGTGTAGTCATACAGATACAGGATGAGTCTAAAAAGTTCGGTGAATGATACTATAACAAAAAGAAAACATAAGTTACAAACAGAAACCTTTAGTCGTCTTCAAAGTCCTTTCCATTAGGCAAAATACCGTGTATGCAGTTGCTGGAAACTTTCAGCGACGGCGTCTTTTGGAATCGATTGAAGCACTAATGTCACACGCCTTTGGATGTCCGGTATGGCAGCACAATATGAACCCTACAGGATTCCCTTGAGGCGGGGGAAAAAGGAAGACTGAAAGCGCAAGATTCGGCGAGTACAGTGGATGTTCAAGACGTGACGCATCACCAAGGGTTTCCTGTCCATTCCGAAAGCGTTTGAACCAGTCGTAAGAACATTTTCTGCTTACGACTTCTGCTTCGTACACTTGCACCAACATCGCATGCGTCTCCGTCGTCGTTTCTCCAATTTGTAAAAATGCTTTATGTTTATTCGTTGCTCTATTTCACTATGACACGAGTCTTCATATGCACTACATTCGGCTGGACGCAACAGACTACCCTGCTTCAGCATCGTGTGTTCAACTCTACATTGCGCTTCTTGAGATGAATCTTTATTCAGATGCGAATGCATGCAGTGTTACCACACGTTGCCTTTGCGATATAGGTCCATTCACCGGAATCTTCAGACACGCGTTGTATAACAATCATATGGAAGAAATAATAATTCGTTATTCGCCGCCTGGAAGAAAGCATGAGAACGCTGGCAAAGTTACTTCGAGAAGATCTGAACAGAAGAGTTCTCGCACCCTCAAATCACAATTAACTCTGCCGTCGAGGGACCCATCACACCTGCCGACGTTGCCGAAGTCCAGACTGCTTTAGAAAAGATGAAGCCAGGAAAAATCACGGGTCCAGATGACATTGCGGCAGTGTTTGTGGTACTCTCGAACGGGGCTTACAGTAGACTGGTTGAAAAGACTCTTCAACCAAATAGTCAGAGAGAGACAATCGCAGCTGTGAACTTGCATTCGGGAGATTGTGGGTTCGAATTCCACCGTCGGCAGCCCTCAAGATGATTTTCCGTTGTTTTCCATTTTCACACCAGGTAAATTCTGGATCTGTAGATTAAATAAGGCCACGGCCACTACATTCCCAATCCTAGCCCTGCCCCATTCTTCCGTCGCCGAAAACCTTCAATGCGTTAGTGGGACGTTAAAAAGTAGCAACTGGTAACAGAACAACATGGTGCCCATCTACAAAAAGAAGGAAAGTCCCACTCATCGTGCCATTTACCACCCAGTTCGAATTCTGAGCTACACCATGAAAGTGATCGAGATAATTCTCGTCAAGTGGGCCCGTGGGATCATCCAGCTGACAACAAACCAAGCTACATTTTTGAAGAATTGTGGAACAACCGACGCAGTCCACACCGCACGGCTGTTAGTTGAAAAGCATCGTGAGAAAATCAAGCCACTACATCCTCTTTCTTAGATGTCGAAAAGGCTTTTGATACGCATGGCATCTGGTTAGTACTCCGACAGCACGGCGTCCTGGAGTTCCTTGTCAAAAGGATACAGCTGCTTTAGGCAAAGCCAAGATGTTATGTTAAAGATGCTGCACAGGAGGTTCCGATAATTACCGTGTCACAGTAAGCGTTCATCAAGGTTCAGCCCTGTCACCAATGTTGTTCATCCTTGTGATGCACAGTGTTACAGCAGACCTGAATCAAACTTTACCTTGGACCATTTTTTACGCTGACGACGTTATGTTAGCCGCCGAGAACAGCCTGAATCTCCACCTCCAAATCCGAGAATGGAGCGATGGGCTAAGCCAGTATGGACTGAGGAAGATGGAATATATAAAGTCACATCCCAGAGAAACTCGAACAGTCCAAAGAGGATGGTGAGGACCTGCAACGAACGGCGAAATTTAACTATCTGTGGTCTACGTTCACTGATAATGGCAGGCTTACCGAAAAGGTAAAGGCAAGAATTCGCGCTGCCTTGATGAAATGGTGAACGACGATAGGAGTCATCTGCGATCACTGGATGAAACTTCATCTAAAATCGAAGATGACTAGGCGTCATGGAGACAAAAACAGCTGGTACCACCAGGTTGGATCACATCTTCAATGAAAGCACAAGGAAACAATTTGGCGTTGCTGCAATCGAGGATTAAACGTGAGAGGGCCGCTTACGATAGTTTAGGAATGTGCAGCGATCTGGAGTAAACACAATCGCGAAGAGTTACACCATGCAAGTTGCTGGAAAAAGACTAAAGAGGTGAACGAGTCGGCGATGGGCTGATACGCTACACAAGGAACTCAAAAGCGTAAATCTACACCTTGACATGGCCTACGACAGGAAAAAATGGAGACAGTGGACCCACACAGCGGACCATGTTTCTAGGCTGGACAAATGCTTACGCAATACATAACTGACATAGGTGCAGCGAAGTAGCAAAAATAATAACACCACTTCTATCACAGACTAGACACACACATATATATCCACTTAACACAAATACAATGAGATAACACGTAGAAATATGTACACAGTAAATCAATTGATCCATGAGTGGTATCGAAATAGCTGAACTATTACAACTCATAACGTCAACCGCATTACAACTCTAACTCTTCCAACAACTGTAACTTCAACTGACTGAATTGATCACATACAAAATACACAGTAGTTTACGAATGACCCGTCGTCGCGATGTCAATATAACAGCAGCAACACACTATCAACACATCACCTGACTTCTTCTCTCATATACTAAACACTGAGCTCGATAGTTGCAATCGCTGAAGTGCGGCCAGTATTAAGTATTCGGGAGATAGTGGGTTCGAATCCTACTGTCGGCAGCCCTGAAGATGGTTTTCCGTGGTTTCCCATTTTCATACCAGGCAAATGCTGGGGCTAAACCTTAATTAAGGCCACGGCCGCTTCCTTCCCAATCCTAACCCTTTCCTGTCCCATTGTCGCCATAAGACTTATCTGTGTCGGTGCGACGTGAAACAGCTTGTAAGGAGAATCATACACTAAATCACGATTGATCTGTCGCAGCAGTATCAATAACACAACTCCGTAGCTCATCGTCATCAAGTCACTCATTACATAGCGATCACAAGCTAATGCAAACAATACAAATAATAATAATAATAATAATAATAATAATAATAATCATAATAATAATAATAATAATAATAATTCGGTATTAGTACAATGAGGGAAGGATAATTTGTTATATATGATTGAAACGTTATGGAATGGCATAGGCCTACACAGCGTGATACGTACATTGTTTTAAAGAATAATGTTCCTACATTTTATTTTATTCTTTTAGGGTGACAACATGAAATCACCAACTAAGAAATTAGTGTATTCGAGATTATTATTATTATTATTATTATTATTATTATTAGTAGTAGTAGTAGTAGTAGTAGTAGTAGTAGTATTTAATGTCGATAACTTTGAACATGTTTAAATATATAATATTAACTTATAATATTATATAAAACATCAGTTTTCTGTACTTTTTATTTGTGATGTGGGCTCCATTATAGGGCGGGCCCCTAGGTTGCAACCTCGTAGGCCTACCTGTACCGGCTGAAGTTCAATAATCTCTAATGGAAAAGAAATTGTGCGACTAATGTACTGGAAACTGTTTAATCTAGTTGCTGAAATAATCTGGTCTTGGGAAGCTGCCGATCCTTCAACTGTAAATTTGTTGAATAGCATACTTAAAGTGAGCATAAGAAATACTAACATTTTTCCATGTAACTGCTGATGGTTGGCAGGAATCACAGTAAGGTTTTATAACCTCTCCAGGAGCGCTGGGTACAGTCCGTGGTATGCTGTAACTAAAGCAGGTTCCAACACACACATTGTTGTCTATCTCAATGGAGCTGCAGCCAGGATAGGCGACCACTTGCTTAATTGGCGTTGTTTTACACCACGAGTGTTTGTCTGGATACAGAACGATGTTGTGGACCTGAAAGGTATAAATATCAAATTAAGCATACCAACAGTAGTAAAATGTTATTGATATTGATACAGGGTAAATTCATGCTATTGGCAAACATATATAATATGTATAACTGTCTGTTGATAACACGCGCCATTGTAACCATTGCCAAAGATCGTATTCTTAATTCTTTTCCATGTTTACAACCTGTCTATCTGTCAAGTCTTCAGCCCGGAGGCTGACCAAAGGCTATACGATTATAAGAAAGCGCCAAAGCCGACGGCGGCGCCATAGTGAGGTATACAAGGCATGAAGTCGGGTAGTTTGCCATTTTTTTCTCTCACTTGGCCAGAAAATGCTACTGCAGCACGGCCGGCCCAACGCACAAGTCATTACCCAGCACCACACTTACCTCAGCAACTTCCACACCACCACAGTGGGACTTCGGTGGAAGCTACACTTTGCTCTAGCTTGTGTTAAGAGAATCTCACAGACTTCTAGATTAAATGATGTACAGTCGAATTTATACTGGAACTATTGAATTTCCATTTATTGTCGAATTTAGTTATATAATTTGCTTTTCACTGTTAACAGTGTTGTAAAAGTATATAAGACACACAATAAAAAGTGTATAAATTGTTTTCTTTATGTCGTTAAAGAATTTTCCGTGTTGTTCGGAGTTTCGGTCAGCTTTATCGGACCCGGTTCCATCCAAGCCGCAAAATCGAGATTCTACTGTATGTTTAAGCTAAAGAATATTTTTCTCTTGTTCCTTTTTCAAAATAAATAGTGAGTGAAATTATTTTAATTGCTGTTATCAGTAAAATCTAGGGTTGCCATAATCCGATAGCGTAAAACCAGGACAGACGTACTGGGTCAGATCGTCCAGCGGCGTTTTTACCTTGTAAGGAGCGAGCACGTGTTCGACCTAGCATCAGTCGCCAGTCTGGATCTCATCTGTTAACAGGGTGGGACAGTTATCATCGCAACACCGCACTTTCGTATGTAAAAGTTATTTTAAGTACAAGTAGGCTCAACGGATACCCGATGCATTTGTTCAGCAATTTCCTGGTGAAATGCCACCTTCACGAGTGCAGATTCACGTGATTGTAAATAAATTTGAAACTACTGGCTCCGTGCTGAATAAAAAAACATGCGCCCGTACAAACAGTTTTAACAGAGGAAAAGCTAGATGACATTGATGCGAATCTTGGACGGTCACCGAATAAATCACTCAAAAATAGGGTTTTCGGTTTCTTCTGCACACAGAGCTACAAAGTTGTTATACATCAAACCGTACACGTTTACACGGGCCTATTGTTTAAAACCTGCTGATCCTTCCACAAGAGTGAGATATTGTGAGCGGTTTCTTGCATCACTGAACGATCGTTTGTTCGACCCACAATTTGTGTTACTTTCGGATGAGGCCTGGTTTCACCTTAATGGTCGTGTGAACAGTCATAACTCACGCTATTGGTGTGCAGACAATCCTAATGGTGTTTATGAAGTCCCTCATTATGGAGGATGACATTTCCAGCATCTTTTATAAGGTAAGATTTCATATAAGATTATATACACGCTTAAAGCAGGGCGGCCGCGCGCGACGTAACGTGGGCTGAGGCAGCTGGTGTAGCGCAGAGTAAATACACCGTGCGCTCGGTCTGGGTTTACAGCAGAGACCCTGTATTATGCAGTCCCCCTTATTGTGGTGGAGAACGGCTTGACGCATGGTAGAGCTAATCATGTATTATGCCTGATGTACGTTTAGCGATATATTGTTTCTTCTTAGCAAACTTAGGTGTTTCGGCCAAGTATACAGTAATAGTTTATTTTATACTGCGGTATCTTTTACTTGACCGGCGCCTCATTCGGCTCGTGGTCTACTGCCTCTTTCTTCTGTTAGGCCTACGCTAACAGTCACCTTTAAATCGCCTGCACCTCTTTCGAACCTTCGGCTAGAACATAATATAAGCTCGCCTGCTAAAACCAAAGTCAGTTCCTGTGTTACAAGGTGCTCTGTCGGACTGCAGCAGTGAGTCGGTTCCCCTCTGTATTCCTAATATCCACGGCATGAAGGTGAGATTGAGGGAGACAGCTCATATACTTATTTATTCTAGCCGATACACTACATTTATTCTGATCCTCATGTGCTCCCCTCTTGATATGCTATTTGGAAACACTGCATATTCAGCAATCGTATGTTGTGATCCTGAACTCATACGGAAGATTGAATGTGAGGGACTTGCCTCATTCACATAAACTCACACTGTCGACCTTCTGAATGTAGCAGACATGTTTACAAACTGGCCTGTTCGAGTGCGGATGGCATTGTAGATATACATCTTTTCTTCCGTCTTCCTTACCTTTCTTCTATCTCTGGATTTTTTCTATCGCCACAAACAGCCCCACAAACCCACAAACACCTTTGATCTTCGATGTTAACTATTTTGCATTCCCGGATTACAAGTGGTATAAAGTTGAGGGAAGATTCGAGTAACTGCTCAGAACTGTCTTATTGCGCCTCTCTTATCATATTGTCTATTCGAGGTTTATGTATCCAAGTTACCAGGCGAGTTAGCCGTGCGGTTAGGAATGCGTAGTTGTGAGCTTGCATTCGGGAGATGGTGGGTTCGAGTCCCACTGTCGGCAGCCCTGAAGATGGTTTTCCGTGGTTTCCCAACTTCACACCAGGCAAATGCTGGGGCGTTACCTTAATTAAGGCCACGATCGCTTCCTTTCCATTCCTAGCCCTTTCCAGTCACATCGTCGGCATAAGATCTATCAGTGTCAGTGCGACGTAAAGCAAATTGAAAAAAGTCTCAAATCATGTCTACGGACATATTCTCTCCTGGGAAGCAACTTTTAAAATTCTCATCGTGATCAACCTTAACACACACTTTCTCTTTAACACGATTGGCAAAATGACAGGTAAGATTCCAATAACATTTACCCTTAACTCATGAAATGCCATGATCCCCACTTGAGGTTTTGTTTTGCTGCATACATTTTGAAGCAATCCGTAGGTTGACAGGGCCAATGTGTTACTTTTTTTATTATTATTATTATTATTATTATTATTATTATTATTATTATTATTATTATTACTACTTTGCTAGTTGCTTTACGTCGCACCGACACAGACAGGTCTTATGGCGACGATGGGACAGGGAAGGGCTAGGAGTGGGAAGGAAACGGCCGTGGCCTTAATTAAGGTACAGCCCCAGCATTTGCCTGGTGTGAAAATGGGAAACCACGGAAAACCATTTTCAGGGCTGCCGACAGTGGGGTTCGAACCTACTATCTCCCGAATACTGGATACTGACTTTTATTATTGTATGGAACTTGTTCAAGTTTGTGACGAAGTGATTGTTGAATCGTTTAAAACATACTAGTTGTGGAGTGTTGCTTGTAGAAAGAACGCAGGTTATTCACGGTTTCTTAATCTCTTTTTTGAAAAGCTATAGGTTGGAGGTTCATTCGCTTTCGACTTACACAAACAACCTGTAATTGTACAATATTATTTTGTTTCCTATGGCCAATAAGTTCACCGGACAAAAATTAGTCATCCCTGGAGAAATCAGTACAAGCATAATTTCATAGCGTGTAACTCCGCCTCCGGACTTGATAACCGCCTGGATTCGGTTAGAAAGCGAGTCCACAAGGTTGTGCAGATACGTCGCATCCAGGTTAAGCCACTCGCTGAGGATTTGACCGCGCAGTTCCACCAAAATGCGGGGATGGTAATGTCGGCATTTTACCCGCAGTTCCAACAAGTTCCACAGAGATTCAATTGGGTTCAAGTCAAGTGATTTTGTAGGCCAATTGAGATGTAATAGGGTGGGGGAGTGTTCATAAAACGAGTCACAAATGCGTCCAGCACGAAGTAGCTTGCTGTTGTCATCTTGAAACATCGTGGTATCAATAGCATACTCATCAAGCAGATGTTAACTGCAAGGCAACACCTGAACATCCAGAATTTTTAAATAAACATGCTGGTTCATGTTAGTGGTCACCTCAGTGAACGGGTCAATCCATGATACGAAAAACACCCCCAAAACATCACAGACCACCTCCGACTTGAGCCTAACCTTACACACATCCGATATTAAATGTTTCATTTGGCCTTCGGTGCACTCGACGACGTGCGTCATTGGAGTACAGGCATAAACGTGATTCGTCAGACCACCTTACGTTCCGCCAGTCAGCTACTGTCCACGTTCGATGAGTTCTAGCCCAATGAAGACGCGCAGTTCTATGTGTCTGTGTGGGCAATGGCCTCTTGCGAGGTGATCGACTTCATATGTTCATTGCATGAATTTCCCGTCGCAATATTCTCTCCCTAACAGGTTGGGATGAACCTTCATTCACTGACTGCAGCAATTCCTGTCGAGTTTGGAAGCGATTTTGATCCACAAGCGGTGAAACGAGTCCCCAGTCCCTTTCAGTCTGGATCTTCCTCCGACCACAATCCTGACGTCGTGTGTAGTGGCCACGTGCAGTACACCACTGCTCGTAGATACGTTGAACAGTTCGCTGCGAAACATCAACAATTCCAGCAACTTCACGCACCGTATGGCCATGGGCACGGGCAAACACCGTTGCACCTTTTTACCACTCTGTCACATCCTGACATCTACCCATATTGACGTACACTGTCCGCTTGAAAGTTCAATGTCTCACTGATCGCTACTGCCTTATGCTCACGTAGAGGCATTGCGCGTGCGGTTGAGCACGGGACTCGTTCACTGCGCCATCTATATAGGCTTAACGATCCACCTGTGCGTGTGCACTAGGGTGATCATGTTTTGTCCGGTGACTTATATTATAGCTAATAGCAGTTTGTTTTCACGAACTTTCCTCCTGTCTCTGTGAGAGGCACGCTAAGATTTATCCACATTTGGTGCTTATAGTAGATGATAGCTATTCAAAATTTGTACTTGGCGGTTATTTTTCCCTATACCTAGGTGCTCTAAGAAACGTACAATATATGTTTAATTACTAGAAGAAAATTTGGTAGTTATTGCAGGGTAAGGAGGTGGAAGAAAGTGGAAGTGGTTTATGAATAGGACCTGTTCCGGCATTTGCCTGAATGGGGAACTTGGAACATACATGAAACCATTCTCAGAACAGCGGACGGTGGGGTTCGAACTGTCTCCTGAAAGCAGAGTTGGCTCCGTCCGGCTCCATGGCTAAATGGTTAGCGTGCTGGCCTTTGGCCACAGGGGTCCCGGGTTCGATTCGCGGCAGGGTCGGGAATTTTAACCTTAATTGGTTAATTTCGCCGGCACAGGGCTGGTTGTATGTGTCGTCTTCATCATCATTTCATCCTCATCATGACGCGCAGGTCGCCTACGGGGGTCAAATCAAAAGACCTGCATCTGGCGAGCCGAACTTGTCCTCGGACACTCCCGGCACTAAAAGCCATACGCCATTTTAGAGTTGGCTCCATAGCTGTAGCGGGTTAACACACGCGGCCGCTCTGCCCGGTAAAAGTTGGTCAAGTTTCATGAAATTTCACATAGGAATTTACCCGTGGTGCTATATTAAAAAAGTAAAAAAATTGAACCCGACGTTGGCCATTACTTGCCCTGTCCCATATAAAAAAAATCAAGGTCTCCTATTTTTTTTCTTTAAAAGGGTAGCAGGCAGAAATATGGAGCACATTCTAAAATACCAAGCATACTTCGTAATTGAGTGACGCAGATGGCTGTATCATCCGGCTCACAGAACCCGTGTAGGGTTTCTTTGGCAAGCTGCTTTACGTCGCACCGACACAGATAGGTCTTACGGCGACGATGGGATAGGAAAGGGCTAGGAGTGGGAAGGAAGCGTCAATGGCCTTAATTAAGGTGCAGCCCCAGCATTTGCCTGGTGTGAAAATGGGAAACCACGGAAAACCATCTTCAGGGCTGCCGACAGAGGGGTTCAAACCCACTATCTCCCGAATACTGGATACTGGCTGCACTTAAGCGACTGCAGCTATCGAGCTCGGTAAAGACGTTTCAGAAACTCCAGATGACGACTTTCGCGTTCCAGAAATAGCATGCAATCATCCGTTATCTCTTCTTGTACGGTGTTACACCAATTGAAATTCATTGTCATTTGAATAAAACATGCGCTGGTAGTGACATGAATGGGAAAAACGTACATGTGTGGGTGCGAAAATTCAACGAAAGCAGAACGTCATATGTAAACGAATCGAAGCAGCCTCAGGCACGCACCAGCCGATTTGAGAATATGAAATTCCTCGCTCTCCTTACGCACATGACCTTGCACCCAGTGATTTCCTCTTCCCTAGAACACCCAGCGGGGTCGTACATTTTCTGTTCATGTTCTTCTTGCATCGACAATTTTCCAGTGGACAAAACAGACCCAAAAATAAGCTTTGGCAGCAGCCATGCAAGCAAGGCGTCGACGTTGTGAAAAATGTGTATATCTAGAGCAGGGGTTCCCAGACTGTGGTAGGCGAACCAGTACCGGTACGCTAGATTGTTACGAAAATATTCTATAATCTGCTGTGTTCACAAAAAAGCTGTATTTCTCTATTTCGTTTGTTACTTCACAACTCACAATCACATTATTATTATTATTATTATTATTATTATTATTATTATTATTATTATTATTATTATTATTATTATTATTATTATTATTATTATTATTATTATTATTATTATACGCCTTTGCGGCAAGACCTAGTGTTTACAATGCACTTTGTCTTCTGGTGTAGGCTAGAACAAATTTGCTACTTTCATTGACCTGTCTCAGTCTCATCCTTAACTTTTACCACATGAAAGTGACTGAGGCGAGCCTCCGTGGCCCTGGCGGCAGCGCACCGGCCTCTTACCGCTGGGTTCCGTGATTCAAATCCTGGTCACTCCATGTGAGATTTGTGCTGGACAAAGAGGAGGTGGGACAGATTTTTCTCCGGGTACTCCGGTTTTCCCTGTCGTCTTTCATTCCACAACACTCTCCAATATCATTTCATTTCATCTGTGAGTCATTAATCATTACCCCAGAGGAGTGCGACAGGCTTCGGCAGCCGGCACAATCCCCATCCTCACCGCCAGATAGGGCTTCATTCATTCCATCCCTGACCCAGTCGAATGACTGGAAACAGGCTGAGGATTTTCATTTTCGAAGTAACTGAGGTATGGTAGGGCCCGGATATTTTAAAAATGCATATGTGCATATGCAAATGCATATTTTGAACGTTAGTGCATATTTTGAGCGTTAGTGCATATACAGACTAATTTTTGTCTCACGTGTGATCGATTATCCAAGATTTCTGAACGAAATGAAAAGTCTAATGAACTCTGTATGTTAAAAATCCCTTGGCAACGTAAGAAGCATTCCCTGATGAAGGAAAAAGCTTTTAGTGTCGCAATACAAGCAGGTAGATGGATAATGACGCTTTTCACAATAGCTATTTCCTTCTCCTTACAGTAGCCTCCCGAGGTTTGCTTAAACAAGTGCGTTTATCTGTTAACTTACTCTTCGTCTACTGCAGTATTTCACCAGATTAAACTGAAAAATGCCTAAAGATTTTACCAGAAAAATGTTTCGAGCAGTCAGTGCCAGTGTTCAAGTAATAGCCACTTACATCCGTCGACGTAGAACAATCATTTTCAGCATATAAATTAATTCTGGCCGACAACAGAAAGTTATTGACTCCTGAAAACATTGAAAAACTGTTGAAACCTACTGACGTGCATAATTTTGGAAGGAATTAAATATGTTTGTCAATTTAAGACTGAGTCAAAAATTAAATAATGCGTATGGTAAGTGTATTTTGTTTTATTTTTAGTGCATATTTTCGTGCATATTTACAACATTTTTAGTGCATATGAGCATGCATATTTTCGGAGTTTTTAGTGCATATGAATCCGGGCCCTAGGTATGAGTGATGCTAGTAATGTCATTCCTTATGCAGCCAGTCCCTGTTATGAATGGTGTGAAAATTTTGCTCATAGGATCGGTTGATGCGGGCATTTCAGTGGGGTTGGCAGACGGAGATGTAATAGCAACTTCCAGCTCAGTGAGGAAAGCAACAGGAAACTACCTCACTCCTCATTTCCCTAGTACGCCTCTTCAGTGATGCCTGGGCCATCTAACGGCTGATGGCTGAACTGTCAAGGTCCAAACCAGTCTCCGGGCTGGACACTCAACAGACACATTATTATTATTATTATTATTATTATTATTATTATTATTATTATTATTATTATTATTATTATCTTCTACTGCCGCTTTTCCCATACCTGTTGGGTCGCGGATGCGAACTGTGCCACTCATGTGGATTTGGGCCTGTTTTACGGCCGGATACCCTTCCTGACGCCAACCCTATGTGGAGGGATATAATTACTATTGCGTGTTTCTGTGGTGGTTGGTAGTATGGTGGGCTGTGTGAATATGAAGAGGAGAGTGGTGGAAAAAACACAAAAACCCAGTCCCCGAGCCAAGAGAATTAATCGGGCGCGAATAAAATCCCCGATTCGGCTGGGAATCGAACCCGGCACCCACTGAACCGAAGGCCTCAACGCTGACCATTTAGCCAAGGAATCGGATGATTAGATAGGAACTACTGCGCATTTCCAGTCTGGAGGAAGTGTCTCACAATGGAAGGACAGGGATGGCGTCACTGCCTCAGCACATTCCAGTAGTGATAAGAGGATGAGTATTTCACTTCTCGCTACTATTGCTATTTGCTTTACGTCGCACTGACATAGATAGGTCTTATGGCGACGATGGGATAGGAAAGGCCTAGGAGTTGGAAGGAAGCGGCCGTGGCCTTAATTATGGCACAGCCCCGGTATTTGCCTGGTGTGAAAATGGGAAACCACGGAAAACCATCTTCAAGACTACCGACAGTAGGACTCGAACCCACTATCTCCCGATTACTGGATACTGGCCGCACTTAAGCGATTGCAGCTATCGAGCTCGGTTCACTTCTCGCAGCATGGGGCTTCATTTCCTCCAAACTTCTTTCAGAAGTGCAAATATTTCTCTCCACAGTTCTTCAGATTTAAAGGTCCGTTTCTCTGATGAAATCTGGCTTTGCCACCTGGCATATTTGACAGATATATTTTATTTTCTGAGAGCTAAATAAGAGCTTTCAAGGCCTCCATACCACACCTTTCTCAGTCCATGACAACCCAAATGCAAGCTCACAGCTAACTGCACGGCCAACGCGCTCGGTAGAAATCTAATCTTAAAAGTCTCGTGTATTACCAAGAACAACTCCAATCAACACCAACGAGTAAAGAATATATTCCCTGAATTATAAAGACTTGCACCGAACAACTGAAATTCAATTCTGCAGTGAGTAGACATCAAGACCACCTCCTTGAAGACAGGTAGGTATGTTAATTCTCCTTGAATTCAAGGACATAGAATATTTTAAAACACGACATAATATATTATTATACGCATTATACTGTACTTATAATTTGTTAATATGAAGTGTTATTCTGAAGACCTACTGGTTTAACCTTTAAAAATAAAAATAACGGACTCCTCACCCCACTGGCAGGAAATTTTCGAATGTAAAGTCAGCGTTCAAATAAAACGATTTAACAGAATACAGGATTTAAATCCAATATCAAAAACAAGGAGATGTAGAAACCGATTGAAAAGGGAGAGGTAATCAGTCATAAATCTGCTGGAATAAAGGACATGTAAATATCAGGCTAAGAGGAGTAGATTTTCCATAAGAACAGCTACTCCTCAATTTCAGCTATAATAAGTTCCCTCATTTCCTGACACTTCCATTGTGTTTGTGACTTCCCCTCTCGGAGAACAATCATCAAATGAGAAATGCAACCAAGCAAGCAAAGGGCGCCAATCTTTAAGTTGAGGACTTAAAGATAAAAATTTATAATCAAGCTTGGACGGACTCTTATCACAGGGGTGGGGTGATAGTGCACTAATCATTAAGCAGGAGAATTAAAAATCAAAAGGCTAATTAAGGCAAATTGATTAAAGTAAACTAGAAAAATACTATTTATTATATTTAATATAAATGACGACGGTTTAACGAGAACTGAATTTAAAATAGAAAATGAATTTAATAAAAAATTGAATGACTCTACTTCGCGAAAACTTGCAATATCTTTAACTCGCTTGCTCACCATGTCGTCTTGTTCTGTTGGTCCTTGGAAAGCTTCCCTCCTTGTAGCTGGAACATCATCGGTCGTCTTTGATATCTCTTCATCTGCAGCGAAGTACCATTCCTGCCTTGCAAATTGCACCCACCACTAATTGGAAGATGACTTCAAAACTAACACTCCCTATTATGCTCTATCCCATATATTGGAGATAAGCCCTAAGTCATAGTTAGAAGAACCACCTTGGGTTATATGGAGAGGATACTCAATTAAGAATCCTTCCAACTTTACTGAAAATGTTCTCTGAAGTTTCATTTCTATCTAGATTAAAACTATCTATTGACTTAGACTGGTTCAACCGGTCTTGTAGCCGAGCTGTACGTACTTCCTGATGAGAGTGGCTATACACTCCTCATTCGGAATTTCTAAGTACCACGTCGTGGTAATGAAGTAGAATACTAATGTAGAATCAAACGAATAATAATACCGAAGAATGCAGCAGAGTCCAGTAGTAGAGATCAAGTAGATGCAAGAAGAGATCCGGTAGGAGAGATCAAGAAGAGCTCCAGCATGCCCTTTTATAACCTTTACTGGTGCTAATTACAGGTCGCAACACGTGGTCCAATCAGATGACATGTCTCTCCCCACTCCAGATATTAGAGTTGACGGGTCTTAACTCTGATATTAACTGTTCTTCTATTGGTCCATTCTCTTAGTATCCATGGCAATATGACGCTCCTTTCAAAATATAGGCGGTGATCAGTTCGAATAATTCTGGTCGAAATACGGTAGCTTACGTTGGGACGCGTGAACACGTGCTCCCTTTCCCAGAACTTGGTGTCTAAATCTGTCCTTCCTCCTTCCTCGGTGATGTTGCAAGATAGAGGAAATCTACTGCAAGTTAATTTTAAACCAATGTCGCAAGAATCTAAGTGAATATTAGAATATTCAGCCCTCGTTTACAAGTCGTAGTTACAAAGTAATGAAATGATAGTGAGCAAATGATTAAACATGAATTATAATACAATTACATACCAAAATAAATATCATGACGTTAAATTCCTTAATTAATTACACATAATAAAATTAATATAATTACACTGTAACGTCTGGAACGTTACATACGCCCCCATGAGTTCTTAACAAATATCACATGAGTTGAGAACTCACACACTTACTCCCACATTGACTTGAAATACCTCTATTACCTGCCCATAACGAGCGACATTATTTTCATACAATTAATTATATCTCACTCTTTCCATATCTCTCTTAGACTGCTTCCCATTGCGACTGTCTGTTATTTCAGTTCATCTTGAGGTTTAGATGCTAAATTATACCCATCATAAGCAACTTTTCACTTTTGTAAAAAAAAACAAGATTATCCTAGAGAATATAACATAATATATATACAATTTCAGATTACAGACTCTGCCGAGTGTCTATCTGTCCTTTTACTCCCCATCTCTCCGACATTCTTTGCTAGATAGCAATAACACGTTCTCTTCCAATTTCTTACATTAAAAAAATGGAAAACATATAATACAAACAATTTACACTTTTATCACTCTTTCGAATGTTTCAACCTTATCTTGAAGCAGGATGTAGTACACTTCACTCGAATACACACGTGATTTAAGCTCACGGTAAAATTATTGCAAGTTAGAAATGCACATACGGAAAAATTAATTATTTGCCGTTGTCAGCTTTAATTAGCCTTCTGTAACATCTCAGAAAACAAATATATAAAATTTCATGGCCTCACATACGGAAAACAGATGATCGATCGTCAATGAACAAGCGTAAATCTACCGTCACACAAACATCTCCCTTGTTTACAAACACAACTAGGAAATACCACCACGATTGAGACGTAAACACATACCGCTCGTAGTCTGACATAACAAGTAGCAACTTCCCCGAGTTACTGACCTATATCTCACAATCCGGTTCAGCCACCTCACACGACAGGTATCTCCGTAGGCTACTAATGTTATATGAACCATTCATTACGCTCTCGCCATCCGCTAACTTGTAAGCACAGGGTCCTAGTTTACGATGTACTTTATAAGGGCCTTGATATAACAGAAAAAATTTCTTAGTTACCTTATCCTCACTATTTGACAACATGGGAACTCTCACCAAAACCATCTCACCTACCTCAAAGTTATCCAGTACCTTACGTTTCTGTTGTCTTTTACGTTTATCTCCAGATTTAATCAGGTTCTCCCGTGCCAGTCGGACGTAAAATTCAGCATTACGAGGTGGTTCTTCAGGCAAACCTAACACTCTCACTAGTTCATTCTGAGGCTTTAGTAAGTTACCAAATCTCACTACAAATCGTCTGAAAAAATTACATACACCAATATACGATCTGAGCTCCTTAATATTTCTAGGTGTCGTAGTATTCAATATTTTTTCAATTCTTGTGCTCTCAGGCGTCACTCCCATTGCCGATACACGGTGCCCCAAAAAAGTCACCTCTCGTCTGCTGAAAACACATTTGTCAAGTTTCAGAGTAAAACCAGCATACTCTAATTTAGAAAAAACCCTCTCCAAGTGGTCCAAGTGCTCTTCAAAGGTACTAGATCCTATAACCAAATCATCGATATAAATAGTAGCATAATCTCCAGTATCATCTCCCAAGGCAATACTAAGTGCGCGAATGAGAGCTGCCGAACTCGTACGGGTCCCAAAAGGAACACGCCTAAATTGGTACAAACTATGCTTATAACTGGAAGCAGTAAGAGGCCTGTCTTCTGATCTTAAAGGTATCTGCCAAAAACTACTCCTAAGATCTAACGTAGAAAACCAACTCTTACCCTGAAAATTCTGTATCAACTCTTCAATGGTTTGTGATCTCAACTGATCAGCACCAATGCGTCTGTTCATCTCCCTACCATCAATACACAAACGTATTGATCCATCAGACTTAGGCACGACAATTAAGGGATTAACATATTGACTGTTTGATAATTCAATCACATCGTCTGCTAACATAGCTTGAATTTGATCCTCTACGGCTTTTGCATATTTGTGTGGTATCGGATATCGCGGTCCGCTGAATGGAGTCTTATCCAGCACAGAAAAAGAATGTTCATACAGATGGGTAACACCAGGTTTCTCGGAGAAAATCTCCACGTGTTCACACAACACTTCAAATAACTTGTCCTTCTGGACTTCATTCAACTCATTTCTACTTACGGCTTCTTTCAAGCCACATATTTTATCCTCATGAATCCACAACTGACACAACTTCAGGCCCTCACTAGCCTCTTCATTTACTTTAGAAACCTCTCTCATTCTCCACACTGTACTAACTTCCGTTTTCCTCTGAATTTCCTCCTCAAACTTGACTTTGATATCCTCATTATTCCACCTCAAATTTAGCACTAGATCATTGTAATTTAACTGAGCCAATTTTAACGTTAACCAGTCAGATCCCAAGATAAGATCAAATATTAAATGCGGAATTACCAAACATATCTGAACGCTAATAAAATTATTAATACAGATCGGGACAGCTACTTGTTTACAAATTTGCTTAGACTTCTTTCCAACAGCCGTAATGATAAAAGTAGACTTAACAGGCATTTCCTCCAAATGAATACCCTGTTTCACTAATGATTCATACCACTGAGAACTAATACATGATATTTGGCTACCAGAATCAATCAAAACTTTAACCCACGCCCCCCAAACTTTCAATTTAACAACGGGATTGACTACTTTATTACTTGAATCTCCATTATTCTGCTCGGGTTCATACAACAAATCGTCTCTAACATCGAGGTCATATGGTAACACTTTCATGGCAAGACACTTCGCTACCTTCTTACTAGGCTGGAATTCTGACCTAACATTACAGCCTCTCGTTAGTTTAAAGGTTCCCTTTGTGTATTGACGTTGGACTCATTAGTACATTGCTCTGGCCTCCGTTGGGAATTTCCTGTCCTATATTCAGATGCTCCTCTCCTGCTGTTCTGCTGAGGTCTGAACTGATTGCGAGTTTCGTGATTCTGTGTACTACCGTTATGTCTCATTCCGTTGTGATGACTAAAGTTCTGAATATTCTCCGTTCTACTCCTAAGGTTACCTAAAGCATCAAAACTGCCTAGTAGGTTCTCCATCTCCTGAATAGTTCCAACTTTTTTCATACAGGCCGCTTCTCTCACCCTGTCCGGAAAATGTCTTAAAAGTAGTCTTACTACATCAGACCCCTCGGTTATACCATCTAAGTTCTGACAAATCATGACATGTGCCAGGAAGTACTCGGTCATAGTAACTCCTTCATGCTGTTTGTACCTCCCAAATACCACCCTTTCTCTCTCCCTAGCTTGTATCGCTTCATTCCAGAATTTATCTCTAAATTTATTTCTGAATTCTTTCAGGTTCGTCATCGTCTGCCTATATACCATGAACCAAGACCGAGTTTCTCCTACAAAAGCATGGTCAATATTTTCCATAACGTCTTCCCAGTCCATAGACCCTTCCTCTAGACGCTTTTCAAACCGTTTCTCTATCATCTTAAGGAAATCTAGCGGGTTCGTTTGTTTCCCATTAAATTTAGGTAGTTCAATTTCCCTAATGTAGCTATTTCCTAGACATTGCCTTCCCGTGAAAACCTGTTTATCCTTTGCCACCTGTTTTAACTGATTTTCTGCTTTCTCCATCCGGCATTCTACCTCTTTGTCTCTCCTATCAATTTCGCTCTCCAAGTTAACCTGCTTCTCTTTCAATGTCCTAATTTCAATCTTATTCTCTTCAGCTATCGCAAACCTTTCTTCCCTTGCCCGGGTCTCATCTTCTATTCTAAGCTTTACCGTGTCAATCTCTTGTTGGACGTGGTCTTTAAATACCCGTATTTCCCCTCTTTGAGTCTCAACTCTCTTATCAATACTAGTGACGTGCCTCATTACTTCCTCCCTAGTAGAGTTGTTTTCCTTCCCCATTAATTCCAGGAATTCACTTCTCTGTTCCGCAAACTTTTCTTCTACCTTTTTCCCTTGCCGTACATATTCACTTTCCTGGTCCTCTAATCGCTTATTAAAATGTTCATTTTTTACCACCAGATCGCGTAACTGCCTACTGTGTTCGTCCATTCTCCGATTCGCTTCCTCCTTATTTTCCCTCATCTCCCTACTTAATTCAGCTTTAGTTTGCTCTAACTGTTCTTTAAGTTCATATTTAATATTCTCAATTTTAGTGTTAGTTTGTTCTAATTCACTTTTAATCTCAGTTTTACTGTCCTCTATCTTACTTAACATTAACTGCATCATTCCCATTAACTGATCATTATTATTACTTTCATTGTTAGTGTTGACTTCCGCTTCGCCCCCCATCCTACTATCATCTGACTCCATACTGACTTCTTTCTGTTTGCCTTCACTCTCCATACTACTTACACTTCTATCTTCAATTTCCTCTACAAGACTACACAACTCTTCCTCTGAACTCAATACGTTATTGCCTTTTATCGCCCGTCCACTGCGCAACATCCTCTCCTCTTTCGTCTGATCCGCCATGACCCTTCCCACAATCAAACACTCCTAATGAAACGTGGATATCCAAATTTTGCCCATAATACGAATTCTGATATCGTTACCGTCATTAACTGCTCCGTACTTAATGATTTTCTCGCCACACGTTGGAGCGGCATTTCTGTGACTTCCCCTCTCGGAGAACAATCATCAAATGAGAAATGCAACCAAGCAAGCAAAGGGCGCCAATCTTTAAGTTGAGGACTTAAAGATAAAAATTTATAATCAAGCTTGGACGGACTCTTATCACAGGGGTGGGGTGATAGTGCACTAATCATTAAGCAGGAGAATTAAAAATCAAAAGGCTAATTAAGGCAAATTGATTAAAGTAAACTAGAAAAATACTATTTATTATATTTAATATAAATGACGACGGTTTAACGAGAACTGAATTTAAAATAGAAAATGAATTTAATAAAAAATTGAATGACTCTACTTCGCGAAAACTTGCAATATCTTTAACTCGCTTGCTCACCATGTCGTCTTGTTCTGTTGGTCCTTGGAAAGCTTCCCTCCTTGTAGCTGGAACATCATCGGTCGTCTTTGATATCTCTTCATCTGCAGCGAAGTACCATTCCTGCCTTGCAAATTGCACCCACCACTAATTGGAAGATGACTTCAAAACTAACACTCCCTATTATGCTCTATCCCATATATTGGAGATAAGCCCTAAGTCATAGTTAGAAGAACCACCTTGGGTTATATGGAGAGGATACTCAATTAAGAATCCTTCCAACTTTACTGAAAATGTTCTCTGAAGTTTCATTTCTATCTAGATTAAAACTATCTATTGACTTAGACTGGTTCAACCGGTCTTGTAGCCGAGCTGTACGTACTTCCTGATGAGAGTGGCTATACACTCCTCATTCGGAATTTCTAAGTACCACGTCGTGGTAATGAAGTAGAATACTAATGTAGAATCAAACGAATAATAATACCGAAGAATGCAGCAGAGTCCAGTAGTAGAGATCAAGTAGATGCAAGAAGAGATCCGGTAGGAGAGATCAAGAAGAGCTCCAGCATGCCCTTTTATAACCTTTACTGGTGCTAATTACAGGTCGCAACACGTGGTCCAATCAGATGACATGTCTCTCCCCACTCCAGATATTAGAGTTGACGGGTCTTAACTCTGATATTAACTGTTCTTCTATTGGTCCATTCTCTTAGTATCCATGGCAATATGACGCTCCTTTCAAAATATAGGCGGTGATCAGTTCGAATAATTCTGGTCGAAATACGGTAGCTTACGTTGGGACGCGTGAACACGTGCTCCCTTTCCCAGAACTTGGTGTCTAAATCTGTCCTTCCTCCTTCCTCGGTGATGTTGCAAGATAGAGGAAATCTACTGCAAGTTAATTTTAAACCAATGTCGCAAGAATCTAAGTGAATATTAGAATATTCAGCCCTCGTTTACAAGTCGTAGTTACAAAGTAATGAAATGATAGTGAGCAAATGATTAAACATGAATTATAATACAATTACATACCAAAATAAATATCATGACGTTAAATTCCTTAATTAATTACACATAATAAAATTAATATAATTACACTGTAACGTCTGGAACGTTACATGTTCAGTAAGACCTTCCGAGCAATTTCTTTCAATACGGATCTTCGTAGTTCAGTGTTATGCTGATGCTGGTAATAAATAAATAAATAAATAAATAAATAAATAAATAAATAAATAAATAAATATAAAATAAGTATTTTGTCTGCACTTTGCTCAGAATTTAGAAAGAATGCTATTTCTATACGAGTCGTATACACAGTAACAAGTAAATGCAGTTTCTAATTTTCCATCATCTCTGTCTGTCTGTTTGTCTGTCTGCCTGTCTGTCTTCTGTCTGCATGTACGCGCATCACAAGAAAATGGCTGAAGAGAATTTAATGAAAATCTGTATTTAAAGTTAGAGAATAGGGGACTACAATCTAGGCTATAAATAATTTTATTCAAACTGAGTGAAATAGTTTTTTAAGGGAAGGCCAAAAATTTAATTCGCAAACACCTTTTATTAGTGGTCTTATCGATAAATGCCAAATAACTTAAATTATACTGAAGTACATTTCAGATCATTTATGCCTGATACATTTCTACCCTACCGGCTATGATAACACAGATATTCATGAATTTCGATTATTGTTAAGTCCATATCAACACCGAACCATAAGAAAATAGGTGAACAGACTTTAATGAAAATCGGTATGTAAATAAGGGAAAAAGCACTACAGTGTAGGCTATAAATAATGTTATTCACGCTGGATGAAATATCTAGTATTAGTGGTCCTATCAATAAATACTACATAACTAAAGTTATATAGAAATAAATTTCAGATCATTTATGACTTACACACTTTTTTGCTAGTGGCTTTACGTTGCACCGACACAGATATATCTTATGGCAACGATGGGATAGGAAAGGCCTAGGAATGGGAAGGAAGCGGCCGTGGCCTTGATTAAGGTACAGCCCCAGCATTTGCCTGGTGCGACGTAAAGCAAATAGAAAAAATAAATACTTCAAATGCTTTATTGTCACAGAGTCATGAAAGATGGAAAAACTCCCTTTACTTCAGATGCTCTATTGTCACAGAGTCATGAAAGATGGAAAAACTCCCTTTACTTCAGATGCTCTATTGTCACAGAGTCATGAAAGAAGGAAGAACTCCCTTTACTTCAGATGCTCTATTGTCAAGAGTTATGAAAGAAGGAAGAACTCCCTTTACTTCAGATGCTCTATTGTCAAGAGTTATGAAAGAAGGAAGAACTCCCTTTTCTTCAAATGCTCTATTGTCACAGATTCATGAAAGAAGGTAGAACTCCCTTTACTTCAGATGCTCTATTGTCACAGATTCATGAAAGAAGGTAGAACTCCCTTTTCTTCAAATGCTCTATTGTCACAGATTCATGAAAGAAGGAAGAACTCCCTTTACTTCATATGCTCTATAGTCACAGAGTCATAAAAGAAGGAAGAACTCCTTTTACTTCAAATGCTCTATTGTCACAGAGTCATAAAAGAAGGAAGAACTCCCTTTACTTCAGATGCTCTATTGTCACAGAGTTGTGAAAGATGGAAAAACTCCCTTTACTTCAGATGCTCTATTGTCACAGAGTTGTGAAAGAAGGAAGAACTCCCTTTACTTCAGATGCTCTATTGTCACAGAGTCAAGAAAGAAGGAAGAACTCCCTTTACTTCAGATGCTCTATTGTCAAGAGTTATGAAAGAAGGAAGAACTCCCTTTATTTCAGATGCTCTATTGTCACAGAGTCATAAAAGAAGGAAGAACTCCCTTTACTTCAGATGCTCTATTGTCACAGAGTCATGAAAGAAGGAAGAACTCCCTTTATTTCAGATGCTCTATTGTCACAGAGTCATGAAAGAAGGAAGAACTCCCTTTATTTCAGATGCTCTATTGTCACAGAGTCATGAAAGAAGGAAGAACTCCCTTTACTTCAGATGCTCTATTGTCACAGAGTTGTGAAAGAAGGAAGAACTCCCTTTACTTCAGATGCTCTATTGTCACAGAGTTGTGAAAGAAGGAAGAACTCCCTTTACTTCAGATGCTCTATTGTCACAGTCATGAAAGGAGGAACTCCCTTTAGTTTAGGGGAAGGCTTAAAATTTAATTTTCGAATATTTGTGTTATTAGTGGTCCTATCTCATTGAAAACTGGTATACAAAGTCGGAGAATGAGCCACTACAATCTAGGCTATAAATCATTTTATTCACGCTTAATGAAATGGTAGTTTAGGGGAAGGCCTAAAATTTTATTCTCTAATATTTATATTATTAGTAGTTGTATCGATAAATACTACATAACCAAAGTTATATAGAAAAAAAATTCCGACCATTTATATCTTATACATTTTTACCGTACCGGCTATGATGATATTTGTTGCTAAGTCGATATCGACGCTGAACCACGAGAAAATGGGTTCACAGAATTTAATGAAATCGGTATATGGAGTCGGGGAATACGAAACTACAGTCAAAGCTATAAATAATTTTATTCACCCTGGATGAAATAGCAGTTTAGGAGAAGGCGCCTAAAATTAAATTTTTAAATACCTGTGTTTTTGGTCCTATCGCAAAGTACTACATAACAAAAGTTCAGAGAATACAATTTCCGATCATTTATGTTTTATTCAGTTTTACCGTACCAACTATGATGAGTGGTATTTCAGAGTTCGAAGAAAACTAAATGTGAAGGCGTACAATATCGAAAGCGCATAACATTGATGAAATGAAATGTCGTATGGCTTTTAGTGCCGGGATATCCCAGGACGGGTTCGGCTCGCCAGGTGCAGGTGTTTCTATTTGACTCCCGTAGGCGCCCTGCGCGTCGTGATGAGGATGAAATGATGATGAAGACAACACATACACCCGGCCCCCGTGCCATTGGAATTAACCAATTAAGGTTAAAATCCCCGACCCGGCCGGGAATCGAACCCGGGACCCTCTGAACCAAAGGCCAGTACGCTGACCGTTCAGCCAACGAGTCGGACATAACACTGATCAACAATAACATTACATTGACCATTGTTTGTTGTGATGTTATTTGTCTCTTATGCTGCCTCTCAACTCCGATATATGGGATTACTGCTGCGTACCGGTACCGAGTATAATAGCGTGACTGAATATTGGCGGGACATAGCCGGGGAGTTAGAAAACTTCCTTCTTTAGCATGCCATTTCTCTCGTTCATACATTTTCTGATACAGTTGGTACGTAACACGCTGATTCTTCACAGTGTTCCAGTTATTGGATCCCTACTCTGACGCGCTGTTTAGAATGAGCAGTGTGCATACTTAAGGCAGAGGCTGACTTAGTAGTAGAAGTAGTAGTAGTAGTAGTAGCAGTAGTATGGCCTGGTCTAGAATAACAACTTAGGCCTATTCCAAATTATAGTACGACAATTCACTAACTAACTGAAAATTCAACCCTGAAAAGAGCCGTTTCTTAAGAAAAGCTTCTTCCTCTTCACTTTTATTAAATTCTATATTCATTTTATTCCAAATTATCAATGAAGAGGGGGTTTCTCCTCTGGCTTGGAGGAAAAATTTGCCTCCAAGTCAGATAGATTGAATTGATATTTTCCGACTCATCAGGTACTCCTAGGAAACAGATTAGTAAAAGAGCATAGTTTTGCCCTGGGAGTCTCAACTATTCGACCCTCTCCCCGCCGAAAAAAGACGAAGAGTGTTCACGAGTCACGGCTGTCTGTGTCTTGGTCATTCCAGCTCTGGAACTTTGGACTGTTGGATCGGCAGTGTAGTCCTATTCATTAAAAGTGAGAGAATGTGTGGTGTTTCATTTGATCGAGTATTTCATATGAAAGCATTGCTTTTAATCGCGCCATTCCTACTGACGTCATTGTAATGTATGTTCATTTCAGTGGGGAAAACCACTAAGACAGTCTTTCTGAGGATGTAAAAAGGCAGGTGGAGAGTGAGTGTCTACCATTATAATGAAAACTCCCCAACCTGATTGTGACTGATGGTATGCAAGCGGGTCTACCAGCACAGTGCTCAGTCTTCATATGAGAAAAGATGTTTCGTGACTTCCCCGTCGCGTTTCTAGGGTAACGTTAAGAGCTATGCAATTTATTACAATCTTGCTCACAACGTGTACACTAGAATTCCGTATACAATGTAGAATTCCGTAGCGAAGCACGGGTACATCAGCTAGTGTGTGTTGTAGCCGGCTGCTCGCTGGCGCGCGGCGCGTATTTTAAAGTTTGGAAAACTTCGAAACCAATGATAGACCAGCGTTTCTGGTACAATATGTATTATCCAAAATTAAAGTACACCAACAACTAGGTAACAACAACAAAATAGATGTACAATATGTCTTCAAATAAATAACCTAACTGATGTTATTCCCACGACTGTGGGACAAGACTGATTTGTGTCCTTTTTTCGGGGATGGGGGGGGGGGGAAGCTCGCTCCCCCCGCGTGGCAATCGACTCAATCTGCATTGCCTACGACATGCTATTAATTACTAAGGACTTTGTTTAATAAATCAGCAGTTTAAAATAGACATGAACTTCCTTCGAAGTATAATAATTTCGTGTGGCTATTTCTAGTCGGACCGAGCTCGATAGCTGCAGTCCTTAAGTGCGGCCAGTATCCAGTAATCGGGAGATAGCAGGTTCGAACCCCACTGTCGGCAGCCCTGAAGATGGTTTTCTGTGGTTTTCCATTTTCACACCAGGCAAATGCGGGGGCTGTACCTTAATTAAGGCCACGGACGCTTCCTTCCCATTCCTAGGCCTTTCCTACTCCATCGTCGCCATAAGACTTATCTGTGTCGGTGCGTCGTAAAGCAAATAGCAAAGAAAAAAGTTCTAGTCGGGTGCAGTCCTTGTAAGGCAGACCCTCCGATGACGGTGGGTGGCATCTGCCATGTGTAGGTAACTGCTAGTTATTGTGGTGGAGGATAGTGACACGTGTGGTGTGTGAGATGGAGGGATGTTGGGGACATCACAAACATCCAGTCCTCGAGCCAAGGGAATTAACCATTTAAGGTTAAATGTCCGACCCGGCCAGGAATCGAACCCGGGATCCTCTGGACCAAAGGCCGGCACGCTCATCATTTAGCCATGGTGCCGGACTTCATTCGAAGTAAAACCCTCTCATTCTCTGTAACCGCTCCAATTTAATGTACCGTACACGCCTTGCGTTCATCTCATGCTCTTCAAGCACGAATTACATGTATTTCCCGGTGCAATATCTATGCCCCCACTCGATGAGACTCTCTTGCCATTTAGAGGCTAGCTACGGCAAAAAACAATTGGTTTTGGTGAAGCTGCGATCTACTGGCGCGTCTGTGGCACGATGGCCTCTCCAGTGACTGGCATGAAGCGTTTACACTCTGGCATCCAGTGACTGGCAACCTTAATTGGCACGCCGACTGGCTCATCAGGCTAAGAAACAAGAACGTGAAGAGAGCGACGCTTCAGTTTCACAAGTATGTACAAATAATACAACTAGTTCCTATTTAGAAAAAGGTGACAGGCGCTCTAAAAACAATCATGCATTTATTTTACTAGTTGAATGCTCGTACTTTGCTACGGTGAGGGAGAATTTATATTTTTATTCATTTTATTAACGTTATATTGTATTTCTTGTCAATGTTTAATAATTTACCAAATACTAAAGCTATTTACTTAGTAGATAAAATTACCGAGCGACATGGCCGTACGGTTAGCGGCGCGCAGCATTCGGGAGATACCGAGCTCAACTAGCAAAAAAAGTAGCATTCGGGAGATTGTGGGTTCGAATCCCACTGTCGGCAGCCCTGAATATGGTTTCCCGTGGTTTGCCATTTCCACACTAGGCAAATGCGGGGGCTGTACCTTAATTAAGGCCACGACCACTTTCTTCCCACTCCTAGCCCTTTCCTATCCCACCGTCGCCATAAGACTTATCTGTGTCGGTGGGACGTACAGCAAATTGTAAAAGTAGATAAAATTCAAAAAGAAAGGAAGTATGCATACTTGCGGATTGACAACGATGGTAACACGAAGCTGCGCAAAAAGGAAGGTGATTGATATGTGTACGGTATGTCGTTACAACTCAGGAAGATGTGAACTTAAACTGATCCCGCACTAGAAGTGCCCTTTCACTGCTCATATGTGTTAATATAATATTTAATAATAATATTATTATATTTACGCTCCACTAACTAATTTTGACGGTTTTCGGAGACGCCGAGGTGCCGGAATTTTGTCGCACAGACGTGCCAGTAAATCTACCGACACGAGGATGACGTATTTGAACACCTTCAAATACTACTGGACTGAGCCAGGATCGAACCTGCTAAGTTGGGGTCAGAAGGCCAGCGTCTTAACCATCTGAGCCACTTAGCCTGGCGGTTGCATAATGGTATCAGTAAAACTAAGTTTATTCCTCACAGACCGGTTCCATGACTAAATGGTTAGCGTGCTGGCCCTTGGTCACAGGGGTCCCGGTTTCGATTCCCGGCAGGTTCGGGAATTTTAACCATCATTGCTTAATTTCTCTGGCACGGAAGCTAGGTGTATGTGTCGTCTTCATTATCATTTCATCCTTATCACGACGCGCAGATCGCCTACGGGAGTTAAATCAAAAGACCTGCACCTGGCGAGCCGAATATGTCCTCGGACACTCCCGGCACTAAAAGTCATACGCCATTTTTTTATTCCTCACAAATAGACAGAAAGAACGGGAAAAAAAGGTGGTGGCGTTCTGATTGCGGTTCGAAAAGAAATCTAATCGAAAGAAATCTCATTACATTTTTCAGATACTGAGCTTGTGTGTATAAAGGTAATGTTGCAAGGTCATTCCTAGTGAATCATGTTTAGTATACTTCCCACCTTTAACTCCTATGGATAGAGCTCTGCGCGGATATACAAAATATTATCCGCTTCCGCTCCGCATCCGCACTTCCTTTATCAGCACCCGCATCCGCGAATGTTTATCCGCGGATATTGTACGTATTCAACTACAGTATATTAACCTAAGATATTGAAACGGATAGATCTGTCAACATAATACATTAGGCCTGACACCTGGCACCAGAACCCCTACAGTCACAGGTTTATGAGGGATTTCTCCTAGCGACAACTACCGACGAATTTACCTTTGTTCCTTCCATTAATTGCGGGCAAGAGCCAGTTAGGCTTAGGTCAGATTTACGGCTTCGGGGCCGATAACCTTGATGTTAGGCCCCTTTAAACAACAAGCATCATCATCATCATCAACATCATCATCATCAGCAAGATTTACGGCTTCATGGTCTCAAGGATCTTTATATATCAACATTATCCCATACCACTGTCAAGGAACACCGAACCACAAGCAAAAACAAGAATATACCTAAGTGAAAATCAATAAATTTCAATATTTAGAAATTATCAGCAAAATTATCCACACTGCTATAAAGTTTGCATCCCCCTAGACACTAACTTTGTGGATATCCCCGGATAAATCCGCGGATATCCGCTCTACCTATGGACACTTGTTTCAACTTCTACTGATTATTTGAACTGAATAAGGGCCAACAAAATGGAAATACTTTTTTTGGAGACTTTAAAGTGCCACTGATGACATAGATCTCCTAGATACCGGACCATGTTCCAGGTCTTTAGCGCACTTTACGTCACTGTAACAATTACGTTCGTATAATGACATAGCGAACGGTGACGGTCGAACGCTAGATCTAGTTCTAACTACTGTGAACAGTTGTAGTGTCAATCAAGATTATTATCCCATGGTAGCTAGAAGACTTACATCGTCCAGCTTTACAGCTATGCTAAACGCGAAGGCTCAGCGTAGATTTATTAAATAGTTTTCTGTTGAAATGTTCGTAATGCGGACCTCCTAAATACAGAGTGACCCAAAAGTTCGTTAACATTTGACAAGGCAATACTTCACGGAATATTGGAAGTAGACAGGTAATAACTGACACACATGACTGGCATGCCATAGGGTTTTATTGGCACCTAAATAAAGTACGAAAAATGACCAACAGATAGCGCTTCATACGATACATAAGCAACAATTAGCACAACAATCGAGATTTAGTAAAGACGATGTTCTTTTTTAACACATGACGCAATCATCACGTGAAGCTGACCTAATCGTATAGAATGTACTAGAAGACTTTTTATATCTTCTAAACCCTTTATTCTAAGCCCATTATATTAACGTCACCGTGTTAAAATTTCACGTAAAGCGGCTCATGGATTATCGTGATACTGAGTTGAGAAGAAATCACATTTTTCCACGAGGTACAAGCAGCCGACCTCGACTTTCAGTATAAAAGGACGGACACTGGAGAGGTATAGGCAGTTACGGATTGCAACTCAACGATGACGGATCGTCATAATGTCTCCGCGTACGGGTCTCGAACCGTGTAATTTTGTCGCGTGTTATGTTGAACTAATCGTCATACTTGTAAAAATTTCTACAGTGCTTCGGAACTTATAAAATTCCAGCGTGTGTCAAGACGAACTTTAACATTTCACGGTAATAGATCGGTACTTAGAATATTTTTGAGATTCCTGAACTTAGCATTTCGTAATAGAAATTGAACAACTTTATCTAACGTTGTCTTGTATTGAAACTTAAACTTGACGTACGTTGAACAGTGAAAGTAGATAACTAAGTGACTATTAAGGTTATCTTATAACAAATTAGTGAAATATCAACTCTATTTAAAGGAAATAACGCTTATTATCTCGTTAATTTTTGTGTGACGAAGGATTAGGAACATTCAAACTACATTATACGTGTGTGGTGAGTGAACCGAATTTGCATTTGACAACACGATAATCATTAGCCTTCGTTGTTTTATTTGAAACCAAATACAGTGAGCTTTTGAAAGACAGTGACATTACTTACGTGTGTAAATAGGATGAATTATTTGATAAACTGTGCTTTGAACTGTGCTTATACAGGTAGAATTTTGCGAACTGTGTTTATTTTGAACTGGGCTTCAAAAACATAACTACTTCGAACAGTGCTTTTATTTTAATCAAAACCATAATTATTTCGAAGTGTATTTCTAGCTAATCAAGCTATGTTTATTCTGAACTGTGCTTATTTTGAACTATACTAGACAGACTATGATTCGAACTGTGATTGTAAGTACTGTTTACTAGTGATATGACAATTTTCACTTTATCAAATCGTGTTATTTTGACACTCATAATTTAAACAGTCAATTGAACTTTCTCGTATCAGCACAATTTACTAAGTGACACCAGAAACCTTGACCGAGTGTTTACCCCTCATATCAACCTGACACCTCATATAACGTGGGAATTGACGTGGTACAGCATGGGATTAAATGTGGTACATCGTGGGAGATGGTACGTGGTGCTATGGTGGACATCACGACATCGACGGAGTTCTAACCGCATTCTCCAGTTCCCGAATCAAGACTATTCAGGTGATATGAGTGCATTTAGCATCAAACTTTTTGAACTGTGAAAATAGTGATTACTTCATTTTCAACAAACATTCATTATCAGTTTGAAGTCATTTACACAATTTCAAAGTGTTAAATAGTACTAGTAAATAACAATGTAATACTAGACTTCGTGAAAAAAGTAACTTTCTCTTTTCAAGTGCTAATTCTAGAAAGACTTTAAGGAATTTAAAGTGATAAATCTAGAAAGGCTTTAGGAAGTTTTTTTGCTATTGGCTTTATATCGCACCGACACAGATAGGTCTTATGGCGACGATGGACAGGAAAGGGCTAGGACTGGGAAGGAAGCGGCCGTGGCCTTAATTAATGTACAGCCCTAGCATTTGCCGAGTGTGAAAATGGGAAACCACGGAAAACCATATTCAGGGCTGCCGACAATGGGATTTGAACCCACAATCTCCCGAGTGCTGCGCGCCGCTAACCGCACGGCCAACACGCCAAAGATGCAGAAAAGGGAATTTAATAAGTTATTAATTTATACACGTGTAGACATTACACTCGATAATAGAGTTGCTTGTATAAAACAAAAACTAATACTGTTCGGCGAAATGCGTGTGTAGAATAGGCCTGCGTCTGTTTGGAGCTTCGGCTGTATTCCGACCAGGTTGTCCAGATTAAAATAATGTCTGTGTATTCGTCGCTGCTGAACACACTAGCCATTGCCGATATGCTGACAACAAATATAGCGCGGCTGTACCATACACCAGCCTAGAAATATGCGGTGGAAAACGAGGTTTACTATTGCAAGGGGTGCATTAGACCTGTAGCGCTGAGTAACATGCTGCGAGCGACAGGCTGGTTCTTATCTCTTCATATTCTGAAGTAACCTGCCCGCTGGCAGTAGTGCCCTTGTGAGAATTAGTTGGTAGATATCCCATTGATCATTTGTGCATGCGGGACATTTGTAAGTAGAAAGTACGGCGTTCGGGAGCCACCTGGTATATACCGCCAAAATACATAATAGTGAATACATCACTCCACGTAGGGATGGCGTCTGGAGGGTGTGCGACATAGATCGCACCCATGACCCCACCAGGTTTTGAGAAGAAGATAGTAGGAGAACAAATATTAGTATTATTATTAAACAATGAATTTTGTTACAATCAAACAGCATCAAGAAGAAAAACAGATTTTATAGAATATATGTAAATTCTGTTCAGTGAATGATAGTAGTAAATTAATCTAATAGTGATAATGGTCTCGCTATACTCAAATTTTTCCATAAAAAGTAAATTCCATGAAACGACACATGAAATAAAAAAAATGATTCTAATGTGTTTATGGTGGTAATAACGTAACTTACATGTTATATTTCCTCTATTGCAAATCTTCTCAAATTATATCCTTTCATAACTTTCAAACTCTTATTTTGTTACGCCATGAAAATGAACGTTTTGTGTCAGCCAATTGAACGCAACACATACATTTTGTCTACACCTATAATTTATCAAAAGGAGAGTTTTATTTTTAAATATTTATGAAAAAGGACTTCAAGGTATTTTGCTTCAGTAGACTCCACTGTTCTTTCCTTACGTGATGCAGAAAACCTGTCAGGGGTAACCAAATTCGGATGCCTGTATCCATGTAAGTTATAGTGCATGGCGCCAACAGCCATATGACATTCTTGCTTATCGCGCTGTATGTCGGTGAGTTCGAAGGTCAAGATCTCCGGCTATTTTACAGTACGCGAGTTGTCGCTGATTCGCTTATACGAGGAATGGCGTTCAAGGCCCATCTCCATACAATGGTATCATTGCCGGATAAAGTGATGAGTTCGATCAGGGTGTCTGTCCGTAATACAACAATTCTGACGTTCAATTTTTTCTCCAGTGGTAATTATTTCGTTAATGCAAGTGTGAAAATGACATTCACCAGTCAGCTGGGATCCACTTGTTAAAATAATATTCCAGATGATTATCCAGCCTCTGTTGGAATATTTTAATTGTATCCCGGGCGAGTAGTTGCAGACTTTCAAAAGATTCCAATGGCTAGTTTTAGATTTACTGAAATACCCCATCATTAATTTGAGGTCTGTAGATTGTTGCCAGAGTTTGGAACAGGAAGTTACTCTCTCAAATTTCACGTGTTTCGAAGTGTCATCAGAGCACTAACGAATGATAATCATGTGAATATCCAGCCCAAACCATATGTTTAAAGAAGAGCGCTCCGCATTACTGTTCATCTGCGAAAACATGCAGACCTCCACTCTTTTTCGGTGATAGAAGTTGTTCCCGTCAAATTCTGTAGTGATAGCCTTTCCGCAGTAAAATATCAATTGACATTTCAGTGCGCTAGTAGATAACTGCATGCGGCTGATTAATTAGTTGTGCAATGTACCATCGCTTTGACAGAGCAAACATGATTATTTGGAGAAAATCTAGCCAACATGAATGGTCTTCTTTCGGATAGAATCGCAAAGCATTCAGTCGAGCAGATGAATTGGTCTGTATAGTTTTTCTGTGTCTAATCTCAAGATTACTCGTGGTCTTTTGTATCTAGTAACAGGATATACTTGCGTGTTTGAAGAATATTCTCCGCTGAACTCAGAGCAGTAAAGATGATTTGTAAATGACTTTCACTCCTGTTGTTTTCAAGAATAATTCTAGGTTATCAAGCACTGGAGTATTTGCCTTTACTGGTTATCAATAGGGTTATGTCATCAGCGTATGCATAAAATGTAAAACGTTCACCGTTGACTGTTAGTCCAGTCAGCATATATGTTGTTCATTCTGCGAACCTGGTTTCTTGCGCTATTTCAAAGAGTGCCATTGATAGCAGACATCCTTCTCGGACGGACGTTTTGACTGAGATTTCGATACGGAAACTCGTTCAACATAGCACGAAAGTAAGCCGTCTGGTATAGTCGCTATAGGGTGGACGTTACATTATGTGGAAAACGGACGTAGCCTAACACCTTCCATACATACTTGTGTGCGATTCTATTAAATTTTTTATCGAGGTCAATACTAGCAAGTACAGTTTGGGAGTTAACACAGATGGGGGTAACGCAAAATTACATCAGAAGATTATTCGTTGTATATTTCCCAGGAATGATGCAGGCTTGCCTAATCCCAGTTAAAGGCAGAAGAATGTGCTTGATTTTGTTGGATAACAATTTGGCCCGTAGCCATAGATGTTTTATAGGGCAATGGGTTTGTAATGAATTATACAGGAAAACTTGGTTTCTTTTAGAGAAAATAACAACAATGGCTTCTGTGAACGCGTTACTAACGCAACTGGTAAGATCTTTAGTCAGATGGTCTCCGACAGAGTTTCAGACGTGTTTAAACCAATTGTACAGAATATCACCAATCCCTGTACTCTCGTTTGATACAGTCTGACCTAAGGACTGATTTCTCTCTTCCTTAATGATAGAAGCCTCGAGGAGATGGCTGTCGTCACCATTTACATGTTCTTCAAGATACTATAGAATGACATATACGTCTGAGTCCAATCTTTCTTCTTCTGTAAGGACTTTGCGAAAATATCGCTCAATCTCAACAACCAGTTAGACATCTGTACCAGAGACCATACCTCGCTCATCAATTCATTCCTGTATACATTGCTTGTCGCTGATCCTTGATCCACCAGTCCATGATATTACTAAAACGGGTTTGTGACTTCGTACTGTTTGATAGGCAGGTACAGAGTTGATCATCGTCTATGTTGTCGAAAGCATTCTTATTCATATTCATGCACCATTGCCATTGTAGCATTTGTCTATTTGCTGAGTTTTCAGAGTAAATACTACACTGTGGCGATTATAGAAGGCTACCGACACTAATTTACAAGAGTTCAGTCGATGTGCGTGAGGATTTGAGATGCATGCTTGTTCTGTACGCTATTTGGAATCTCCACGACAATAGGTTAAATTCGACATACTCACCATGGAATGTCTGCCAGATTCCATCGGCTGCACTGAATGTGTGTGTCTTTAAGCTGCCGCAGAAGTTGAATATTCTCTGTTTTATCCCGTGGATGCAGCGCGCAGTTGAAATCGTTGGTCTAAAATAAATTTCCTTAGGGTTGCTACGTATAATTATGTTGAAGCATTTCATGGGTGAGAAGTATATTCCTTACCCGTTCGTAGTTCATACTGTACGAAGTACATACTGTATATTTATCAGTCTGGTGTTATTAATAGAATGATGATATCTGTAAGTTAAAGTCCTTCTTATACAGTATACTTGTTCCGCAGGCGCTATTCCCTGCTATGGACATAATTGTACAAGCAACTAAAATTATTTTCGTTTACTTTCTGGACAAACAAGATATCGATGTCATACGCTTTCAGAAATCTACACGTAGGACTGATGCGACATTTTTCACTCCATTAATATTTACAGTGGCATAGATCAAGATGAAGCAAGTCATAAAATGCAGAAGAAGCACTAACAGGATAAGGGGCCGATGATCTTCGGTGTTAGGCCCCTTTAAAACACAAGCATCATCATCATCATCATCATCATCATCATCATCAACTAACAGGATATAAGAAACATATCTTCTTGTGTTATGATTCGCAGAGTGAATATTACAAGACGTTTTTATAACGCTCTCTTCCCACTCGGCACTGGATCTCGGGAGTTCTATGGGACGTGTCGAATGTGGTAATGTATTTACTAGCAGCAATACGAGATGCAGATGCCTTTTATGGTGAGTTGATGGGACCCCTTATTATAAACTGTGGTGCGCTACAAATCGTTACCAATTCTTTGTTGATCGTTTTCTCTAACTTCGCTGTCAATTTCCACGTCATCGAGGTTTATCATTGTGCTACCTGTTATGCTCGTCACATCACTGTCAATAATTAAGTTTGTGTATTAAGAAGAGTGTCAATCCCGTTCACATTCTGGGTCGGGCTGGGTTGTTACTTGACTTCAAGTAACACTATACCAGGTAATGAGACATCAGGGACGGGAGATGGGCGAGCTAATATCTGAAGGTGTATCGGCCCGTAGGGTGGATATTTCTGGACCAAGATCCATACATTTCGTTATAGATACTATCTTCTATCACAGGTAATTCTACATTGTCAGGGGCAGCCGATCCAAATAGGACAAGGTGCGACGTAAAGCCCCTAGCTAGCCCAAATAGGACAGGAAGGGCTGCATTGCAGGTGTTTGCAATTTCCAGGACTGAGGATGCATTTAGGCTTTCTCTTACCATATGGTTTTAAGAACAACCAGTTGATGTATTTGACTTCAACACCAATCCCAGTTACACAGACTTGTAGCCCTCCCAGTCTGGTGGCTAGCAGCCAGCTCTGTTCATTATTCACTGAGAGTTTGCAGTCAGAGCGCAAAAAGGTTCTGCGGTAGGCTACTCAACTGCCCAGACATGCTGTATTTACTAAGGACTGCGCTGTAGGGCTAACTGTTCACTCCAACTCCTGATATGTTCCCTGCCTCAAGCTCTACCCTTAAGCATATTCCACGTAATGGACAAGCCGGTCGTAGATCAGGGGCGGCCCGTCCAAATGGGACAGCAAGTGCTGTATGGCAGGTGGTCACAATTCTGATCCACATAGGCTTTTTCATGTATTTATTGGCAATTGGCGCTTACACTATACAGACAGCTACATTTTTTTAAATGTATAACTTTATATGTACATGATATGTTTTTTTCCCTAGAATCTGAAAAAGGAAACCACAACACAGTAAATTAGCTTCTACCTGTAAAAGAAATATCACACCAAAGTTAATAAATAACGATCAGACAAAGGAAAAAAGCACACAAAGATACAGTTTAGAACACATTAAATTAGATTTGAAGATGAGTGTCTCAGATACACTGAATTATTACCAGGTAAATATATCTGTCCTTTGAAGATAGATGTGTGTGGAAATAAGGCCTATATGCCTTCTACCTTTGATATTTCTAAAATTGTCAAATGGCCATTTTTAGCCTCGATTGAAGACCAAGAAATGTACTGGAGTTGGAAAGCTATCATGACTGAAGCACATTCTGATAATTGATGTTATCTGTCTTCTGTTTTGATTTCATTTTGAAAATCATGGTTTAGCTGGCGGATATGGTTGCATTGTCCAGTAATGGTGACCTCGAGTATTTTCTGATGCTTTCCATTATTGATTACTCTATGCACGTGCCAGTTGCTTTATTTGTGGAACTAAATCGGGGAGATGTAGCGGGATGTTCTCTGTTTGATGACGTTGCTCAGCTTTCTTCGCAAGTTTATCCACGTATTCCTTTTGGTAGATGCTGTAATGAGAAGGGATCCATACAAAATGGGCGGATGTCATTATTTTACTTTCAGTAATCTAAAAGCTAGTGTTGTAGAACGTTTCAATCGAAATTTAAAAACGAACATGTGGCGAGAATTTACAGCCAGAGGATTGTATCGCTGGCTCGATTTACTGCACACTCTAGTGTCACGTTACAACGATACCGAACATAGAACAATCGGCACGAAACCACGGCTCGTAACGAAAAATATCCCACAGTTGGATCGTATTCTTAGTCCCCTCAAAACAGTCGATCCACAACTCCATCGCTTTCGTACAGGTGAAACATCAGTAAACTTAAGTCCATCTTCAACAAAGTTTACACACCAAAATGGAGCACAGGGATATTTCGCATTAGAAAAGTAAAACTTCAAAAACCTACTTACTAGGTGATCTCAACGGTCAGCCCATCGAGGGTGGATTTTAAGTCGGAGAACTTCGAAAAATGCAATATCCCAAGCACTGCCTCGTGGAAAAAATGCTAAAATAACGCTGCGATAAATTTTACGTCAAATGGCTTGGCTTTACTTCTACGTTTAATTCTTGGATTAATCAATCAGATTTCGTTTAAATAACATGTAATTGCAATATAATATTGGTTTCACTCAGCCGACATACATTTTGTCATAAGTCAAATTTGCGTTTTATATAGGATAACTGAACAAGGATACCTTAGATTGAAAAGACTTCCGTCCATTTCAAAATACTTAGCCATGTAGCATTGCCAAACGTCCGTCTTTAGACTAAAATGTAGATTTCACTCTTGAATCGGTGAGTCGTGAAAGGAACTAAATACGCATTTAGTACTTTCTGGTAAATCGATAAAAAACTGTTTGAGTATTACAGTTTTATAAATTTCATGTACTTTATTTTTCCAAGTAGTACAGAAACGACCACTGAGTATAAAAAATAGAAGTAACATTCGCCATTGTGTATTTTAATAGTTATAAACTAGACATGAATGTATTGTACTTAGTGCCTTTTAATTCTGAATGAGATTATATGACAAAAATTGGCGTGTTATATTATGTTATTGTTATTTTTTCAACTTATTTCATAAATTGCAACTTCTGAAACACAACTGTACACACATTAGACATCATCATCATCATCATCATCATCATCATCATCATCATCATCATCAATGTTACAGGCATTTGTGGTAGGCCATTGCAGAAGTCTTTCATAAAATGTCTGTATGTCATCGTCGGATGGAATGTAATGAGTCAGTTTCTTAAGATCAACAATCTTGTTGTTCTTAATAGGAACGTTCCCATTTATATAGCACTGTTAAAGGCTGCCGAACAGAGTTCCTGGCTCAGGACGTGCACCTGGTTGTTTAGCTGGAATGTATGGTGCACACAGCTGTTTATGAATGGGTAAGCTCGTATAGTCCCAATGTTTTTCCTTGAGTATTCAAACTGCTTAAAAGATGTTGGTGTAAAGGACTGCTTTTGGTTTCTTGGTACAGCACGGGAATAGGATTAATTGGAAATACATTGTTTTTTGTAAAATGCTGGCCACCATTGATTGAAGTCAAGGATTTCATTTCCTTGCACCATAACTACTGCGTTGATCTGTTTGTTTATATTAGCTATTATGGCCACATACTCCTTAGGGATGTAAACTCTATCATGTTTCTTTATAGCACGTTTCATCATGCCGAATGTTCTATCACAATCAAGGAAAGAATGCCCTCTGACAGGAAAACGATAAACAATATCGTCAAACCTTCCAGATTCTGTCAGTCCTAAACAGAAACGAATGACAGTATGATTTCTGTTTTGTCCAGGGCATGCATCAGAGAATAGATGAAACGTTTTGTGACTGGCAGGAACATAGTTTTCAATATAATGGTACAAGAACGTACACACTTCATTAGCACCTTTCTTCGCATCTGCTTCGGTGAACAAGTAAATAACAGAACTGTTGTCCTTCAGATTTGTTACACAAAAAACGAACACCTATAACTGTCTCGAGTAAAACACTTCTAGCACAGGGATGCATGGGGCAGACAAGTTCTGCATATAGCCGAAGACTAGTCCACACACCGAGTCATCCCTGGCAGCTAGTTCTCTACACTTCTGTAGCTCCTTGTAAAACTTCTGGCTTCTTCGTTTGTGAATGTCCAGTTCACCCTGTGCCACACGTTTAACTGATTCAGACAGAAGAGGTGATTTCAATTTAGTTTGTAGCTCTTCACACGTGCTGCACACATCAATTTGTGCTCTCCCAAACTTTAAATTAAAATTGGCATTGAAGTATGATAAATAAAAGCTATATTTAACTGTCGTTCCAGGATGAGACATTTTGAAGAGGTTGTACATGGTCTTCACATTTAATTCAGAGTGCAGATATTTGACTTCTTTTCCTCCGTAGTGTGAAGTTGTAACAGGGAATGAACTTATGTGATCATAAATATATTTGCAGTTATCTCCTGGAATTGCATGGGTCTTCTTGTTGTAACCCCTGTCATCTTCTGGTCGGGAGCCTGAGATTAAAAGAGAACCTAACCTGAAAACCCTTTTCTGTGATATACAGTGAAGGTTTATAAAAGCTTTCCTGCAAAATTCTTGAGTTATGCAGTACGTAGAACTTAAAGCTTGCTCTTCTTGGTTTTGTTTTGTTTGAATGTTCCGCATCATCGAACGGCGTTTAATGTCAAAAGCTTCCATGAGCCGTTGTAGATGAAGGTCTTGTTCACTTTTGTTGTTGAAATCATGAAATTTCGAGAGAATGACAATATGATCATTTTCTGTAAACTTCAGATAACACTGCCGGAGTTTGCACTCACACATTGGAATAATGATTTTCTTTGTCATCAATGTTTACCTTAACAACTAGTGTAGGCTTGCCCTTTCACTAGCTTTTCTTTCCTAATATTACACTTCCACTTTTCAGGTCTTCTCTTCCGCTTCTTACCTCTATCTAGAATATCTAGCTCATCTTGTGCTTCTTCAAACTCCATAGTTTTGCTAAATAATTCCAGAAAACCATGAAATATACTATTTTACAAACAATAAACTCTACTACATACAAACTGCGCAGATAGATATCGTATTTCCTTTGTCACACAACCTTCAGCACTGCACCATGGAGCCACTATCACATCAGCTGGCGCAGCGTTTGGAACTGAACAGAACTAAATGCAGCAGTTAGTTCCTTTCTTCACCATCTCTAAAGGAGAGGTTATGCATTACATCCATACACAGCTACCGCAGCTAGTTCCTTTCATCACCAATCGATGCGCCTACCTCGAAAATATACTATCCAATGTATAACTCTTTTTACCCAAAAATGTCAGTTAGGGCCTTTCACGACTCACCGATTCTCTTATATGCCTTGCCAACTTCGTTTCTTGTAGTTTTGATATTTCTTACATTGTCAAATGGCCCCTTTTAGCCTCGATTGAAGACCAAGAAGTTATGACCTTTTCACAGAAATTCGACTGCGTTTATTGGCTACTCCCTTTTCCTCAAAAATTGGACTACGTGCCTAAATTCAAAAGTTCAAAAATTTGACTGTGTTTATTGACTGTCCATTTCGCGCGTAAAAATTAAAAATTTCGACTGCGTTTATAGGTCGCTCATTTCCCGCAAAAATTCGACTTGTTTGTTGGCTGTCCATTTCAGGCGTAAAGAAAGTAAAAAACCGACTGCGTTTATTGGCTGCTCACTTTTCCGCGCAAATTCAAAACGGCGCCAAAATTCAAGATCAAGGTCATTGCTCGTGGTGATTCACCTCCACCCTTTTCCTACTACTCACGTCCGGAAGCCATAGTGAAGTGATGTGTACGGCTGCAGCGCAGTTATGTACTTAGAATTGCCTCTTATACATTACGCATGCAGAGTATGCCCTGAAGCCGCTGTGAAGTGATGTATACAGCTGCAGTGCAGTGACGTACTTAGAATTGCTTCATACATTGTACTGCCTGAAGCATGGGACGGCGAATGGTATACGCGGCAGGGCAAATGAAGCTGCTACCTACCTTGCAAACATCGCAGTCTATTTCAAACTTCTCGCTCGGACATACCATTCACATAAAAAAGCATATTTTACGAACTGCAGACATTAATTTTCTTGTCGTTTTAAGGGGCCTAACATATAGGTCATCGGCCCCGACATTAATTTTGTCCCTACCTTTCATAAGGTTAGCTGTACATATCAACTAAACACCGGTATACACTGGCGGAAAATGGAATATCAACACCAAGAAGACATTCGTTTAAAAGAATGCAATTTAGGTTAGGCAATTGTCTGGGTAACATTTATTTGGTTAAAGTTTCCAGGTCACAGGTTCAAGTACGAGCGAGAAGACATGTGACATGGTGTAGTACATTAATAACTGCTTCCGCCGGCACGATTCTGAATGCAAGGATTCAAACATACATACATTGTGTCATACAGGTTTTGTATGCCACTTTCTGGGATAGAGTTCCACGCTTGTTGCACTTGATCAAGTCAAATCGGCAACCGTTAATGCTGGTATTGGATGAGGCTGGATTTATCGCCCCGTAATGTCTCATACGTGCTCAATAGGCGAAAACTCTAGTGATCCCACAGACGAAGGCCGAGACTCTAGAGTACGATGAAACGAAATAGCGTATGGCTTTTAGTGCCGGGATGTGTCCGAGGACTTCGGCTCGCCAGGTGCAGGTCTTTTGATTTGACGCCTGTAGGCGACCTGCACGTCGTGATGAGGATGAAATGATGATGAAGACGACACATACACTCAGCCCCCGGGCCAGCGGAATTAATCAATTATGTTTAAAATTTCCGACCCTGCCGGGAATCGAACCCGGGACCCCTGTGACCAAAGGCCAGCACGCTAACCATTTAGCCATGGAACCGGACTGGAGTACGATGGGAGACAGCAACAGTATGAGGACGAGCGTTATCCTGTTGGAACACATCCCCTTGAATACTGCGAATGAATGGCAGCACAACCAGTTCAATCACCAGTCTGACGTACAGTACAAAACCACTGTCAAAGTTTTTGGGATAACAATGAGAGTGCTTCTGCTGTCATACGAAATCGCTCCCTAGACCATAACTCCTGGTGTAGGTTCAGTGTGTCGACGCTGCAGACAGCTTACCTGGCCTCCTTCGTACGACCATCACTGGCACCAAGACAGAAAGTGCTGTCATCTAAGAACACAGTAGATCTCCACTCCTCCCTCCAATGAGCTTTAGCTTGACACCACTGAAGTTGCAGATCGCAGTGATTTCAGTTAGTGGCATGAATGCTACAGGACGCCTGGCTCGCAGCTGTCCCTCAAGTAATCGATATGTTAGAGTTCGCTTTGTCACTCTGGTGCCATCTCAAGCTATATTGGCTGCTGCAGATAAAGTACGATCCACCACAGCCATGCTGCGATGATGGCGATATTTCTTTCTCCGTAGTGGCTCATATGCGGCCGGGCCATGGTCTTCTTGAGATACTGCCTTCATGTGGCAATTATTGTTCCCAACACGAATGCACTGTGGCTACATCCCTACCAAGTATTTCTGCAACATCTAGTAGCCTCGTTCAAACACAGTCAGCTACTGATACTTCCTTCCTCGCCTCCTTAAAGGCATGTTTGATTCACACCTACCTCACAACGTCAATCCACCAGAAGATGACTAACGCTCATGAAGTGTACAGCACGCATTTAAAGAAAACTTGCTTTGCTAGTCACAGCGGAGCTACTATCCCCACTCGTAGTCGACTAGCTCGAAATTTTGAACAGGTGTCATCCTTCAGATGTGCAAACACGCCTCTCGAATTTCGTTTATCTAGCACAACTCCTTCTTCGTTTTTCTGCCTGTGTACCTACCCTGCATACGCAAGGTCGATCACGTCGTTATCACGTAAATGCTCCGAGGCCACCCCGCTATTGTTCAGCAATTAATTAGAACTCTACTGTTGGATTTAGGGGAAAATGTCCATTACTATTAAATTTGCGATATTTGAATGGACCATTCACCCAAGTTTTTTGCAATCTGTCTTGGTCCAACCAAAACAGTTCTCTTATAAGTGAGGTTCGTTCTTCTCCGTTTTGAGGGTTTGTATGGACTGAGGCAGCAGTTCAAAGTCCCGTCCTGCCTGGGAGAACGTTGTAGACAAGATGAGACAACAACAGTCGCGGCAGTCTCGACTCTGCACTATAAGAGCCTTTTACCTAATTGTTCTCTCAAGCCAGCTACAATTAAGGAACGAGGGTGAATAATTGTTCAAGTTGTACTATGTAGTTGCTGCAGAAACATGAACATAACTAAATTACGATAGGGCTTACCAACTTGATATACTCTTCTAGAAACTCTCATCTCTATCATTAATCAACATCGGAGTTCAGCTAACGGCTCATTGGACTATTCTTGCTGCCCTATTGCAAGTCTATCAACTTCGGATATGATCTTGTTTCTACCATTCATGCCATTCGATATTTTTTTCGGGGATTCATTGCATTCTCCATTGCTATTATTTAACATGTAATATTTATTCAAAAAATGCATACCAAAAACAAGCAACATTATTTCTACGCCCTTCAGTCTGCAAGCCTCTGGGAATTAACTAAGCATCGCTACAATCCTTTATTTGTAAATATGAGCTCGCATCCGGGAGATAGTGGGTTCGTATCCCACTGCCGGCAGCCCTGAAGATGGTTTTCCGTGGTTTCCACCGGGAAAATGCTTGGGCTGTACCTTAATTAAAGCCACGGCCGCATCCTTCCCATTCCTAGGCCTTTCCTGTCCCATCGTCGCCATAAGACCTATCTGTGTCGGTGCGACGTAAAGCAACTAGCAAATAAAAGTTGCAAATATCTCTTTGGCCTTACTTACGGTTACTTGCAAACATCTTATCATTAAAACATCAAAACTCAGTCTAACCATCATTGACATACTGTCCCTCTATCTCCCTTATCATCCATGGCCAAGTCCATTATTCCCTTGGGTAACCTATCCTCCTCCATTCAACTCGCCTGACCCCAACACCGATGCTGATTTATAAGTACAGCTTCATAATCTATCTCCTTCTTTACCGGGCGAGTTGGCCGTGCGGTTAGGGCCGCGCAGCTGTGAGCTTGAATTCGGGAGATAGTGGCTTCGAACCCTTCTGTTGGCAGCACTCAAGATGGTTTTCCGTGGTTTCACATTTTCACACCAGAAACATGCTGGGACTGTATCTTAATTAAGGCCACGACCGCTTCCTTTCCACTCCTAGGCCTTTTCTATCCCATCGTCGCCAAAAGACCAATCTGTGTCGGTGCGACGTAAAGCAAATAGTAAAAAGCCAAGTATCTCATCGTTCCGAAGACTCCTACGACATTCTTCCCACTTGTTTCTATAAGCAATCATTCTCGCTACTTATATGTCCGTTACATCCAAGAATAAGATATCCTGAGTCCTTCCAGCATTCACTCCCGTACACTAACGTCGGCCTGAGAACAAACCGAAATAGAGCTAGTTTCGTGTGGGCCCAACTGCGATCTCACTGCATTATCTTTGCTACACCTTGATTCAATCTACCACCCTAATACTGCAAATTGTTTCATGGTAATGCGACTGTCAGATCCCTTGAGGCCCCTCTCGGTATTTCCTGGTAGGGGTGAATGAGCCATGGTTGGGAGCTCGCGGCCGAGCTGAGGTTACGGGACGGCTTTTGCTTCTATTGTGCTTTTCAGCTGGTGTCTCCATGGCTTTTCTGGAAGGTGAAATTAGAGTGCTCATATTCTGGCCGCATCCCGAACATACCGGTACTAGAACTTCATCACCAGGTACTGTATATAAAAGCGGGCTCGTGGCGAACGGGCGGTAGTTGATTTGTGTTGTTGTTGTTGTTGTTGTGTTCTGGTGAGTAGTCAGTTACGAATCGTGAGCTAAGAGCTCAATGTGTGGAGCAGTCACGTGAGTTGATTGTACGGGTTATTTATTTATTTATTTATTTATTTATTTATTTATTTATTTATTTATTTATTTATTTATTTATTTAATTTATTTATTTATTGACTTTAGCACTGGCGAAGTTAAGGCTCGTGGTCCCCTCTTGTCTTGTTCTTGTCTGGGAGTCGAGCGAAGTGTACCTTCAGTCGTGCGTCAACAGACGTGTGTTGGAACCTAACTGCATGGAACTGCTGTGTGACGTGACAGTGGAGCGTTGCGAAGCGAGACCTACCATTCAAGTTTACAAGGGATCGCCGTACCAGGTAAAGACTGCCAGCAGGGTACCTGCTGTGAGGACAATACATTTTTGCAAATAGCCACTAATTAGTGATGTGTTGTAATTCATTGAAAATTTTAATTGTCTGTGTCTGCCCTTATTGAGTCACCTCGATTAAATTATTTCAAAAAATCAGTATTTTATTCGTAACAATGTATTCACTTATTAAAATGTTATAAGGTGATCTAATTTCTATGTTTAATTATATTCTCTTACCTTGTGTTCACGGTGGGCAGTTGCAACATGTACGACAACCCAAAGAAATATCGGGATCCAAGGACATCGCTCGTATCCCATATCTCTGGTACTTTTCAGACCTAAACACAGAAAGAATGATGTTTAATTACATTGCCGAAGTTACTATAAGATCTTAGTAAAGCACGAAGCTACAATGATCGATACAGCAAAATATCCATGCACTTGTGACAGCGAAGGGTAAATAAAAAATTAAATAGGCCTATATAACTAATTCTACAAGTTTCATTCTGCATTTGATACAGCCATGAATTAAGTAGCAAATACCTACATATGGTACCGTTCTCTCTATAGAAACAGATGATACAACTCTCTGAATGTCAGGTCGGATGTAGAGTGAAACTTACGCAGATATTTAATATATTTTCGAGATGGTTGCATGTGTTTAAGTGGAAGAGGTGCGAAAGAAACTCAAAATACAGTATATTTCGACTAAAAATGGGTGAACCATTGAGCAAATTGGCAGGATAGAAGTATGATTACCGGAGTCAAAGCACTACGTGTGCGCTCAAAATATGGGGTAATTCGGGCGAACGTAATATTATCCTAAGTCATAACATTTTAATAAAGAAATCATTCTTTTAATGCAATGTTCGATAAACCATTTTGTTAGTTCTCTGATGACTGGTTTATAAACCATTACAACAAGCTGGATACAAGAGTTCAAACGTCCCATGCATCAGCCTGTACCTATAATCCTTCAAAATTTGTTCATGTTTACAAAAATTATACAGCAGAATACTGCCCTCATTTTACGAGAAACTTTAAATACCACTATATATTTCTCACAGTTTTATTTCTTTGCTTACTGTTTTTAACTACCTTATTTTTAAAACACTAGATCATATGTAGCGTCTAAATTTCACAAAAACGTTTGTGATAGTGCATACTACTGTACAAAGGGCGTGTTAATGAATAGTACAATGCATACTTCAGACGAAGTTCTGAATATCAAATGAATGTTATCCGGCAATGCTTTACTTGCATTTCTACCAGTATTATACATCATGTGACAGTTTAAGTTTGCTTTTGATATACTGTGTTTATATTTTCAGCGGACAATGTCCGAAACACTGAATTGTGAATTCCAGAATTTACTGATGAATTATCTAGACAATAACCACTTAGGCGACGTCAGAAACACTGAGACCACAGACCATCAACGTTCTCTTTACTTCTTTGGTGATATCTTCGGAACTTCATCGTTGTTTTCATTGGAATATATTAATTTGTTTTGAATCCCATAATTCTAATTACAATATCTCACAGAAATTGGAAAATAATTTTTGTTCCCTTTGTTTGAAACATCATACGAAATTGAAAACGGGATTGTACTAATGTCATTAACACCGAGTTCTAAGAGGCAATCTTCAACTGATTTTGATCCCAATATAGTTTTCCACGATCGCTTCACACTTCGTACGGCCACAGCGAACATTTTCAGATAAAAAGCTTAATTTGCTGCCACAAACCATGCTTCTATAACTGTGGTGACGACTAATACAATGCTATATTTATGCAACTTCCATGACAGTCACGTCATTTTCTTCTGCTGAATGAGTTTTAGGCAGAATAATGTGGTAACGAGCTGGCTGCTGGTTTGTGCTTTTGACTAATTCTGATGCCTCTTGCTCTTAAAATGGGTCTTCAGGGCCTTTTCACCGTCATGTTTAACTAACTGAAAACTGAATATTACACTTACAGCATTTAGCATCTGCTTTGACTAGCTTGATTTTTACAGCAATAATCTGGAAATGAGAAAAAAAATGCTTTGCCTTGTTCAGCGCCGGTTCCAGCAGCGTTCCTTTTATTTTTACCCGTACTGAACTTGAAAAAATACTAATTTTAATAATAGCGATTGACTTATTATTTCATAGTTACTTTCGACAAGTAAAACATAGCCGTGGCCATTCATTTAAAATCTTAATGTTGTCTGTAATGAGCACAGAACAGCAGTCTACAGGTTCTCTCATAGACTAAAGGCACGGTGTTCGTACTCTGCGCTACGGCAGCTACCTCAGCCTAACTTATGTCGCGCGCTGCCTCACTGCTTTAAGTGTATATACAGTCGTATATAAAATCTTACCTTATAATAGATGCTAAAATGCCGTCCTTCCTTGGTTATACAGGCATTGCATCTTGTAACCATATTCTGGATGACGCGAGTGAGTTCTGCCACTGTAATCTTTTTGATTTCATTCCCTATGTTTTCTTTCAATTCCTCTAATGTGTGAGGATTTGTTTCGATATACGTTTTATTTCAGTTCACCCCACAAGTAAAAATCACACACTGTTAGATCTGGAGAATGAGGGGGGAAATAGACCAGCACTGATCACTCTGTCTGCGAATACTTCCGAGATTGTAAGAAGAGAATCTTCTGCTGTACGAGCAGGGAGTGAATCTTGTTGAAACCACCCACACGACTTTTCTTCTTCCGTTAACTGATGGAAGAATGGCGTCAAAATGTCATCGTGGTACCTCTCTGCATTTACTGTCATCTCGAAAAAATAGGCCCAATTATTCGTCTTGCACTAACAGCACACCAAACACCAAATTCCTGCCATTATGAGGGACTTCATAAACACCATTAGGATTTTCTACACACCAACAGCGAGAGTTATGACTGTTCACACGACCATTAAGATGAAACCAGAGCGTTTACATATGAAAATACGGTGTTGCAATGATAACTGCCTCGCCATGTTAACAGCGGATATTCAGACTGGCGACTCATGCTTGCCAGGTCGAACACGTGCAGGCTCCTTGCAAGGTCAAGAACTATGCGTGCGCCTCCCATACTGCAGCTGCCGTAGCGCAGAGTACAAACACCATGCGTTCGGTCCGGGTTTATATGAGATACCCTGGTTGGTTCTGTAACAGAACATAGCGAAATTCATAGCGTGTGTCTTTTATTCTTCAGTACCCTGTTGGTCGATGGAGCACGAGCAGGATGAAACCGCTGAACCGAGCGAACGGCTGCGCGGTTTAGGTCACGTAGATGTCAGCTTGCACTCGGGAGATAGTAGGTTCGAACCCTACTGTTGGCAACCATGAAGACGGTTTTCATTGGTTTCCCATTTTCATACCAGGCAAATGCTGGGCTGTACCTTAATTAAAGCCACGGTCGCTTCCTTCTCACTCATAGGCCTTTCTAATCCCGTCGTCGCTATAAGACCTATCTGCGTCGGTGCGGCGTGAAGGAAATTGAAAAAAGAAGCAATGAGAAAAAAAAATTAGGTATACCAATCACAATCTCCAAAATTTGCAGCACGCTTGACATTGTCCGAACACTTGCGCAACGTACTTTGCTACGCATATGACTTTTCTTATAATTACCCGGAGAAATTATAGTTTTATCCGGAGAATGGAGATGAGGTACCCAAACCTGTAGACATGTGCTTCTTGTGGGAGATAAATCTCACCATAGAAATTCTTAATTAATTTCTTATTCGTTTGTAATTGACGGTCAACTAATTTGCCAAGGAAGATTTATTCAACTGCCGAAACTAAAGGTACTGATCTATTCAGACGGAATAAAAATAGAATTAACATTTTAATGACTAAATCACTAATATCGTTAAAAAACTATACGATTTACATATAATTAAAAATCTATAATGTATGTGTGAAAATAAATTGGGAACTTATACTTTCCATTAGGAATTGCTAGGCGGACAATAATTGTGGAGATTTAACCTCCTGATTGTGCCTGTACTAATGGGCTTCTGATAAATTCACGTGTATCCAAACCCAACCCACCCTCAAATACCTAGGAATTACTTCGGTGAACACCTAACTTTCCGCCCCACGTCATCCACCTCAAAACCTCAAAAACCTCAAAACTGCCGCCCGTGCCCGGCTAGTCCAACAGTTAGTCGGCACTCGGTGGGGTCTTAACTCCCCTCAATTCTTACAAAGCCAACATGCCAATCACTCAAAGTAAAAATCATGAAAATTGTCAGATCCATTGCGTTTAATAAAAATTGTTTATAGTTGAATATCATTCCCAAATACGCCCCCTTAAAAATAAAACCGACCAAATTGTCCGGTAAAATATCAGCATCTCAAACACAAAATATTTGGATACAAAACGAAATAATATTCGCATATATTTAAAAAATCAACAAAGAAATGCTACGCCTTCACTTAAATCTCAGTAATTTCTGGAGCCCGGCGCAATGGACTTCGTGCACTGATCATTGGCATAAACACGTTAAAAGTGAAGCAATAAAAAACAAGCAGTAAGTGATAGCAAAATTAGTAATGCATTCAATAATCAAACTAAGACAAACAACTACCACATAGGCAATCAAATTGAGTTCTACCCGGGAACTGTTAACAGATCCGACACAACCTTTTCTAAGAAAGAAACAAACCTGTAATAAAAGGTCTGAAATTTAATCGCCAAGAAAGCCACACAGATAACAGCATAAAACTACTAATCACGGACGTTCATATTGCATGAGACAATATTAACCACACAACATAAAGAAATAATAAAAACGCGGCAACCAACGAAGCGCTAAAAATAATCAAACTAGAAAAACTCATCAAACCAACCGAATTACAAAATGCAAAGCTCATCACTAAAAAGCATTAAAAGCAAAATAAAAAGCGACAATCTAATAGTCACAAAAGCGGATAACGACAATACAACGGCCATAATGAGAAAAGATGAATACATTTAAAAAAACTTACGAATTCATCAGCAGCAACGGAATACAAGAAATCAACGCGACCCAACGATTACATTTCAAAGCGAGGTAAAATAAGAATTCAAAAAACAGTTTTACTCCTCAACAAAGAATAAATATTATCATCACGAACCCGAAAATCCCAAAACAAAGAGCACTCCCCAAAATACACAAAGACACAAATCCCATCAGACCAATAATAATTTTCAAAAACGCACCAAGGTACAATGTAAACAAATTTCTCAACAAATGTTAAAAGAAAAGGTAAAAATTAAAAACGGCAGGTCGATTGAAAACACATTAGAACTAACGAAAGTATCAAATAAATTTAAAATATCAGAAAACACGAGAATGATATCTTTTGACATAACAAACATGTACACCAACATACCTATAGAGGAGTCGATTCAAATTATAGATCATCTAAAATAAAGCAATTCCAACACAAGAAACAGAAGAAATAATCTGTTAAGAACGACCTTAAACCAAAACACGTTCATGTTTAACAACAAAATATATTCACAAAACTAAGGAAGGGTTCACCGTTATCGGGAATAATAGCGAACATATTCATAAAGAGCATTAAGAACAAACTCTTAATCGACCAACGCGCCGAAGGAATAATGCACTGGAGCAGATAGATGGATGACGTAATATGCGTGTATGATAATGACGTCATAAATGCAAAACATTTACTCTTTACACTCTTTACACAATGCAATCAAGTTCACGATGGAACGAGAAACAAATTAGAGGATCAACTTTCTGGACATCACGATCAGTATAGGTAAAGATAAACTATCTTATACAGGTAAACCATGCCTCTGCTGGCAAGATGTAGTGTTTACAGTGCGCTATGTCTTCTGGTATGGGCTAGAATAAAACTGTTACTTTCATTGACCTGTCTCAGTCTCTTCCTTGGCTTTGACAATATGAAAGTGGCTGAGGTATGAGTGACGCTAGTAATGCCATTCCTTATGCAGCCAGTCCCTGCTATGAATGGTGTGAAAATGTCGCTCATAGGGTCGGTTGGTGCAGGCATTTCAGTGGGCTTGGCAGACTGATGTGCAATAGCAACTTCTGGCTCGGTGAGGAAAGCAACGGGAAACTACCTCACTTCTCATTTCCCCAGTACACCTCTTCAGTGACACCTAGGGCATCTATGACAGCTAATGGTGAACCTGTTGAGGATACAACCAGCCTTCGGGATGAATACCCAACATACAACAACATACACAGGTAAACCAACTGAAACAATAGACACGATATACAACGATTCTAATCACCCAACCTCACACAAGTTAGCAGGACTAACCGCGATGATAAACATAACTATACCAATAAGCAAAACGGTTTTGAAACGAAATACAAATAATAAAACAAATTGCAGTAGGAAACAAGCATCTGCCCAACACAGTAGGCCGGCTATTAAAAAAACGTAAGAACATGAACAAACCCTACCCGAAAACGATAGATATATGGTTCTATGTTTCGTGAATAAAAATGCGTACAAAACAGTATTCAGAACAAACAACAAATTACAGAAAGAAATTGGTAATTGTAATCTGAATAAAAAGGACCATTTTTCTAAATCAGGAATTTATGAACTCAAATGCCAAGAACCATACTGTAACGCCACGTATATCAGCCAGGCAAAATTTCCACGCCAGGTACGAAGAACACAAAAACGCAATTAGATACAACAGACACTCAGCGTTCGGTTAACACATACATGACAGCTCGCACCACTTCACAGATTCCAATACAGATCTAAAAAATGTACACATCGATAACAAAAACAAATCGTTGAACGTTAAAGAAGGTATCGAAATTTAAATCACAAAAGATAACTAACCAAGCCAACTTCAATGAGTAGACACATTTAAAAAGTGCGCCCTTATTCGCACTACTTAATTTCTTAACAACATTCCATACCTTTTGCATTAGCGCTTAATGAATCCTACACAAAAGTCTGGAATGTGGCCACTCCAGACGTTTTAGTAGGTTATCATTTATCAATAAAATAGTATCTTACAAGATATACTTTAATTCAATTCATTGATTGCTGAATCAAATGATTGACATAAATGAATCCCGAGTACACAACAACAATAATATTTTTATGATTAATGATAGTAATAAGAAAATACAGTAATAATGATAATAATAAAACTACGAAAATATGTAGTTCCACGAAAGCCGGTCATGAAAAACGTAACGAAAAATTAAAGGAAAACTAACAAGCCCATCTTGAACTCATTAGACAACCCCTAAACCGTTTCCAAAACAATTCAAATTACGATAATAATAACAACAACGAAAAATGGTGGCTTAATTTGAATGAACTCAAATGTCAAGTAATAAACTGTAACACCACATATATAGGACAAGCTAACTAAATTTCCATGCCAGATTTACAAAATGAAATAAAACAATTAAAAAGTAAGCAAGCGAAAATGGCATAACAGAAAAGTACCGGTACAATAGGCAGACCATTAGATGCTCATTTAAAAGCCTTTGCTTAGTTTTCAAAAGAATTTTAATACAAAGATAATAATAATAATAATAATAATAATAATAATAATAATAATAATAATAATAATAAGAGGCCTCTACATTCTTCAATTTATCCCAGTTATTTCTGGGTTCGCTGGAGCATCCCAGGCTCATTTTTGTTTTGGCCGGTGTCATGTTCAGGGACACGAACCTGCGTTAAGTAGCATTACGCGATATAAGCAGTACATCGTAAAGAGTGATTACTTTGGAAACTCAATCCATAGGCCTGTGTTAACTAAGCAGCCATGTGTTGGCGTGAAATAAATGAGAAGTTAAAACAGAGTCTTGTGAGGTCATAAGGTCAGAAGGCAGTCTAAATAGTCACGTTCCAATATTTGGAAATAGCAAGCGATGTGGTAGTTTGAAGTGTCCTACGCGTATAAGCCAATCAAGTATTACGAGACGGAGAGTCAAGTATATGACGATAAGTAATAGAAAAGGGGGAGTTAGGTTATAAGATAAGTGTTATGAGGCGAGTAGTCATGTTTATGAAAATGAGAACTGCTACGTGTACAAGAGTGTGAGTAACGATATATGGGGAAGGTGATAGCCAATACAAAGGCCTTAGCTAAGTGCATGGGATATTCTCATATTAATTGCCAGTTTCTTTAAATACGAATGTAAACGAAAGAAGAAGCGTCTTATTGCAGTAGTCTTCATCTTGGGCAGACTTGCCTTCAGCTCACGTCAGGGAATCACGATCGATTCCAGAGGAGGTTCGCTACTTAGAATATTTCTTAGTAGATCAAGTTCGGATGGTGTTGCTAACACTTGGTATTCATCATTCATACTTTTGACTCTCGACGTAAAGTCCTAGTTCTTCTGGGTTTATCGTAGTTGGCAACTTAAATCTTGAGGAATCTCTGTGAGACTCCACGTTACTCTGGTTTTACATCGCTTTAGCATTTCAGTGTATTCTAATGTTTTAGAGTCCACTTGCATTTATTTGGAGTAGCCGTTCTGAAGAAGGCTAGTTCATGTACGTCACACTAATTGACCGACGTCAAATGTACGTGTATATTCTTTGTACATCATCTGTTTAATATACGCACATATATAGGAAATCATACGAGTTTCAACTCTCAACAACCAACTTACCTAACGCCTATAAATTACCATCTTCAATCCCTTTTGTTTTCAGTACTGTTAGCCATCAGGTGATTCTACTCACTGCTCGGCTTTTCACCTATTTGTAAGGATACGACACCGGGGACTTAAGACCGGATGTGTTTCCGACACTACGTGATTCCTGAGAAGAAAATCTCAGCTAAGGATTGACCGAGCTTCGAACCTAAGCCTTCCGGGTGGTAAGCCAACAGCTGAGCCACTTTTTTCAAAATATTTTTCTACTTTCTTTTTTTAATTACTGAAGTGTTTATTATTTTTCTATTTCTTTCCTTTTATTTTCTATTTAAGGACGACACACATACCCCGTCCCCGAGTCAGTGGAAATAACCATTTAAGGTTACAATTCCCGACCCGGCCGGAAATCGAACCCGGGGCCCCGTGAACCAAAGGCCAGCATGATAGCCATTTAGCCATGGAGACGGACCACCAATGAGCTAATCACGCCCCCAATAATAATAATAATAATAATAATAATATTAATAATAATAATAATAATAATAATAATAATAATAATAATAATAATAATAATACAAAGAAATAAAAATATACTTACAAAACACGCATGGAAGAAGAGAACATGAAAACAGAGCTTTGAATACATTTGAAATGACTGAAGATTAAAAGAAGGAAATAGAACTTTCAGTTGCCAAATACGCAGAACAGGTGTGCAGGAAGTCTTTATCTATTTTTTGCCATAAAACTTATATGTGACGGTGCGACGTAAAGTTAATTGTAAAAGAAAAGGAACTTTATCTATGAGGCGTCCGTAAGACGTGTACGGATTTTTACAAGCTAACACGTAGAATACATCCACCATCCTACTAATTTTATTCAGTGACCTTAGAGTCTCCATAAACCAAGAGTTCCTCAAGGTTTCCTTTCTTCACTTAGGCAAGTCTGCCTGGTGTTACGGGGAAGGAACAAGAGATGGTATTAACTGGAGTAAATTAGGACAGTGTTGCAAATTACCTACACATTTGTGTACGAAACGCGCACTTACATAACTGCGCAGAGTTCTAAGTGACTCAATTTACATTACAGAACAGATCATAATCTACTGATGGCAGCTTAGAACACAAACACTTCGCACTGATACATATTGAGAACCTCATTTGCACTCGCACAAAGGATTTTTTTTAACGTGAGTATTGCTACAACTCACAACAATATTAGAGTGAGTACGAGTGAGAATACAAAGTTTCCAATGAGACAATAAAATGAAAGCTTCTACAGTACAATATCTTTTTCCTTTTTCTACAATTTGCTTTACGTCGCACCGACACAGTTAGGTTTTATGGCGGCGATGGGATAGTAAAGGGCTGGGAGCGCGAAGGAAGTGACTGTGCCCTTAATTGATGTAAAGCCTGGTGTAAAAATGGAAAAGAGCTCGATAGCTGCAGTCGCGTAAGTGCGGCCAGTATCCACTATTCGGGAGATAGTAGGTTCGAACCCCACTGTCGGCAGCCCTGAAAATGGTTTTCCGTGGTTTCCCATTTTCACACTAGGCAAATGCTGGGGCTGTACCTTAATTAAGGCCACGGTCGCTTCCTTTTCACTCCTAGCCCTTTCCTGTCCCATCGTCGCCTTAAGACCTATCTGTGTCGGTGTGACGTAAAGCAACTAGAAAAAGAGGGAAACCATGGAAAACCACTTTCATCGCTGCCGACAGAGCTCACTATCTCCCGAATGCAAGTTGACAGCTAAGTGACCCAAACCACGCAGCCACACGCTCAGTGCAGTTTCTTTTCAAGAAGCCTATTTTTAATGCATAATTTACTATTTTTAACACATGTTTAATGAAAGATAAACCATTTCGACCGATAAAAAGAATACTAATTTTGGTAACACGCTTCACTTCTTGACACTATATACGTAGTAGGTGAGTGAATGAATTTTTCCTAATCCCCATTGCAGTGTACGTTGACATATTTAGATTTAAATGACATCGCACCAATCACTGGTACAATTAATATCTGACTGTAGTATTTCGCAGTCACTCATGTTTTCAATCACTCTGTAATAATCAAAGTTATCAGTATAGAGCAGGTAGTTACTCGAATTAATTTATGATGGCAAATCATTAAAGCATAAAATAATATAAAATGCAATCAATTCAAATGCGAAACAAAATAAAGTACAAAGGTTTCAGTAATGAACCTTGTGGAACTCCAGACATCGGCTGGTTCGATCGTCTCCCGAATGGTTATGGTAACCTTTGCACTGTTTCATATTCAATGTTTCGAATGATAAGGCTATGCCAAGGTAAACATTCGAACTCAATATGAGACGAAAACGTTCTTACTTCATTTTTATTGAATTATGAGTCATGTGATTCAAATTTATTGAATTCACGCTTCTTTATTTTCTTTTTAAGGCGATCGAATGAAACACATTTTGAGGGATATGGCACCGGCTGCAAATGGTGAACTCAAAAGCTCGCCTTGCGTTTACGAGTGCTCCTAACCGTTCCCCTTTGGCTGAACATTCCAACGTGCGCCTAATTCTGTCTTGCAAATAAAAATATATGCAAAAATTGTACGAATTCCAATCACCATAACTCTTGCAAAACTAAAGGAAATACGTGAGTTATTGTCGAATGCCCCTTTACCGTAGAGCTATTCTTTTGTCGGCGTCATCGACGCCCAAACTCGTCTAACAATTGAACAAAATCGAGAGAATGACAATAGTGACGGCGACATGATTTATTACGAAAGTGATACAGTTTATTTTTTTATAATATACGATTTGGTTGGAGAAATTTGGTGTTTAGCTCTCTACTTTTCTTTTTTACTATTTGCTTTACGTCGCGCCGACAAAGATAGGTCTTATGGCGGTGATGGGACGGGAATGGGCTAGGAGTGGAAAGGAATCGGCCGTGGCCTCAATTAAGGTACAGCCCCAGAATTCGCCCGGTGTGAAAGTGGGAAACAACGTAAAACCATCTTCGGGGCTGCCAACTGTGGGAATCGAACCAACTACCTTCCAAACGCAAGCTCACAGCTGTGCGCTTCTAACCGCACGGACAACTCGCTCGGTCCTAATTTGTCCCTTAGAGATATCCAGTCCATAAAAATATTTATTTTAAAGGTAGAATACAGTAAATGATTCAGTTATACGTTTTCTGAATAAGTACATTTTATCTGAGAAAGTACATAACAATAATTATAAGTTTCTTCTTGACTTTGCTGGAATGAAATAATTTCTATTATTTTTTCCTCAAAACATGCATTTGTTGAGATCGACCTTTGTGTTCTTAACGCCCCATATTTAAGAATCCGATTATTTGCCTTTATATGTCAGTTACAATAAATTATTGCGTTCAGTGAATATTTTGTTCAAATTCTAAATTCCAAATTCAGCCTGCCTCGAAACCTGACTGACAAGGCCAACCTCATTTCGTTGTATGCACTTAGTGGAGTAAGATCGTGTCTACCGGGCTCTCTCTCCACGTAGTGCAGTAGAACGTTCTTACTTACTCCATAGCTTCAGTGCAACATAAACTATTATAAGTAAGAATAGGAACGATCCTCCCATCGGCGGACAGGTAGCGCATTCTGCCCCTCACACGTTTTGTGGTGAAACCCAACCTCAACATGTGTCTCTATTGGAAGTTCAACACCCGCTGTACGAACAAGCCGCCGATCCAATGGAAACGTCAAATAAAGTGAATCAAAAACAAGGAAATATAACAACCAACACAACTAATAACGGACCTATATAGCGGCCATTAATACCAAGTAATTTTATTTTTCCATCTGATGTATGGGATCACATGTGCAAACCAACCTAAACGTTTTCGTGCCAACAAAACAGACCTATCGATAGTCCCAGAAGGAACAGTTTCAATGGGTAGTTTGGGACCCGGTCCGCCTCTGTGGTGTATTGGTTAGCGTGATTAGCTGCCACCCCCGGAGGTCCGAGTTCGATTCACGGCCTTGCCACAAAATTTGAAAAGTGGTACGAGGGCTGGAACGGGGTCCACTCAGCCTCGGGAGGTCAACTGAGTAGAGGTGGATTCGATTCCCACCTCAGTCATCCTGGAAGAGGTTTTCCGTGGTTTCCCACTTCTCCTCCAGGCAAATACCGGGATGAAATGAAATGGCGTATGGCTTTTAGTGCCGGGAGTGCCCAAGGACAAGTTCGGCTCGCCAGATGCAGGTCTTTTGATTTGACGCCCGTAGGCGACCCGCGCGTCGTGATGAGGATGAAATGATAAAGTACCTAACTTAGGATCACGGCCACTTCCTTCCGTCTTCCTTGCCTGTCCCATCCAATCTTCCCATCCCTCCACAAGGCCCCTGTTCAGCATAGCAGATGAGGCCGCCTGGGCGAGGTACTGGTCATTCTCCACAGTTATATTCCCCGACCCGGGGTCTGAAGCTCCAGGACACTGCCCTTGAGGCGGTAGAGGTGGGATCCCTCGCTGAGTCTGAGGGAAAAGCCAACCCTGGAGGGTAAACAGATGATAAAGAAGAAGAAGAAGAAGAAGAAGAAGTTTGGAACCCAGCAATACGGACCGAATTGAATGTACGAATATTATTCAGTCGGGTGAGGTACCCCATGTGCATAACCAGTCGAAACTCCGCCGTAGTCGAAATAACCGTTATTGTGATGCTGATAACAGCCCTTTCCTTGTAATCAAAGAAGGAACAGAAAAATCTCTGGATACTTTGCATCCAGTGGCAAACGGAGGGCAAATAATTGAAGAAAGTATTTGTTCCAAAGAAAACATCATAAGCATTTCCAAAACAGGACGTAATAGATTACGTGTGTAAATTGTATCAGTTTGAATAGTTAATCACCTCGTATAAACTCCTATTTTTAGAGATAGACATCTTTATATATATCCCTACCAGTGTTATTCATAGGCTTGAAATTATTAAAGATATAGACCTTTCACTCAGTGAAAAAATTTATTTTACAAGAAGCTCAATACGAGGTGCCTAACGTGAAAATAAACGCTTTACACGGGAAGCACCGACAGGGCACTCCCGCCCAATACCGGTCTGCTTGGTCAATTTCCGAGTACAGTGCCTACCACAGAGAATGTTTTCATTCTCAGCAAAAACATTCTCGGCACACGCTGCGTCATTCAGCCGTATGTTCATTCAGTATTGCAATGCGAATAATGTTTACGGTATAACCATTCTACATCACAATGCCGTAGTAATCAACGTTGCAGTCGCTACAGTGGCCCTCACGATATAAGATCGTGTGCCGAAACTGTAGCCCGTGTCTGTGTTCACTGTCAACAACCTCATCTATCCACCGATCGGGAATACCCAGAATATAAAAAGTGGACCGAAATCAAACATCTATTGGCTCACAAAAATATTTCACAAGAAAGTGCACTCAGTTTATATAACACCGGCAACTGACAATATGCGATGGCAGTAAATACGCCCACATTTAACTGGCAATGCCAACAAGAATTCCCTCCCTTCTCGCCATATCACGTAATATTCCCAGTATTACCACCACCCCCTGTGTTAACAGATGTACCGGCCGAGTTGGCCGTGCGGTTAGAGGTGAGCAGCTATGAGCTTGCATCTGCGAGATAGTGGGTTCGAGCCCCATTGTCGGCAGGTCTGAAGTTGGTTTTCCGTGGTTTCCCATTGTCACACTACGCAAATATTGGGGCTGTACCTTAATTCAGGCCATGGCCGCATCCTTCCCACTCCTGGGCCTTTCCTATCCCACCGTCGCCATAAGACATATCTGTGCCGGTGCGACGTAAAACAAATTGTAAAAAAAAGAACTAACGGATGAGTCTCCAGTGAGCAACATTCCTGATTTTCAACTGCACCAAGATACATCCACAAGCACTTCAGGTACAACAAACACAGCAGCGGCAACAACAACGGACTCTTCAACTTCTTCAGACACAATATTCCAGTGTTAGATACCCACCGGCCTAATAAGTCAATCAGCACAAGTCACCGAAACTTACTCCAAATACACTTCATCAACCTCCATTTCTTCCAGTCACAGACATTATTTATTTTTTTTGCTAGGGGCTTTACGTCACACCGACACAGATAGGTCTTATGGCGACGATGGGATAGGAAATGCCTAGGAGTTGGAAGGAAGCGGCCGTGGCCTTAATTAAGGTACAGCCCCAGCATTTGCCTGGTGTGAAAATGGGAAACTACGGAAAACCATCTTCAGGGCTGCCGATAGTGGGATTCGAACCTACTATCTCCCGGATGCAAGCTCACAGCCACGCGCCTCTACGCGCACGGCCAACTCGCCCGGTCAGACATTATTTATTCCTCAACATATACAGTACAGTAGTAGAAGGGCAAAGTATGTTCTAAAACAATGGGTGCTGCGTCAGCATCTTCCAACGCTTTTTTTTAGAAGTGTAGCCATGTCGATTCTGATACAGTGACCTAGTAGTACACCTACGTGGTTTCTTACCCGCGTTCAATGACCTTTCAGTGAGGTTAAGACGCGAAATAACGTCATAACCTCGCGTACGAGAGCAATCCTAACCTCACAGACTCCACTGGAGGGGTCGAATTGGTCAGGGAAAGATTTGGGGTGCTTTTGACCCCTAGGTGAGGTTATAACGTCAAACCCATACGTACGAGGTCAATGTTTACCTCACTGGCAAACCTGGGGTTGCTTTGACCCCTACGTGAGGTTATGACGCCATACCTTTACGTACGAGAGCAATGCTAACCTCATGGGCCACTTTGGAAGAGCCGAATAATACGGGACCCGCTGGAGGAGCCGAGTCGGACAGGTCACGGACCCCTTTTGGAGAAGCCAAATCGGTCGGGCGTCCTTGGAGGAGCCGAATCGGTCGGGCGCCCTTGGGTGAGCCAAATCGGTTAGGTGACCTGCAGATGAGGTAAAGACGTCATTATGGCGTATTAACCTAACCCCGAACGCTAACCTAACCTCACCTCACACAGGCTGTTCATCGGCTCCCCTTGGAGGAGTCGAATCGGTTAAGTGACTTGTAGTTGAGGTTATGACGCCATGCAGACAGGTTAACATAACTTCGCTACGAGAAACGCTAACCTAACCTCAGACAGGCTCTTTACGGGCTCCCTTTGGAGGAGCCGAACTAGTGAGGTGACTAGTAGGTGTGGTTAACTCATGTGTTAACCTAACCTTAGCCACGAACGGTAACCTAACCTCGCACAGGCTCTCTGCTGTCTCCTCTTGGAGAGTGACGGAGCTGTGACGTCACAGTGCGGGTGATTTAAAATGCAGACTACTGGCTAAGAGTGTATGCTTATCTTCACATAACGTCATAACCTAACGCGCAGGCCTTCTCCTGATGTAGCTGTGACGTCACAGCGCGGGCGACTTGAAATGCGGACTGCTGGCTAAAGGCGCATGACGTTATAACCTAACGTGTGCAGGTGTAACCTTACGGGCCCTGTGTTCGATCCCTTTCCCATGCTAAACTGCACAAGGGCGTTAAGCTTGCAGACTTCAACTTTGATATCCAAGTGTAGAAGTTTAACTTAACTAGAAAAATGGCGACTATATAGGAGATATTTCAAGGTGTCCGATCCGAGTGACCGTGGAGTTAAATACGCTAGCGTTTGGAACACTCAGTTTTAGATTTTAACTTTAGAGCTTATACTTTTGAACTCTAGAGGATTATAGCGGCCTACAGTATTCTTTGCATCAATCAGAGAATAATTGTGTTCAGATTGCACTAGAAACTTTAATTTACTAGGACAGCTATGTCTAACGCGTGGAACAAGATAGCGGGACTGAGCATGTGTCATACTAAGGTCAAAAGTACATGCGACAACCTCAGCCTATTAACGATAAATAGAGAAGGAGCTTTTTGAACAAAGATTATTTATTGATATAATTTTGGATATTTCTAAGGTATACGATAGTGTGATCATTCCTGTAGTAGTATCAAAACTCCGGCTTTTAGTTCAACCCAAAATATATATTTGTGAAATCAATAATCTTCTGATCCGTAGAACCGTGTATTTCCGTCTTCATGACAATAAACTTTATGGCCCTCGTATTGTCGCGGATGGACTTCCTCAGGATGCTATTCTCAGTCTTTTATTACACGAAAACTGCACGGAAGATCTGGATAGAATATTTGGTCCTACGATCAGAGTGCTTCAATATGAGGACGATGTATGTGTTTTCACTGGGTCTGCTAATTTCCGGTTGACATGTATGTGGCTAGACATGGCAGCTTCACGCCTAGCGCAAAGGACAGTGCAAACAGGACCCACCTATTCTGCTGAGAAATCAACTGCTGTTATTTCTAGTCGGAAAAGGATCCCGTGTACGTAACACACAATATGTTTCGATCCGTTCTCCTTCACACTAAAATAATCAGCCAAACTACGAGGATTTCATCTAAATAGTAAGCTTACCTGGAGAAGTCACGTAGAACACCCAGTAAAAAATAAAAAAATTGATCAAGTTTTGAATGTCTTCCGAACGGTTTCTAGAATTTGGTGGGGCATGGACACCACAACTTTGTAAGTACTATATCGAACATTAATACGTCCCATATTATACTACGGCAGCATTTTTATGGAAATGCACATCAATACGTTCTCCGGAAAACTGATATGTTATCGTGGTATCCTAATATGTCTAGGGGCAATAAATTCTACTCCCACAAGCGCACTAATAGTGGAAGCCAAGGAGATGCCCCTTTCGATAAAAGATACTACGGCAGCATTTTTATGGAAATGCACCTCAATACGTTCTCCGGAAAACTGATATATTATCGTGGTATCCTAATATGTCTAGGGGCAATAAATTCTACTCCCACAAGCGCACTAATAGTGGAAGCCAAGGAGATGCCCCTTTCGATAAAAGACAATATCTGGAGAACACCTTCTTTATTCGCCGGTCAACACTATGTACCAACAAAGCGATAAGCAAATTAAGACTACTACAAATAGCAATCGACAGAAATATCAACGGTCAAAATCACCGGACTACATTATTATATGAAAGCTTCAAAAATGTCCAGCACATGATTACCCTCATACTTCAGTCTGAAATACTCCCTGTATTTCAACAATGCTGGTGGATCGCAGAGCCGACCACCCAGCAATAAGCACCCATCAACTTGCCTGTGAAACCTACATTTCGAAGGATACAGTGTGGAGAGTACTGGCAGAACAGGAGTGAGGACAATCCC